>NC_134050.1:17744436-18064874 GCF_965140245.1 Athene noctua
GGATGTATTCACGACCTACTTGTAAAACAACAGTCACAGTTCTTAGCTGAACAAGCTCGTAGAGTGGCGTTTTCTGTAGCACCTATTCAGTTCTGTGGTAGAGAGGAACTTCATATGTGTATTAAAGCCAGTGGGTCCTACCAATTTGGGGCTCAATGCACATGCTTGAACATCCTCTTCCCTTGAAGCTAAACCATAAATCCATAAGAGCTTTAGGTACAGTAGGAAAGTTTCACAGCAGACATTCTCCCCGTCAGTGATGGACTCCTACAGTTGGGTACTTGGTGTACACTCCTTCTTCACCTTCAAAGTGGCTTCCAGCAGAAGAGAAGCTGGACTGTGAAACAATGATGAATCAATGCAGCTGTGTAATAATGCAACAGGACAAACACAAAGATGCAATACTATGAGCTGAGCTCAGGAAAACCCCAAAAAGATGGATTGTCCCAAGAAATGCCTCCCTCTTCTCAGAATTCTTTACAACATGTTAATGAGCGGTTTGACTATCACTCAAGTATGCAGAAGACACGTACACAATAGACATGGGTGCACAAGTCAGAGGAACAAGTACTTGATCCAAGCCATGGCAGCCACAAGCAACCAGTCCACTGTGACAGATGTCTTTGTCACACTCCCCTGCTAACAGTTCATGAGAAATTAAGAACCTAATGGAGAGCAGCCAGAGTCACTCTATCTAGGACTGACTCTGGGTCATGGATTTTATTAAAGCAGTTCCTCGAGGAATCAGTAAACAGCACAGA
Organism: Athene noctua; assembly: GCF_965140245.1. Classification (NCBI taxonomy): domain Eukaryota; kingdom Metazoa; phylum Chordata; class Aves; order Strigiformes; family Strigidae; genus Athene; species Athene noctua. Next base: position 17,745,198 of record NC_134050.1, read on the forward strand.
AAAGAATAGAAACCTTTTCAGAAAGACTAGTGCAAGAAATCAAAATGCAAACAGGGCACAAATGCACAGCAGACTTCTGCTCCTCCATTGACGCATGCTGCACTCACACGAGTTAGATCTTTCTTCATCCAAAATTAGTTGATACAGGAATAAACAATGACAACAACAAGACTAAACAGTGGCTGGCTAATGGCTCCTCACCTTATGCATCATGTTGCAGTAAAGACCTCCCTCAATAAAACCCAGAAGATGACACATCTGCCACTTTACAGGGATACATGGGAGACACCTCACCCCCCGTTTCTCACAGGAGGCCAGCGTGGACTACTAATCCTAGACCCCCTCCCAGAGGGAAAGCCCCATTGTGGTGAGCAGAGCAGGAACAAACTGCTCTCTGTAAGAAGTGCCTTCACCTTTGCACAACCTGATGAGAGATTGACTTCAAACAGCTGTGGCCTGTCTGGGGCACCAAAAGCCATTTCAGATGTGGGATACTGAGCCACACAGCAAACACGTACAAACAGGGGACTGAGCACAACTTTTCTGTGCAGCTACAGTAGAGCTGAGGGCCCCACGTATTTGTAAAATGGCTGCTAGCAAGAAGGACTTCTGAGCCTGCCTTGCTGCCCAAGGCTAGGGAATGATTGCGGCATGCAGTGTTCAGTTGGGCCCCCCAACAGATTTTATTTACGCATCTCTGCTTTCATCTCCCCCCAGTACACAGTAGCTTGAACAATGTCTCCATACAGCTTGCATATTTATAAACATCCCTTCATCTTAAGACCACAGACAGATTGCCCTTAGCTCATATAAGAAGACAGAATTTAATGACCCAACTATCATATAACCCTGCCCCTGCCTTTTTTTAAGGAACAACAAAAAACTGTTTTTTGTTGTTAACAAACAATCCCAGAACCTGATTTCTTGACTGCTTAGAAAGACAATGCATATCCTTTTGTCTTGGGCAAACATTCCTCATAGCTAACCAGCACATGCTTTTTCCTTGTGTGTTCAGAAACCCTTCCCCAGTCCTCTGCCCTCACCTGACACACCCATTCCCAATAGCTGCAGTGCCCTGTACTTGGAGAAACCCTCCACATTTAAGTGGCTGGGCCCCTTAACCCAGCTGAGCATGCTAACCTCTCTGAGAAGTTCACCCCTTTAAAACTGATAAACTGAGCTGCAATGATATTTTATTTTGTCTTCCATTTAATTTAAAAATTAATCAACTCGTGGTCGCTAGCCCTTCTATAGCTTTTTAGTTTCTGTACCAAAAAGAAGCAATACCAAAACTGACTGAAGGAGAAAGATCTATTTGTGAAAATAATTTGTTAGCCATTGTTGCTAAAAATTTCTTGAGGCTTTTCAATCTATATCTGAGAAATCAAAGCCACAACAACGTATCAAATGAGTCTGGGACCTATGGAAGAGCATCAGTGCTAGAAACTCATAGCCAGAATTGTTTTGATGAACACACATACAGTTCTCATCCATGCTACCCTTACCAGTTTCTTTATACAAATATAGTGATATTTCTAGATATATGGACACGGTTATATTCCATCTCTGCCTTTCCTGAGCAACTGATTACATTCAACAATATTTGTGTTTCACTGTCCTTTCATTTACCCCAAGATGTTCACTTTCACACCTAGTATGATTGATTTAAATTATACTTTGTTACTGAGACTCACAACATTTTGCATAGATACAATTTGGCTGTCTCTTATTGATCCAACTCTATACCCCAAACAGGTTAGACACTATCTTACTACTAACATATCACCCGTGCAAACAAACATCAGTGCTTTCTTTCTCTCATCTACCCATCCATTTACCCACTGATTTTTATGCATTACCACATGCTTACTTACCTGATTTGTCTTTCCTGAAGCTACAGATATTCTCCTCCGTCTTCAACATCCTAGTTTCTCTGTGTCCTTGTTCCTTCTTAAGCTCCATTCCTCAGCTACCACTGTGGGTCACACCTTTCTTGTTGTGGGGCTGGTTGCTCTTCCTCTTTTCTTTACTGTCATCTCTTTTGTTCCTATTTCTTTCACATCTTCAGCAAACCCAACCTTTATTTTTAGGTCGCATCCACTAGCAATCCCCTTTCTCTATTTTACCCTCACAGCCACACGAGTACATGCCCTTTGCCCTAAGTGGGCACCTGCCCTTTGTAGTCTTCTGATTGTTAGAACTCCATCACACCTGCAGCCTCCTCACCTCTCTAGCATATCACTGGACAAGTGGCCTTAGCTGTAGCTTCAGCCTTCAAACCTTCTCTCCCATGCACTCCAGCTGTTCCAGGCCTACATAGCCTCTGCCAGAAACTCTTGGTAAGATAATATCCATCCACAGCCATACCTTCCTCCAGTCAGATTCTCCACTGATACTACTTCACTGACTCCAATAAAACCACTCATTTGCACTACTGATGATATTATACCTGACCCTATATCTACCTACCTCTTTTTATGATCTCAGATTTACTGGCAAAGTTCTGCTGAAAACAATAGGGCTGTGCAGCTATGCATTTACACAAGGATCCAGCCTAAGTCTTTCCCTCTTTATACGGAAAGTGTAGAAAATCTGCCACTGCTGATGGTGAAGGAGCAATCTGAGGAAATTTCCTCTTTTCTGGTATGGCTGGGCTGTGCCTGTACTCTTCTCTTCTCTACATCTGGGTAATTGCATTTCAAGTGAAGGCTTTCTAGTCAGCAAAGGGAGGCCCTGCAAAATGAGTTAGAGGAAACCACAAGTTTGGCATCAGAGCTAGCATCCTCCTCTGAATCCTCACACCAAGTCTGGCTGTCTGAAAATCTCTGCTTGAAAAGAAGCACAAGATTTCTTCATGTGCATGTGACAGCAGCTGCAAATATTTCCCTTTGGTCCATGACGTGCACACAAATCCATACTCCATTGACCTCCAGACATGTGAAAATAGAACCCATGTTAATAGATACAACAAACACCTAGACACAGAGGAAAGTGTGCAAGTCCATAGTACCTCCTTGTGAAGACGTGCCCATTTACACACAGAGCTTTCACCCCAGATACAACCAAACGATAAGCACACACAGAGCATCTGTGCACACCAGGCTGGACCCAGCCTCTGTGACCTCTGTCACAGCATAACTCCTGCTGTCCAAGTGGAGCTTTCATCCTCCTGAGTGGCAGAGGGGTCCACCAATGAGGCTGCTGCTACTGTCGTAGGAAAGGTTTTCAGCTTCTAGCTCTAACAATAGAGGCTTGTCCTTTCGGATCCAGAGGCTCCAGGTCCAGATCCCACAGATGATCCACCCAGAGTGGTTGTCAGAGCAACCCTGGCCTTAGAGGTAGGGACTTACTGGAAATGACTTTGTAATTACTTGAGTTCACTCAGGGGAATGGTCCGAAGTTGTGCATACGCAACCCTCTCCAGAGCGGTGTCAAATGATCCAAAATCCCACTAGCCACCTATCCGTACGGGTTTTTACACAGACCAGAGACACAACCAAATGCTGTGTGATGAAGCAAGAAAACTTTCCTTGGCACCTTCCCCCCTCCCTGCATTTACTTCTAAGTGAATGCCATGGTGGTGGAAACTGCCAGCCCTGTGACACTGATGTTTTGTGTTTATCCACACCAAGGGGAGCTGATGCGTGTGATCCTCTTCTACCAACATCCAACCTGTCCAAGTGGTAACCTCTCAGTCTAGCCAGCCACTCAACTACCATAAACATAGTGGAAGAAGTTTTGTGAGACAAACCGAGTCAACTTAGGAAACCAACGGGCAATCTCTTAAGGGAAAACAAACAAGCAACAACAAAACCAAAAAGACTCGAGTTAAAAATCACTTCAAAAACATGAAACTGCTAGTGCTAAACATGCTGTGAATCTGTTTACCATGTATTTTAATCATGTAACTGATCAGTCCACTGTAACATACACCACATGTTAAGATAGACACAGCAGATATAAAACCAGTCTGATTTCACACAGTAAAAATGTGTACATGCAAACAGAAATATATTAAATGCATTTCATACAAAGAGTTTCTTCTTATAATTTTAAATATGTATCTCAATTATTTTGCCCACTTGAATATTCTGGGACTGTCCCAAATCCCATACGGGTCAAGAGCTCACTGACTCCAGTGGGTGTTGGATCAGATCCTACGAGATCAAAATTCCTGTAAGGACTAGTGTTTCAGTGTGGTTGGGTTTGCATTCCGTACAGAATACACTGTAGTTACACCATCCTTACAGTGTAGCTACAGCATAACTGCTACAAACATGGACTGAGAACAAATTTAGCAGTCTGGATGATGAGCAACTCCAAAATATGATATAACTGTTGTCCACCTCTGCTGAGGCTCCTGTGAAGCATCACCAGCAAATAATTCAGTTAGCGTGTTTTGGCCCCTTCTTACCCATACGAGTCATTAATCATTCATCTTAATTATCTCAGTGGTATTTTGTGCTCCTCCCCCACCCACGCCGCCTGTCTGTGGTATCCATCTGTTGTTCCTAATCATATACTTGGACTGCAAGATCTCGGGAGAAAGGGCCATTTACTCATGACGTGTACACAACACTTCACGCACTCCAGCCTCAGCCACCAGTTGAGACCTCACATTATGTCTCACCACAAATCATAGTAACTCATGATAATCGTCAGATACACTGCTCGTGCACAGCACATATATACACACAGGTATCATGCCTACCTGCGTGATAGTAGGAATGCACACAGGAGTCTACTGGAGACAGGCATGCCTGCAACCAAGGCAGGTGCCACCGAGATCAGGGGAAGGAGGAAAGAGAGTGGCAAGATGAAAAGTTTCAAATGTGAAATTTTAGCTGAAACTATCTTCTGCCTGCTCACCCCCTCTAGCTGCAGTCCCCAGCCTTGCAGCACCAAACAGAGCAGAAGCCACTCGGCACACTTTGGTTACGACACAGTTGCCCAGTGAATGAAAATACCTTTCTGAATTGCGCTACTGCATCGTGCGCAATGTAGGGGAACATCTAAGGTGTTCTGGGGTCTGGTGACAAACACACTAACACTTTCATGGACTCCCATGGGAGCAGGGTTAAGGAAACAAGCGCTTTTGCAAAGCTCACCGTGTGCACTGTGGCATAGGAGGGAACAACAATGTCAGTGAGACTGAACAAGTCTTCCCTGGCTTTAACCAACTTGTCATTTCAAAACTTCCTTTTGGTTTGTTGGATATAGTAAGAAGAAATGTTACTGAAATGTATTTTTATGGGATCTACACCTGAAATGGCACATTTAGCTGGAATAAATGATTAGACAAAAATGTCCAGAACTGATTGTACTCCACTGATACTATTTTCTTTCACTTTTTGCTCGCTGAGATGCACTTCTGCTTTTCCATATTCACAGACACATAGATATCAAGGCAGGCAAAGACAAAGTGATCTTCCTTCTTACTCGTACTGCAGGTCAAACTAAAGCCCACCCCTATATCCCCTGCCAAGTCCCAATACTTCAGTCCAATATTTCACTCAAAGACAGTAAAAGTCTTGGAGGCACAGAGCGTCAACAAAACTCAAGACTTTGTGTAAGCCTGTGTGTGCTGAAGAGGCAACATCCCCACAGCTAGGTCCAGGTGTGCCAGTTCCCTCCAATATCCTGTGCTCCACACCAGTCTTATCTGGGATGTACATGCTCAGAGCTGGGGGGAGAGGCTGTGATTCTGAATTTCAGCCAGGGCTGAGTACCCAGCAAGTGCCTGCAGCCCGGTCTGATGGGTCTTCTCCCAGAAAAGGATGTTGAGGCACTCTCCATCACTTGAGGCACCATCTCGCATGATGGAAAAGATGACTGAAGGATCTGTTGGCAGGGACAAGGAATTGATTCTGTTCCATGAAGAGACTCCCTGATTGTTTTGAGAACAGAGGACTTAACTCTGAAGAGCTGTCATTCTCCCTCCAACTCTGAAGTCACTTCAACAGAGATGGACCCGGGGATTAAAAAAAAAAGAAAGCTCCAGGACAAGGCATATACAATGAGTCTGTCTGGTACATTGCTAATGACTATCATCTGGGTGCAACAACGGTAGGATGAGAAACTATTTCTTAATGTACACAGAGCAAAGGAAACCCCTTAAGCAAACATACCAGCAGAACAATTAGATGGTTAATCACAACGTTGGCCATGAGAGGTTTTCTCCATTTTTCCACTTCAAAGGAGCATTGATTAATAAACAGTGTTGCCTCTTCTGAAGGGATGAGTCAGCCCCCTGCCCACGCTGGGGTTATCCTCACACTGCGGCTGTTGCTCTTCAGAGCATGTGAGTGTTCCCCGGGGAGGAGAAATGCTTCATTTCGCTTGCGGTGCTCCACACCAGATCACACAGCATTGCTCTCGATGGCCTCCCTCCTAGCACTCCCAGGAAGGTGATGTGCATGTGGATGGGGAAGGATCTCCAGGCCGGGTTCTCCTACACAGCAAGTATTTTCCAACTCCAGGGGAGGACAATGGAATAAAAGTCACTGGATGGATCTGAGGAGCTATGGTACAGTTCCAAGATTTTGCTACCTGTATCCGGCTTTGATTTAGGACAGTAGCAGTTTTGAAAGGCATCAGCATTCACTATAAAGTCTGTGAGATAAACTGACCACCTCCTGCTTTTTATTCAGGTCAAAGATGTTGTACAGGTGCTGGGTAACAGAGTGGACTAACGGATAGAGTCCCTTCCTTGGTTGTGGCTAGCCTTGATGGAGGTTACCTAGACCCATCAGGAAGTGAGCTCAAGCAGGTGCTCATGAAGGGCGCTTTACACAAGTCTCACCTAACACTTCAGAGGGAAAGGTCCAATCATAGACGTGTTGTGATCATGGGAGACAGACGGGTCCCACTCTTCTTTCCACCATGAGGAACAAGTGCAGTCCATGGTCTGTATCAATCTCTGCCTTTCTCTCAAGGAAAAGTGGATCCATCCGTGGGGAGGATGACACCAGAAGCCCAGGCAGCGGCAGCAGACAAACACATGGTGTTGCTGTTGCCTGTCTCGGGAGACACCAAGGAGCTGAGAAACGGAAGGGGAAGCCTGCCTGTCCTGAGAAGACCAAGTCTGTGTGTGTGTGTGTGTGTGTGTGTCTGAGAATTTAGCAGCAGGCAGGCATCCCACAAAGTAATCCCCCTTTCCCCCTCACACTCCCTTTCCTTCATTGTCTTACACCAGCAGTAGTTACAGAATCTCCTGCCTGGGTCTGGTGATGACACCAACATGAGCTATGCCAGTGGTTCATGCCTATTCCCTGCCTTTGTAAAACTACTTTTACACGTCACTCACCATCCGCTGTGCCAAAGGCACAGCCACTGAGACGGCACACCCTTCTCAGCCCTGCAGTGTCTGTGCTCAGGGGGTCCCACCTGGTCTGAGGTGCTCTACAAGGTGCTGCCAACAAACCAGGTCCTCACCCAGTCTCTCCACCATGGAACTATCACAATCATGCCAGCTGCAAAATTATCCTGATGTTTTAACATACTATGGTCCTATTACTACCCACAATAACTGAGATAAACATTAGACTCTCCCTGCCTCTGCTACGAGGACATCGCTACCCGGAGTGCCCTTCCCTAGCAGCTCCCTGGCTCTCCGGAGGACACTGCACTGCAATGGCACTTGTTCCCTTCAGCTGCTCTCATTCTCTTAGCAGGGCTTTTCTTTCTCTGCTGGAGCTCTGGGTGGGAAGGAGCAGTTGCAGAAGAGCTGGCTTTGCTCGGCAGGGCCTCTGCTTATTTCCTGAGCGCTTTTTGACGTGTTCCGTTTGTGACCAAGATTGGGCTGGGATCCCAGCTGATATTTTAACTTCAGCCTCAATAGATTTCAAACTTCAGCCACTGTAAATAATTCCCTGACATGCACTCCGCCTGCATTTTGGCACTTTCGCTTGTGTACAGTATATTTTATTTTTACTTCTTTAAAATGTTTCTTAGCTTTCTCTGTGTCAGCTGTCAAGAAGAAGATGGCATCTCGGAGAAACTGCCTGATCCTTGGTGAAGTCTGGAGACACCAGATTGGTTTGACAACTCTGTGCTTAGTAATAATAATCACATTCTCTACTTAATGAGAGACAGATGAAGCAGTGTGCCATGTTCTAGGAGATGTTTACAGGACAGAGAACATTGGAACAACCCCATGGCTTCAAACCAGGGAGCAATCTACATGAGGAACCTGGTTTCAGCAGTCACCAGGACCAGAAACTAAGCAGTCTGTAAACAAAAAGGATGCTAAAATTCTCTGCTGTGGTAGTCAATAAGAAATTTTACAAACTCAGACTGTTTATTCCTAAGTCTTCTCAGAGTTGTCTTATGCCTTAAAACATCAGAATTCCTCACTCGGTGTAGCAAAGCACTTACTAAGCATTTATTAAGCTTATGCTTTATTTTACATATACAGCCAGCTCTAATGGGATCATTAGTGTGTTAAAAGTTTATCTATTCTTTGCTTAGAAATCATCCAGACTAGATTTTGCTTAATAGAAATGAGAGAGCTCTTGCAGTTTCTCTGTGTGTATTGTGCTTCTGTCGTGTCTGCTAGACAAGGAGGAATCCTCTCATACGACGTACACGTAGGTACAGACCACTTGGTCTCAGCCTTTAGGCTCTCCTGTGATGCAGGTGACAACCATCATTGGGGAAGCACAGCACTGAAGAGGTTAACAGAGATTGGCCTTCCTCTTTTGACCGCCTTTCCTAGCCATCGAAAGGAGGGTTAAATTCTCTGGAAACAAGGACTCTACAGCAAAAAGCCATCAAAACTGCTGCACACGCCTCTTGTTGGGTGTCATCCATCCCACTGCCTTAACCTTTCATCAGGGTTCCTTTCACAGCATTTAAGAGTTGCACAGGCATCTGAGGCCTCCTTCCAGGCTCCCCCTTCTCCTGGAGCTTGATCTGAGGGCAAAGAGTGGAAATTCAAAACAAACAGTAAACAAAAACAAGTTCTTCTAAGTGTAAGCCACACATTTATTTTGAAGATCCTTGGCTAATTTTACTCCCTGTCTCCTGCTCACTCTGGAATTTCTTTTTTCTTCTTTTTTTTCCTTCCCTGCCTCGGTAACAAGAAAAACAAAGGATCGGGGGGGGGGGAAACAAAATAAAGAAAAATAAAAAGAAAAAAATTAATTACTCCACCAAGGATCCTTTGTCCTGTGTCAGGGACACGCCAAGCTCTGCAACTGTAGAGTCAATGGATGAGACAGGGTGGTCTTGTCTCCTCCTACTAGATGCCCATAGGTGTCTGATGGGAAACCACTTCAAACACTGTGTCTTGCTCCAGATTTAGTAGGTAGATCTGTTACTGGATGGCCCAAACCAAAGCCCCAAACATCTGTAGAGTCTGGCTTCAAGTCAAGGTCTGATCTGAGCTATCCTAGAAATTCCAGTTTTGTCTGGCCCAGAAGTTGTTGGCCATCTGCAAAATGGAAATGGGAGTGGAAACCCGTCATCACAAGATGGGAGGAGTTGGGAGTGAATTCTAGACAGGCTGCTTTAAGCTCTTCAGGATGGCTTTCCAGCTGGCAGAAATCTGGCTTAGCTGCAAGACAGTCAGTGGAACCACATGGATTCACACCACCCAAGAATCTAGCCTTCTTCAGAAAAATCCATGGCACTCCAGGGTTTAATGGACGACAGAAAACTTGACATTTATTAAAATGCAATAGCTCTATGCCTTCAGCTTATGGTGGGAAGACATTCCCTACTAGTACCCATGAGAGAACTCCAAGAAGTCCTCCAGCAGGTTCAGATTCCTGACACCTGTAGTGCTCAGTTTCCCAGGACGTAATCTGGAAACTCGACCCCTGTTGTGGCTCAAGGAGACAGGAAAAAGATGTTGTCCTTCAGAGAATTTGAAAAAAACAATTTTTGGGACATTTCTTCGTACATCATGAGGACCCGAAGAAATACACAACCTCTACTCTTCTACCATTTGCGTTACTTGAGAGTCTATCAGGCAGTCTTTCCCTATGGTATTAAACCATTCCCTTAAGGGGAATGTGGAAAGGAAAGGAAGGCTTGGGAGGCAGTTATTTTTAAGCCAGGACAGTGCTCCATCACATCATGTTGCTTCCAGTTTCAATCAGAGGTCAAAGTGTTTTTTCACACCTCCTGAAGCTTGTGCTGTCCCATATGAGGCTGTCACAACCTTCATGCCTCCTAGACCACATTTGCCCATAATGGACATGATTATTTGAATGAAGATTCTCAGACACTGAAGAAAATCTCTGAGGTTTGATTAAAAAAATAATAATAATGAAGCAACCAACTATACAAGGTGACTCTCCATATATGTTATAATTGTTTGCATAGGTTAAGACATCATTAATGTACAGAGTCAGGAAGCAAAGATGCCTGGCATTGAGTTGTCATTGAAACGAAAAGCACAGACAGAGCCAGCAGTGTTGAAAATGAAGGGGAATGGAGTGTGCAATGATTTTTTCTGGGGGTAAAGAGTGAACCAGCAACATATCCTTGCCACTGTCATAGGTCTTCCAGCATGTCCTTTACTACATATTTCTGTGTCAATAGCTTCTTTCAAAGTTTGGTCCCCAACAAAGGGGTGCAACTATTGGGTCTGCCTTAGCATTATTTTGCTCGTGGATTTTGAAGGAGAGTCCTAACCAAGATCCTTAAAGTAACTAAGCCTTTCAGAAGTTGTCATGAGCAGTTTTTCATTAACCCTGATTTGCCAGCAGGGAAACTGAGGCAGCAGGAGGTAATACACAACACATTGTTAGATGAGAAGAGAATGCCTTGCCCCGGACCTCCAGCCGTTTGGCTCTGCCTACCAGACAGTGTTGGCTCCTAGGTAAATAATGGAGCTGTCACACCCAAATGTTATTTTTAAACTCGGGTACTGGGTTTGGCACAAACTCCAGCAAAGCACAGCACGACCAAGGGAGTCCTGAGGAACAAGTGCCCTGCACAGATGGAGCTGCTTTGGGGAAACCTTGTTTTTCTGCTACATTTATGCAATCGGTTGAACGGGAGCCCAGACTCCAACCTATCAGCCGCACAAGAGCACGGGCAGAGCCTGAACCAGGAGGTCGAGGCAGGCCCAGGCCGGCGGAGCTGGCCCCACGGCCACCACCAGCCACCCCATCGGTGCCCTGGCCCCAGCCGCGCCGGGCAAAGCCATAGGAGGGCAGCAAACCCCGTGCAGTCATGGGACTCATTCCCAAAATAATCCTCTTCCACACGCTGTCCTGGGCAGGTGGAGAGCCCCACACGTACACAGCACCCCTGGGAAGGGCAGCATGGACTCTGCATGCTCAGCAGAGTGAGATGGGCCTGCAAAGTCTCTTCGAACTGGATGTGGGTGGCCAGTTCAGCTCAGAGACTCAGCCAGGGGGGGACATGGTGTGTGTGAGCCCATCAGCAGGGCTAGCTGGGCTCTGGGGAAAGCAGGTGAGTTGTGCAATACACAGCTGGGTTCAGGTTTGGACAGAAAAGCCCTCACTTCCATGTAGGACTGCCAGAGCACTTTTGTGGTTCAATGGATGTGGGGATCCCTTTGAGGGATTTGAAGCATACAGGGACCAAGATGCTCGAGGCTTTCATAATTACATCGATACGGTAACAACACTAGGACAGCCACACCAGCTCAGGGCAAAGGTCCATCTACCTCCATATTCAGCTTCTGTCATGACCAACAACAGAAATGGAGGAAAGAGCACACATGGACTCACTCCATCCCAGGATGCTCCCCTGCCTCCAGAGGTACACAGCTCCAGCCAGCTTTGTGGTACCTCATGTCCATACACTTCCCTCCCACAGCTCCAGCTTTGGCACAAAGCAAGCCTGTGTTTAAGAAAGGGGCCAGAACTTGCATTTAATCTCTTCATGTAGATAGATGCAGAAGCAGGTGAAACTGTACTAGAATGAACACAAACCCATTGTCAGTTATAACTGATCAGCCCCTGAGTAACCCTGAATCTCGGAGCTCAAACTTTGTTTCAAGATCCATGCTAACTGTGCCCTCTCTCTCCTCTCAGAGGTCTCCAGTCGAGCATCTCTAGAAACTTGCATTCACGTGATGGAGGGTAGGAAGATATCTGTATCGTAGTGGTGCCAAAATCACCAGTGCAGGCGAGCATTTAGAGACCCAGTACTAAAGGGCCACTGCGCAGAGAAGCCCAGACAAAACACTTTCCTACATCAAGTCACCCAGCAAAACTGAGAGCTGGATTTGCTCTCTGGACAGTCAGGGGAGAACAGACTAGGAAGGCACACAGGTGACTTACCCAATATCCCACAGGCATCCAGTGGTGGAGCTGGGATTAGCTCACAGCTTTCCCGACTTCTCCCTGCCCAAGCTCCAGCCACACTGTCCCTTTCCTGCTTGATTTTGCTTCTCTCCACACAGCTGTCTTTACTGAACAGGCTTCCTACAGTGCCTTTTAGGCAGCTGTCAGTTTTGGATGAGTGTCTCCACTCCACCAAATGGGCTGTCCCCCTCTGCGCTGTCCCTGTGTCTGCTGTTAATCCTGATTTCCACTGAAGCGAATGAGGAATAAGCAAGACAGACAGCTAGCTCCATGGCAGCTGGATGGGAGCTTGCCTCTCCTTCTTTACAGGATACAGCTTTCCCCTCCTTTTACCATCTCCACTAGCAACTTTCTTCAGAGATCTTTTTGTCTTCAGCTCCCCCCCAGGAAAAAAAAAATATTAAAAAATTTAAAAATAACATAAAATAACTGAAATAAAATAAAATAAATCCTCCTTTTCCCTCTACCCTCCTAAAAAGAGCTAGTTCCTTTCCTCCCAGCTCCTAATCCCTGTGACATGATTCAGACAGAAGGTTAACCCTAGGGAGCAGTAGACAAGTGACAAATGAGCCCACCCTTGTTTCTACTTTTCTTCTTAGTGTGTATGTGTGGAAATTGGTCCCACCTATTCCCTCAAGCTGCTCGATCTTAAAACATACGTTTCCCCTTCCTCAGCCCCTGAGCATGCTCTCCAGTTGCTGCTTGCCTCCACTAATAGCATCCCAAACTAAACAACTCTATCCTCCTTTCCATGTCTCACCTGCCTGCTCTGGCTCCCACCAGCCTCAGGTCAGGGAAGAGACACAGTTGCTACAGCAGTTCCTAAGCTGTAGTGGACTCCCAGGGAGGGGAGGAGAAAAAAATCCTGGGAAGTGAAGAGAAAGGAAAAAGGAGAGGCTTGGGGACAGGTTAAGAAATGAGCCTGCAGATGCAGGCAGATGCAGCCCTAGCAGAAGCCAGTTTTGTCAAAAGATCTCTCCATGCTGACGCTCAGCAGAAGGGTGCCTGCCATCCCCAGATTTACCTCAACAGCTCTGCAACTGTGACCTACCCAAACACATCTCCCATCTCCCTTTACCTTACAAGAGCACAGCATCCTTCCCCCAGGATCCCAAACAGTGATGTTTAAAAAGCCTCCTCTCTGGCACAGCCATGCAGATACTCAGGACGTATGTAGGAACAGAGGGGAGACTGCCTGACCCCGGCATGAATGTGCCTCAGTCTACAGTCAGTGCTGCACTACGCCAGACTAAAGGACTTTCATGGTTGCTTCTGGCCGTAAGGATCTAAGCACCGAGGGTAGTGATGGGAGTCCATGCAGAACACTTCAGTCATTTGCCTGAAGATACCTGACTTGCAATTGTCCGAAACTTCACAAGCAGAAAACTGCCCTGAGAAATACTAAAATAACAATCCCTGAGCTCTGAGGTTCAAATAGCAAAGGTAGGGCCAGATAAAATTTTCCTCAGTGCTGCTCCCTGTAGAGGATAACGAGGCTATAGCTACCTGGTGGATGGGGGGAAAACAGCCTCCAAAACTCAACTGTAACAAAACCTGAGGCTGGATGCAAGAGGAGGGCTGTACAGAGTCCTCTGCAGGAGAGAAAGGTTTATCAAGGTCTTTTCTGTCTATCCCAAAGCTGGGTTTGATTAAATAAGGAATTACCACCAGTTCCCTTCCCTTGCCCCAGTAACACATAACACACCATCCCCATTTCCTTCACTGCCAGTTTACTCTAATAAAAAGCAGAATTATGCCTGAAAAGCATGTTGTACGAAGATGGACCCGCCAAGCAGCCAAATAGATGCATTCGCCAGCAGTCAGTCAGACACATGCATACACAAATCCCGAGCTTGCCTATAAACAAGACAGATCGCTTTCTCAGCTGCTGTATATGAATTTCAAGCTGCTGTGGAAGAAGGGTCTCTCCTCTTGGGTTTTACTGCTGCATGCAAGGTGATCTGGAAGGGCAGACATGCAGAGCTACCTGTCTTTGTAAATCCAAAGTCCTGACACCTCCTGGTCTGTGAAAGCTCTCCACAGATGCCAGTGGTTTTCATTTTAGAATCTATCATTTGAATGATCTTTGCCTGAACGACCACACAGGTCAGCACCAAGCAGAGGTAACCTCACTGGCATCCATGTGACATCTGGCAGTCACTCCAGTGTTAGACCAACACCCCAAAGGGTGCAGCAAGATCTTGCCATCATTCGAAGCAGGCTTAGTTAAATTAAGCACGTAAAATGTCATGCTTCTTAGACACCAGCTATTTAACATATTTATTATATGAAAAATTACAGAGGGTCTGAAAGGAAAGTGAGGCATGGTTTCCTCCAGGGTTCTCCGGAGTAACTACTATTAGAAAAGCTTTGACAGAGTCAGAAAGATAGAGTAAAAGTCTTGACAATAGCCACTTCCACCATCCTACAAGTTTACAGCCCAGGGTATAATGTCTGAAAAACATTCAGCAGCATCTGCCAGGGAGGAGAAGAATCCCACTGAATCCAGACCCAGTGACGCTGCAGTGCGTGGCGGTGAATTGGTGAGGCAGAGAACAGCCTCTAAATAACTCGTAGCACTATGGGACATGAACACAGAGCAAGACAGCCAAGTGGCACAAGCCCTCCCTGGCGAGAAACACCCGTTCAGGCAGCAGCAAGCAGCAGGAGAGCTTGGCAGGGCAATGGGTGCTCCCATCCCAGCCAGGCAGAGGGAGCGGTGAGGGCTACGAGCTGTGCACACTCCCAAGGGCCGCTGCCAGTCCAGAGCAGTTCGCTCTCTCTGGTTGCTGATGGGGCTAGGGATTCTTCAGTGATGCAGGAGAGATGCTCCAGGAGCAAATGCCAGCTGCACAGCACAGGGACAGACTCACAGGAGCCATATCCTCTCACTCAGGGCAGCCCACAGCTCCTCGAGCCTCGAGTGCCATCAGCACAGAAGTAGCTGCCCATCACGTGGAGGCAGGGCAGCAGCTTGCATGCGAGAGAACAGCAGCACTAGGCACCACCACAACCAGCATAAACCAAAGATGCATCAGGCAGATGGCTCTGATCCACCCTCCAGTCCTGGAGCCGTGGTGGGTACAGCCCAGTGATGGCCAGCTGGACGCTAAGGGAGGGAGGTTAGGGCAGCCCAACTGCAGAGACTGTGGGGAGCCAGGGCAGGCTGGGAAACCCAGCACAGCTCTCCCTTCCCTCCCATGCTTTCCTGCTCCTCTTCCCCCACTCCGCCCCCCCGCACCAGCAAGCATATCTCAGCGGTCAGGAACTGATCAAAGCTCTCTTCCAGCACTAGCTGTCTCTTGTCCTGTGGGACAAGCCCCGAGGCATGCTGCAAAGGGCGTTTTTCCCCTCCAGCCCCCCTTTTCTGCAAGCAGGCGGAAACGCGAGGTCTTCCCTCTCTTTCATCTCCCAGTTTGATTTTCCTTGCTCTGGTTCTTAGAGCTTGAAGTCTGTGAATGGTTCATTAAAAGAGAGGGAAAACAAGCCATACCGACGCTTGAATAGCTCCATGGCGAGATTCCCCGGTGGAAAGCATGACTGAACATAACAGGAAGGGGTCTCTTCTGAGAGGTTTTTTTAACCCAGCTATGAAACATAGGTGAGGGTTATACCCCAGGTTTTATTATATTGCCTACGAGGAGGGGTGTTCTAAGGAGTGATCTCAGCATTTTATAGGTGCCTGGTCGGCGTCACCAGCTCTATGCATCCAAATATCATAAGACGCGTTCAGAACATCGAGAGACCAGCTTTAAATAATCACAAGCCCTTTAGTATTTAAAACCCCAAAAGACAGACCTTCCTTTCTTTGCCATGTGTTTTTCTGAGGTTTTAAGATTTATGCTGTCAAGCTCTGCATGTATAAGGGTGGGGTTTGGTTGGGTTTTTTCCAAGCTCAAACTTAACAAATCTCATATAAATCCCGTGACTCCAGGAGCTTAGTCTTTGGAGAAGACAAAACACCAAATACAGGAAAATTGCCCCAGAATTGACAACCCTGGTTGCTAACTTCCTTCCTGATAAATTATTTTGCATCTTTCTGATGGCAGGTCACGGGTTGCTCTAATCATATGTCCACAGCTATCTAGAAGTGACAAGCATTTGGGACAAGGTTTTGAAGAGGAACACTCATGAACATATATCAGAATAACAAAGTCGACATGTTCACCCAAAACTGTATCTCTCTTTTCACTATTTCAAGGCACATCGTGCATGATAAGATTGGGTACACCACATCCATCCTTTTAGTAGCTGGATGTACCCGATTTCCTCCTAACATTGCAATTACACCGCTGATAACAGGAGAAATCAGGCTGGACTCTGCTCTCACTCCTGGTACTGTCCTACCAGACAAACTGTCCAGCTTACACTGGTGCAACGAGCAGAAAATCCATTCTGCCCTGGGAAGCACTGCTAAACTCTCCAGGCCACAAACAGAATGCCGGAGTGTCTTAAACAGGATTAAGCATTGCTTGAACTTTGCAGTCCACCTTCAGAAGTTTAGTGGCAGTGTTGTAACAGGACCTGTACAGCACAAAGCAGTGGGCAATGCTCTTACTCCGTAGGTCAAGGATCCTCCCCCAAAAAAAGAAACCATCAGGGCACAAAGCCACTGCAGTGATGCCTAAACTTAGCATCACCCGCAGAAACGGAAAGAAGCTGTGGCTGGGCTGTTTTTTATTCCCTTTTGATCCTTGCCTGACTCCCCAGGAGTCACCAGCAACCAGGAGTAATTTATAATAAGCTTTAGGCTGCTCTGATTTATTCTGGGAGCTGAAGCCAGGTGCAAGGAAGTTAAATAGCCAATATTTCTTGGCTTTCATTGGGGGAGCAACACACTAAATGTTACAAATCTCCAGTGTGGCATACTTTGGATTTTACCTACAATGGGCAAAGAGAGCACATTAAGACAGCATGTAAAAAGGGATCAGGCTTTTTGCAAGTAGGATGCACCAATCACTTCTGGCAAGCCCTTTTTCTAGCTGCAAATACTGACCCTGGAACAGCACTCAAATCATGCTGGGGCACTAGCAACAGAAAAAAATAAAAAGCACTGAAAAAAATAAGATAGAAAAGAGTAACTTTGATGACTTTCAAAAAGAAGAGAATGAGGGTTTTTTTCCCCCCTGTATTTTCAATTTCCTGAAATGACATGCAAAGAAATGGACAACCACAAGTTTGTTTCAGAAAGCAGAACTGCAGAAGTTATTAATTATCAATAGGACTGATTGGAAATTCAGCCACCAGCTTGGCTTTTTCTTCCACTTACAAATTGTTCACAAACTGATCCTAATTTTTCCCAAGTGAATCTACAGCTTTCAGAAGTATACCCCTACGGGTTAGGAAGTCCACAAATGTAATGGGTCAGCAGTACCTAACTCCCTTTGACTTCTCTGAATAACTCAGCCTTCACCAGCCCATTGAACAAAACCAGCTGCTCTTTTGGAGTTACTCACATGCTTTCCACTTGGATTTTCACTTTTTGCTATTCAGGGCACGTGACTGCTCATCTGTGCTACATGGTTTGATTCTACAGCTCGACTGGATGACCAAAGTCTTTTAAAATAAGAGAACAAGCAAGGCTGAATGATGAAGAAGTCACTTCTAGTTCACATTTTTTTGGACAAAACAAGCTTTTGTGCTAAAGTTTGCGAAGCCTTTTAGATTCATAAACATTTTCCCCACTGCCCAAAGGTCATCCGCATACTCATAAATAACCAATAATATAACTCTTTGGAGACCAGTGAAGCCAAGTCAAACTGAGAGTTTGCCAACATGTCCACAATACTGTTTATTCCATTAGTGCACCAGACCCTGCACCAAAGCACTTGACTCTGCCCCTTCAAAATGAAATGAAAGAAATTAAATCAAACAGAAATCAAAATCCATCTGAATGAGTCAGAACACCACGTGATGGCTGTCCCCTTGCAGACCACTCTGCAGCATGTATTTCCACCAGTCTGCATATGAGATGTCAAACCATTCAGTCTATAAACCCATTTTATTACAAATAATACTAGCTAGCATCCTGTCCCAGTGGATTTGAGGATTTTTTTTTTAAAAAAAAGAGTTTCAATACAAGCCTAGCTCCATCAAAACAGCAATGTAACAATATTTCAGAAGCAAGTGGTTTTGATTCCAAGCATGCCAAAAGGCAGAGGGAGGGAGATAGTAAAGGGGAACAGCTCAATCTTTTTGCTTTCTCTCCTCAGCACCATTGCGAAATCTTTCTCCAAAACATAAGATTCAAGTCAAGTTGCCATGTTTTAAACAAACCACAGTGTGTTATTGTACTACACTTCTGAAATGGGGAATGTAGGTCAAGAACTTTTGGACCTCTCAGATTTTAAGGTATACAAATTCTGGCAGCACTGTCTGCACTTTTTATTTTCTTTTCCTTTCCTTTTCTTTTCCCCCCTTTGTTCTCTCCTCTCCTCCTCCCTCTATTGCTCTTTTCTCTCACTCTGGTCCTTTTCCCCTTCCCTTTCCTTTTCCCTTTCCTTCCCTTTCCCCTTTCCTATCACTTTCCCTTTTCCCTTCCCTTCCCTCTTCCCTTTTTCTCTCCCTATCCTATTCTCACTGGAAAGCAGCTGCAAGCTGCAGCTTCAAATAAAATGCTCTGAAAAGCTCCATTATGTTTATTGACACATTTTCCATTCTCAGGTTTTCATCCAGTAGGACACAACACAAGTATTCAAAAAATGCATATGTGTGTGCAGACAAGCACACATAAATATATGCATGCACATATAGGATGTGAAAACACATGAAAAGTATGCTTGTGCACATGTGCTTATGCTTGCATATATATTTTTTTTTTTCTTTTGCAGCCTTAGGGCAATTTGTAGGCTGGATGCTGCAGGCTGGCTCTGTGCATTACTAACCGTGTCAGTATGAATAATGGGGGCAAGCAATTCTGCCAGAGGGTCATGGAACAGCAAGTGCGTAAAAAGGCAAAACTGTCCAAGTACACACAATATCGGCTGGGGTTTGAAATGTGCTGCCAGACAGAGACCAAGATCAAGTCGTAGACTTTAAGGCCAGGAGAAGCACGATGCCCATTTCTGCTGACCCCTTTCAAGGGCGTGAATTACAGATTGCCACCCAGGAATCCCAGCAACTTTTTTGCCAGCAACTGAAAGTACAAAAGCACTTAAGCAGGTGTTTAAAGTCAAACTGTACCTCAGACCTTGTAACATACTGCTCTTGGTCTCATTGAGCTGGAAGATCAGGGCCAGATCTGCTGATGAAGCCCCTTTGATTTTAACTGTTTGCTGGATTATCATTTAGATGAAGATCCAGGCATAATGCAGATAACCAACACAGGGCTGACTGCTGGAAGGGAATGACTACGTCCAAGTAAACAGATGATAGGCTCTTCCTCAGAATTTTAAGGTTATTTTTCCTGGAAACTATTTTCTTATGTATTTTTAATCCAGCTAGTGAAAGATGAACACACTTCACTCAATATTTCAAACCACTTGAACAGCATATGTTTGAGAGTTCAGCATAAACCTTCTTGGGCCATAAGTCTGCACATGAAAGGCTGGAAAAAGCAGTAGAGAAAAACACCAAGGAAAGGTTAGCACAAGAAATAGAGCAGAGAGAAAAATCCAGATGAAAAAATACATTAACTCTATACAGTATTATACCCTCAAAGGATGTTATATGCCAGGAGCTAGAAGCCCTGTAAGTGCCAAAATCCAGGTTATTCACACAGTAGTAGCTGGTTCCCCTGAACATGGTGGTTGTGACACAGCCAGTTTTTTCCACAGGACATCCCAGATCATTCTTCCCTGGTTCCCATCCAAGCCTGAATTTTTCTGCCTGTCTCCCACAGCCTGTCCTTGTTCTGCCTCTTTCTGTGCTGCTGCCTCCACAACTGAGTTTCTTGTCCTCTTGGACTTGGTCTTTCTTAAATTTTGAACCTCTGCTTACCACCCTGACATTCCTTGGCCCATCAACAGCCTCAGTTGCTTTCCTTTCTCATGTGTGCTCTCAGTTTCACTGTCTTCCCATCTTTCCAGTTCTCCTGGTATCGGCCTCCTCTTCCCTGCTGGCTCTCAGTAGCATTTCAAGTCCCAGTCCTCCCGCCAGACCTCACTTCCCTCTTTGTCTTCCCGTGCCAGGCTTCTTGTGTCTAGCTGCTCCCTTTGTTGCCTTCTCCATCACGTTCAGCTCCCAGAACTCCCTCTGCATTTGAAGTCTGGTTGCACACCTCCTCCATGTCTCCTAGACATCAGCAGAACTGAAGCCACCAAGACTGCAGGAGAGACAGAAGCTTTTTGACCTCCTCCCTAGCATCATAATACCATGAGAGTCATTAGGAAGGTTCATGCATGAAATACACCCTCTTGTTTTTGGGATAAGTGCCACAACAATGCACTATTCGAGTGGACTCATCAAAGCATTTACCAGACTCTCACCACCATGAGCAAACTGAGATATCTTTTTGTTTTTCTTTTCTCCAAAACATATAACACAGCTGAAAACAATCAGCTTTTCACAGAAACAACAGCAGGCTCTTCCTCAACCTCAGAGGGTTGAACTCATCTGTCTAAAAATGAGGAGTCTAGTTTAAACACTTCCCCTAAACTATCTCTGTCATTAACCTCCAGGGTGCAATTAATTTCACTTCCATTAGGTACCTACTTTCAGATGGGCTGACTGAACATCCCCATCTTTCTCCACAGAGGACAGAGGAAGCTCAGCTCAGACGAATTACCTGTAATGAACGTCTAACAAACAGCCAGCATTAAAAATGAGGTGAGCTTCAGCAACCTGTGGTTCCTCATCAACATCTCAGCCTCTCATGAAGAAGGAGGAAATCAGGAGAGTATCTCAGTGAAATGACCAAAAAAAAAAAAAAAAAAATCTTGCTTTTTGAGGTTTTTCAAACATGTAAGAAAAAGAATTTTTTTTCTCCTCATCTCTTTCTTGGAAATGGTTGAACCATTTCAGATGACACCATGCCAGGAAAAATCCAGCCTAAGTCACATGTGTGGCGCTAAAAATGCCAGTAAGAGCAGTTAGAGATTGGCCTAGTGATAAGCAACTGAATACAGATCTTATGATAGGAAGTGTTGAACAACTTCCTAAGAGGTACTAGTCCCATCTACACCTCAAGTAAGATACAAGGAGACGACTGTCCCTTGCCTTGATGTGAAATTGTTCTTCAGTTCACAGTATGTCACCTCCATTCCTCTTCAGAGAGGGGAATGAGGCCTGAAGATGGTTGTATCTTTCTTTAAACGACGGTCCCTCTTGAAGGGGGGGAAAGAAAAGGGGGAGGGAGAGCCGGTAACAAACTTGGAATTCAGTTACAAGGAAAAATGTGTCTGAAAAGCGACTCCAAAGCCAAGAGCCTCACAGGATTCAACAGTTCTTCCAACATTATAGGATATACAGATACGTATCACTCATGGTAACATTCTGCAGGCTCCAGACTCCGCTGCATTATCGGTCAGGCTTTCCAACAACTAATGATGGAGCTGTCAAGTGTTTAAAACAGATCACAGCGATTCCTTCAACGCAGCCTGCAGAGGTGCACATCTGTGTACTTCAGCATGGCAAAAAGAGTGAGTTTTGTTTCTTGTGTGAAACTAAAAGACAGTAAGATCAAGGAAACAACATTCCCCCTACTCTCTTCTGAGCTAAGTCACTACAATAAGTAATGAAACGCAGCACCGCAGGCTCACCCCTGCCTTCAGCTTCACTGGGAGAGGAGTTCCAGCCTTCAGCTCAGGTGCTTTGGTGGTGATGGGTTTACCAGATATTCCACATTCCTTTGCAGCACTTTGGCCTATCAGCCACACAGGCACTAGTCAGGTGAAGCCATGGGAAACCTACTTCTAGAGTAAATGCAAAAAAAACAGAAAGCGCAAGAAAGACCCCACTTTGGTGACATTCTGCATATAGGGTGGCACCAGGGATACCCCAGCAAAACACCCAGCCATGGTGGACCCATCCAAGTCTTCACTGGGTATCCATCTCTTGTTACCAGTAGGAAATCGAAAAGAGTAACTTTCATACAATCTGGGAAGCCTGCAACATGCTGAGCACTTCTGGATGCTACCTACTAGCTAGGATGCTAGCTTTATGCATGCCTCGCCAAACCAAGACCACCCTCATCTTCAAGAGCAGCTGCCTACAAGCTGCTCTGGCAGCCAAGACTCAGCTTCCAGCCTTCTTACCCCAACAGCATCAACCATAATTGGTGTCATTTGGTAGGAAGCTCTCCTCTACAAGAAGGGGCACCCAACATCATTACAGAGGCCAGGAAATCCTTAGGTGCTGGCTGATGGCAAGTGTGAGACACTTCTGCTTTGCAATAGCAGAACAAGGGCAACAGGTGTGTGGCTGAGGGTCCTGAGAGCTGTCGGGTGAAAGCAGTAGGTGCCAGGAACGGGGAGGACGACCCACCAACAAGACAAGCTTGCAGCTAGTGAAAACGCATTGACTATAGCCAGAGAAATCCCTTTTCATGGAATAAACCTGTTCTGTTAGCAGCCTTCACCTAGCAATCTCTGCACTGCCCTCTGTGGCCACTCTAAAGCATTCACCTTGGAAGATGTGGCCTTTGACAATCAAAATACCAGACACTTCAGGTTTTATTGCAAGCCCTCCTGCCTTGGAAAGAACTGATGAAGGTCCCACTGTTCTCCTGGGCCTGTGAGCTCCAAGACCTCATGCCTGTGGCTTGGTGGTACATAGGTCTGCCTATAGCTGCCACACTTCTCCGCCTTGCTCCCCCTCTCTCCAATCCCACAGCCCCCGGAGGAGCCCTCTGACTCATGGCAGACACTTTTTTTTTTTTTTTCCTCCTCTCTCTCTCTCTCTCTCTTTTCCCATGCATAGTTTGCTCACTGACATCCAGAAAAGGATTTTTACCTCCCAGGAAAGAGAGAAGGCAGCTCCCAAGGGCTGCCAGCTGCAAGCACTTGACATCCCTATCTTGTCAACCGGTGACACAGCTTGCAATGTTTTTTTGGGGGTGTGGGGATAAGGTGGAAATCAGGCACCGGAATGCCACAGCAATTCTTCAGACAGTGGGGTGAGCTCTCGTAGGCTGTACCTGTAAAGCACGTACAGGAGCACATGGTGGGATTTGGGAGCTGACCAACGCCACACAGGCACAGAAGAAGGGTGCCTCCAGATCACAGCCTCACGGCACCTTCCAGGGCAACGCTGTCCCATCCCCTTTCTGGCTTTAGGAGAGATGTGAAAGAGCTAGATCACCACTACCTTGCTCAAACACACTGCTCATCTAAAGGTAAGCCTAGATCTGCCTTCACCATGCTCTAGGAGTTGCCTGGAAGGCACAAGAGCCACATGCTATGTCCATGTTCTACTATTTGACATCTTCAAGCCTTCCAGTCCCAGCTCTGCTCTGGTTTTCACCTCCTCCTACATTTCTCTGTGAGGAATTGCCATTACCCAAGAGCAGGGTGCTGTGGGAAAAGACAACACACTAATTTTAAAAGGAAAGACCAATGTCTTTAAGTCACTTTTTTTTTTTTTTTTTGGTAATCACTCCAAACTCCACTCTGGGTCAGGGCCTTCCTACTTCACCTTGCTGAAGTCAGGGGACCCTCTTCACCTTCCAGAAGCTGTGCAGCAGACTCCTCACACCCACACTGGGAAAACTTGCCCAGCTGAGTGGACAAAAACTCAGCAAGGGCAGAACTGTCACAAAGGGTGGGAACTCACTGAGTTTTGCTGTCAAGCTCCGTTATGAGTGTCACAGGGGCAAGTCACTGCTCTGAAGATCCTGAGTTCTGTTCCATCAAGAGCGTATGACGAGCTGGAGGCAGAAGGAGGCCCCCCCTCCTCACAGTCCCTGACATACCCTACTAGAAGAGCACAGACTGCAAATGAGAGGCTGTCAGGAGAGGACTGACTCCCCAGCCCCACAGTGTGGACTGCAGGGAGGCTGTCCCTCCTCAACAACAACCACCAAAAAAAAAAAAAAAAAATTGGTCACTTTTCTTCTTCTCCCCCTCTCCTCCCTCCTTCCAGAAAGTCTTGGTTTCATCCCACTGTGGAACGAAAACAAATGCTTTAAACCGCAACATTTTTCACAAACCGGAATTTCTTGCAGTCTGGCCAGCTTTGGTGGATCAATACCAGGCATTTCTTTCCTCCTCTGCTCTGGCCTTTGCCTTCCAGCCTCCTCCCCCCCGCCCCACTCACCGAGGGGAGTAAGGGAGATGGAGGTGTCGAACAGAGGAGTCGGGAACACTCCAGCTTGGTTTTAAAAGGGACAGAAAAAACACTGGCGTCAGCCAGAGCACCAGGGCAGGCGCTGAGACCTTGTTTTGGATTTCGCAGAGACCGTCCCTGGGGAGAGCTGTCTTTTTTTTTTTTTTTCTCTCTCTCTTTTTTTTTTTTTTTTTAATGCATGGTTTTGTTTGTAAGTTAAAAGTCTCAGGATTTGCAGTCTTTGAAGCATGGTCAGCCTGCCAGATGGAATTAGTCAGTGCCTTTCAGTCGGAAATCCCAGGCAGATGAAGCGGGATGGAAGGACAGTGTTTTTCTCATTTACCAGGAAACCATTTGCGTCGACCCCCACAAATTCAACCAGAGAGCTCCCCAGGACCCCAAAAGCAGGCAGGACTGAAACCAGGAAAGCAAGCAAAGGGCCAAAGCTTTCACGTGCATAAATCGGTGTGGCACCACTGAAGTCAGTGACCCCCAAGCAGATTTATACTGCTTAAGATCCAGCCCAGATGTTTTTGCTGGTACTTGCCTGAAGCTATAAGATGTCAGCGGAGTTTCCTCTGCTTAAAAGCAGTGCTGAATTTGGCTCTCCTCACCTCTGACTCATACCATCTTTCCGTCTCTTTCCATCATGGCCTGTCTCAAATCTTCCTTTTCGTGGACTCCTCAAGGTGAGCACTCCCTTTCCCAGGTGAACAGACTCCTTCTTCCATACTCCTGAGCGAGTCTTTGCCTTCCTTCACACATGCCCTCATCTCACATCCAAGCCCAGGAACCCAAGTGCCATCTTTGAAGTTTTACTAATCTATTTTCTCCTCTCTTCTTTGTCTTTCTCTCTTTCCTGAGCCCACCCTTTACTGTTCCCCATGCCTCTGCTAAAAGCTTCGAGTTGTTCCTCAGGCAGTCCCCTGACAAAATTACACTTGGAGAACATCCACTTATTTCCACATCATCCAAACCACCACCCAAGAGGAGAGTTAGTACCGCTTGTTCCAAACATGCAATGTATGGATGACAGCCCATCATAAAATCACAGAGTGACATCAGTAGATGTGGGAAGAGCTCACAAGTGTTAGATTGGAGCTGACAGTCTCCTTACAAGAGACCAGTTCTAATCACTCAACAGCTGAGACTTCATTTCTCACGAGGGATGGAAAGAGCAGAGAGGCTTGCTGTGAAGTTGGTGCACAGTAGTGCTATCAAAGCAACCATACAGACCCATGCACAGAAACTGTCGGTTTTACCTTCAGACTCTCCAAATATCTCAGCAGCACAATGGTTACAGCAAGATGGAGGTCCAGGCAGCACACCAGTAAAGTGACCACAGTGCTCAAATACTTGAGGAAGGGACTAAACAAGGAGTGATGGAACTCTGAGCAAGGTCTTTTTTAACAAGTCAACAGGCGATATCCCCAGAGCACCAAGCATGAGGCAATAAGCATCTGCAATTCAGTAGTGGCGTTATATTAGTAACTGAACAACCAAAATCAAGGCTAGTTTTTGAAGCCTTCTTCAAAAGCTTTGTGGTCTGCAAAGGCAAAGGTAGATGGAGATGCAGAGAGGGGACATAATCATACTGCAGGTGGGTCCTAGCACCAGGAACCCAGGCTGCAGTCTATTGCCCTGGAGAAGCAGCAATACCCAAGGGGCTAATGACACCAGTTTGGGAGAGCATTCAAGCAATGGGTGGGAGCCTCAAGGCCTGGCCTGACAAACCTGTGGAAATGACTGCTTCGGGATTTTGGCTCAATCCATATAGCATAAAATGAGTCTGAAGGGATTAGCACTCCAGATTAATAGAAGCACAAGGAGAGATACATGAAGCCCAGCCATCACCTGTGAAAATTGCAGGCAGGCCAGTTTGCAACCAGACTGAGAAGTGCATATGCTCAAGAAAGACTAAGCAGGGTGTACAAGTTGCATTAGACTGCAGAGAGCTTTAACTGCCAGGTGAAGCTAAAGAGGGATCTTCCTTTCTAACATGATATACTGACCAATCAGCTGGGTGTCTCCTTCCTAGAGACCAACACTAATCTTCACAGAGGAGGCACACCACTGACCTGTCCTGCCACAAAGACTTCCACTCCTGAGCAGATGGGCTCAGTGGGGACTAGAAATCCTGAGGCAGATGTTCTCTTTCCCCACCTCCTGATGGCGGTCCCTGTAGAAAAGACTCCTCTTGCTACTATGCGAACCAGGATACTGCTCATCTCAAATAAGAAGAGCTCAAAACGGTCACAGGGACCTTCTCTACAAAGAATAAGCTTAGCCTAACTTGTGTGAACCTCAGTATCAGCCAATGACAAACAAACATCTCCACCATCATGCTAGCAGAAGTCAGACCGTGAGATAAATGCTGGCTATCTGCAGGGATTAACATCTTCCTTCCTGATCCTATCACCCCCCACACCAGGTCCCCAGAACCCCCTGGCACATCCAGAGAGTAACAGTGTCCTGTGATGACTAAATGCAGAACCAACCACATGGACACCCATATCACAAAGTCACCTGCACCCCGGGAAGGTAAAAACCAATGACAAAGAGCTAGAACCAGCTCACAGCCATTGCCAGCACCATTCTTGCTATTGGTGAACACCACAAAAACCACTAGCAATCAAGACCAGTCAAAGCAATTCAAACTTATTTCCACTACTCAGAATACATGACAACTCAAAGCTCTGTCCACCTTATACCACCAGGTCTTTCCATAAGCCCAAGATGCTGTTTCTTCACTTCCTTGCCCCTCACAGTGCCTTCTCTAGGCTCCTGCTGTGCCATTGCTTGGGCCTAACTAGTTCTGGATCTCCAAAAACTGAGTCCAAGCACAGGAAACTTCAATCTTTAAAGAAGCAAAATGCCTCCAGAAGAGGCATTAGCGTGCAGCTGACAGCTGGGCTATTTATTTGCTAGTTCAGGAGGAATCTCTGAGGCTTGCTCAACTGAGCAAGCAATTCATGCTTAGGTCAGACAGAGCAGAAGCTGGACTCCTGCCTCTTGACTACATCCTTACTGCTCAGAAAGATATGCCACCATAGAGCACAGCATTTGGCTTTCACCCACCTCACACCTTCCCTCCACCCTGCAGCCTCCCAAACAGCCTGGCCGGACCCACACAAGGAGTCCAGGTGCCCATGTGGAGGAGATCCACGGCAGGTCAGGGGCTGCCCTCACCAGACAGTGGAGGGGCCCACACGGGTTTCATTGCCTCAAACAGAAGGGGAATGAGGGGAGCAGCAGTGATTTAATTTACTGGAGATCTGGCACCATTATGTACTACTTTGTGCATACTTAAGGGATGCTATGAAGCTGCCAACATGGCCCAGGGCTGGGCAGAATATGAGTAACCCTGGTTTAGAGGAAGAGGAAACAAAAGAACCTAAGAGAGGTCTGAAACCAGGAAAACAGGCTTGTTTATGAAGCCAAAAAGAGAGTGCAGCATATTCCAAGGCCAAGAGAATTTTTCTCGCAACATCACTTTGCCTTAGCTACCTGGCCACTCTCACATAAACAATGGAGACACACCAAGAAAGCAAGGAGACTTCACAGAGGTTACAAAAATATCACTTGTGTAATTAGACTGAATCAAAACTCATGACTTTCTGGTTGGAAGGAATGCATGTGTTTCCCCTCTCGTTTCTTTTTCTCCTCTTTTTTTTTTTTTTTTCCCTCATAAAAATCTAGATAAACAAAAGCCCTAGGATATTGGATGGTTCCTTGCATATTGTTTTAAAAGCAGAAACAACAACAACAGCAACCACCGTGGTGAGGAGGAGTGTCTGCAACTGGCGCTGCGCAGCCCCTGTTTTTCTCCGTTTGCAGGAGCTGTTCTCGCCCTTGCTCTGCCCCGCACAATGTTCGTCTGTGCGTCTTGTCCAAGGACAGGACAAGGCACCGTCCTGTTGTTAAGCACCTCCCCGCTCTTCCCACAACCTCGGCACTGCTTTGTCGGTGGGTCACATAACTCACTGCGGCAAATTGGATTTACATTCCTACCTCTCTCCTCGGCTTCATGGGCGATTCACTTACTGCCTCCTTGTAGATGGATAACTGAAAACAGGAGAGGGGAAAACAGCGCTTGAGACGCCCTTGCCTACCATGATTAGTTCATGAACTCTGCAAGGCAGGGACTGCATGCTGCCGTGCACAAGGAATCCACAGGCCTGTGAGACACTGCTTGCAATATCACCCCCACACACCCACATTCACGATAGCCACTAACATTCACACACTTTGTAAAATCCTTTGGATAAAAAGCATGAGTGCTGCCAGCTTTCAGCTTTCAAAAATGTTGTGTGTGGCCCTAGAACAGAATGATATAGGCTTCAAAATAATAAGACTTAACCAACCCAAAAGTATTTGGAGTATTTTTCATCTGTTTTCTCATTTGGACCCTCGAGGCTTCATATTTTCAAGTGAAGTTGTTTTCTTCCAGGATCAAGAGAGCTGGAAATGCTAGTTTAAAAAAATAAAAATAAATAGAAAGCTGAGAATCTCATTCAGCCTCTTGATTCCAGGAGCTCAAATAAAGACCACAAGTCTCAAATAAAATCCACAAACATCACAAGCTTCATGATATTCACCAAGAGATGCCAATGTTCAGAAGCATGAAACGATAATTCCCACCTCACTGGATCTGGTTTTATTTTCTTTTTCTCACCTCAGATTCTGTGGCTATTTTTCTCTTTCTATAGGGACTCTATTTCTGGGCAAACAAAACAGTTTCTTACAATGCAGCAGAGGGTGTCATCCTATCTATATGTCAATTGCTTTAAAAATTCTTCAGTCCTGGAGATTTCATGAAAACCAGCAGTTCAAGAGAAGAAAAAACCCCGAATAATGGTCTTCATGAGAAAAGCTGCATCAAGAGTCCTACATATATCCCTTCTGTTCGTTTACTACTGCTCAGTCAGCTCGTGTGTGCCTCTAGGTTGCTCTCTCCTAAGACAGCGGATGATGGATATCAGGACAGGGGACTGGAGGGCAGACTCCTAGGAAATGAAGAGACCCTGAGAGGGAGGAACCACGGGCATAGTACCACCTTTGGGGAACAGGACAGTGGGTTTATCAGGAAGTGTCAGGACTCTCAGCCCTGCACAGGAGATCTTTTTACTTTTTGTGCTTTTTTTTTTTTTTCTTTTTTTGCCAAACCATCAAAGATAAGTAGAAAAAAAAAACCAAACCGACCCACATTTAGATCAAAGACCTTCCTTTGTTTCTGTTATCAGAGCAGGAAAAATTCTCCTCTCTTAGAAGAGAAAAGGGCTTAGAAAACCAGTGATTCCTACCTCCTTTATACATTTGTCCTAAACACACTCTAAAATCATGCTATGTTACTTCAGGGTAAATTTGGTGGTGTAGGGAGGCTCACAGGTAAAGGACCCCCCCTGAGAGGGACACAGAGACACACATTTCAGTTGGGTGACTGTATATAGACATATCATCGCTGCCTTCTAGAGGTGAAACCAAGAAAAGATAGCAGGGTGACACACTGTCTCCAACCATTCAAATACAAGCAGCTTTAACTGCTCTTAAAAGGTGTTGATCCAATGAAAACATGAAATAGAAGTCAATGGATCTGAGTGGAAAATATTATAGCAGTCAAATAGGCTGCTCCAATAACACTACATCTACCCACAGGTATGTTTGAAGGGGATGGGGAGAGAAGGGAAAAAGAGAGAAGGTTCTGTGCTGAATATCTGAGAAGTTTTGGGCTAGTTTGGGGATGAGGGTTTTTTCTGTAGAAATCCCACCCACTACTAGGGAGTCTGATGAGTGATGGAAATATCCATCATGAACTGCTACAAGCAGCCACAGGGCCTTTCCATAAATCACTGCAAAAGCAAATTAGAGTCATTAACATATAACAAGGTCATGGCCCAACCATTTCTGAATGCCAGTGGCAGAGATGTGGTGAGTAAAGTCATGCAGCAACACATCTCGCTGCAGGTTATCTATGCCCACCAACCTCCAGCCTCCTGCCAAGGGGCAACACCGGGTAGAACAGTCATGTGCAAAAGCTTGTGTTGCTCCACAAACAAATCAGAACAAGTTTTAGGTCTAAAAACTTGGTTTACAGGCTCTCTCACTCTAAGAAGCAACAAAATCAGTTTTGCAACTTGTAGAAATACCCCTCTTCCTAATACCCTCTCACATGCACTTGCACAGAGACATCCACATTGAACTAGACAACTCCCACCATATGCCATATGTTTGCGTGAAAATGGCCAGAGAACAGCCCTGCAACAACCTCGTGGTTCCACTGGCCAGCAGAGGTGGCTGAGAGACACTTCACAAAAAGAAAAACTCTGCTTGTGCAGCAAGAAAGCGTATCTGCTGCGGCAATGGCATTTTAGCAGGTCAGATCCGAGTCTGAACAACAAGGCTCCATCTTGCCTTGACCCACCCTTGCCTGGAGGGTTAGCAGTTCAGGAGAGACCTTGCGCTACAAGGCTGCAATATACGTGCAGCACATCTGCTCTGTTATCTCAACACGTGGACAGCTCCCACTAGTACAATCCATCCCTTATTTTTACGTGCACCAAAATACACCGAATTCCTTTCTTTCCCCTTAGAAATCCAGCGCTGGCCTAGCTCGCCACCTCCCTGTTGGACAGCTCAGTCACGCCGAGTTCATCCCGCCCATGATGGTGAGAGATGAAACCAGATCCTGGGGCTCCACGGTTGAAAGCTGGTCCCCTTCCAGGTCCCTGAGAAATCCTTTGCGGTCTCAGGGACGTCACTGCTGAGGTGGGCTCTACCTCAGACTGAGGAGGGCTGCCTCTGGTTGTTATTAGCTGTACTGAGGATTCGAAGGACAAGGAGGCATCAAGCCAGCATCTACTCCAAAATGCAGTGATCCTACATTTGCAGAACATGCATCTGGCCTTCATTAATTCTTAAATGGTCCAACGTGGGTAGAGGAATCAGAGTTGGGGGGGGAAAGGGAGCTAATGTGCTGTGCACTGAACAGGGCAGTCACAGGGGATGTTCAAGCAACAGGCTGTTTTGTTTTGAAGATGTTTCTGATCATAGAGCTTCTTTATCCACGTCATAGCATCAGTGGGACCAGGCGTGGTCCTAGGCACATGTGTGGGACAGATAGCCTCCAGCAAGGACTTGGCCTCGAAGTTTGTCGTGGTGGTCATTACAACCCTTAGAATGATAGCCTGGGGGTCAGGCCGAGGAAGGACACCAGAAATTCAGCCATTAAATGTAGATGAGATGGTCTTTCACCCTTCTGCCAAAAGGAGGCAGAAGAGTTAAGTATGCTGGTACCCTTCAAGAGCAGATCTTGGAGCATGGGTAGGCTAGAGAAATAAGGTGTCAACATTCACCCTTTCTCTCCATATGCCTGGAGGCATCATCATCTTTTCCACATGGCCCTGAGAGTAAAGGGGTGGTTGAGCAAAGACTACAAAGGTCTACGTTTCCTCCAGGAGGGAAGAGCATCCCCTGTCTTGAGAACACAGAGGTGGCAGATTGACAGAGAACTTCAGTCTGGCTCACGAGGATCAGAGTCCATCTGTGAGCACGGCTATGAGTGTACATTGAAGGGTGATTCAGCATGTATGAGTATCTAGATAGGTGGGTCGCTGAGCACGCAGCTGAGCGTGCTTGTGTGGGCAGCAAAGCACATGGCAGAACAACAGGGCACAGGCAGCCCGTGGATAAACAAGTGTGTCAGAAGTGGAAGGACACAGCATGACAGAGGACTTGTTCAGAGGAACAAGTCAAGAACTGTGCCAACTTCTGTCTTCCATTAAACCTGGGACGTCCCATCGCATTGCTGTGGCACGACAGCATACAGTTAATGGAGGGGGAAGGGGCCAAGAGCCCATATCTCCAGGGTGGCATCAGGTGGAGACACTTGCATGGATTTGGTGCTTAGAAATGGGGCAGACTTTGGGCTGACCTGACCTCGAAAAGAGCAGAATGGGAGCTGCAGGAAATGATGCTGTAAACAGGAAGGCATGTGATAAATAAGAGATGGGGATGAAAAAGATCTATTTAAAGTGGCAGTTGTATTTTAGCTCCATTTCCCCTCTTCTGCTCAGCTAGAAATGAAGGCCCACACCCTTTTCTTCTTGCCTGCTTCAAGACAGCATACACTTACCACTTAAAATGCTTTCCTAGACCATGCAAAGCTTGCTGTACACCCCTGTTAACAACACTGCTGAGGATGTCCAGGAAACTAGGGAGAACATGTCTATATGCTCCGACAATCTGAGGGAGGACTGGGTATGAGATTTCCAGCTAGCTCCTGTCTTAGGTGAGGCAAAGGTGTTATATGCAGGATGACAGTGCCCAGTGATCTCCTCTCCACCTCCTCAGCTGGAGGCTGGGCTAGATGCTGCACAATCATGCAATGTAAGATGGTGCCTCTTCCTAAGTACTTGTGGTGGTTAGAGGCAACAAAACACATCAGGGACAAGTGACCAACTCCAAGTGATGTAGTGCAGTGCAACTGAGGGGACAAGAGGGAACAAGTGCTCTCCTAGTTCCATCCTGGGTTTGGTGTCTAGGAACTGAACCTTGCTCAGCATCAGTCCAACTTCAACTTCTGCAAATTCCAATCTGTGCCCTTTAGGGGCCTTACTCTGCCCTGGTGGTCTCAGAACAGAGATCAGACTTCAGCTTCTGCAGCCTAATGCAACTCTGATTTTAAATCATTTTAACCAGAGCAAATCTACATTTAGGTATCAGACATCCACAGTTCTGTGTTCCCACTCCCAGGTCACAAACACACACTTTTCCCATTCTGATGCACTAACAACCAGTAAAAAATTCTGGGGGAATCTTTTGGTCAGCATAAACATTTTTGTTGCATTCTCAGAACTGGATGTTCCTTGCCTAGAATGAGATTTTAGCCCTGCAATTTCTGATCACTTCTGTTGGCAACTGCCTTTCCCTTTACTCAGCTCTCCCCTGATCTCTTCCATTAGAGAGGCAGCAGAAGGCTGTGCCCCACATTTCCCAGGGCACAATACAGAACTGTCCCAGGACAGTTCCTGTATGGAAGGGATCAGCCCCATTTATCTGGAAAAAAAAAAAAAAGAAGAAAAAAAAAAAAAGAAAGAAAAAACCAAAACCAACCAACTCGGTCCTGTTACAGAAACCCTGTTAAGTAGACAAGCTAAACAAAATACAATTAGGTTTCCTTTGGCCAGCTTGGAACATATGGTATTCGTCAGCCAGTCGTGTTCCTCTCTCGATTCTGGCAGGAGATAGCTAACTTGTTCCAAGCACTAAGAAAGCTCCTGGAAAGTCAGCATGCTGAGCAAACTTTTGGAGGGGGGCTAGCTGGGGATATAATAGCTCACACAGACACAGATTTGACAGCATTTCTTCCACATTGTTCAGTGCGGCTCTAGGTTACAATGCCTCTGGCTTTAGTACATTCCTAGTTCACATCGTTCCCTGTGGTATTGCATCTGTAAGTCCTCATTTGGTAAGCACACACACACAGTTCTGGGATTGAGGGCTCCTACCAAGCAGGCAAAGGTGTGGAAGGAAGAGAGGTTCCTGTGGATCTGAGCTCGTAAAGAAATCCTAAGAAGGCAAATTGCGTCAACGAGCAGCGCACCAAGCCCTTTATTATGTTACTTTTCTGAGGCAAGCTTAAAATGGCTGCTGCCATCCCAGAATGGACCAGCGGGCAGTTCCCCAGCAAGAAAATGGCAATAAGTACTGCGGTGTCATGGAGATCAGTTGCTGCAGAAAGGAATAGCCTCTGAATTTGGTCATCAACCAGAAAACTGTGTGAGGAGGCTGGCTCTGTGCTAGGAATATTCTGCTCTGTTGCAGTTTACAAAGGAGTTAGCAAAGAGCTGATTCACAGAGAAATGAGCCCATGCTTTAATAGAGGGAACTGGAAACCGTGCTGCGGTAGAGTAATATCTGTGAAACAACTGCCCCAGCAAAACCAGTTATGTCTATGGGAAAAGGAAGCTGATAGGGGACTATTGATTTATTCCGGTAACAACAGATACTTGGGACTGGAGTGAGCAGAATGCTTCCCACCGCACATTCTAGGCCTGTGTGAGAGTTTCAGCTGTTTTTTGAGTCCACATAGTTCAGCCTCATCATTGCCAGGGCTGGTCACATCTCTTGCATTGGTTTGTTCGGTCTGCTATAGGCCTTTTTTCAGCAAGGAAGCCAAATTATTCCCTCCAGTCCGGTTACAAGCCAGCACTGCCCCCAAGTTTCTGCACTGTCTTTTATCTTCCCAAATCCAGTTGGCCTTATTGCATATCTCTTCCTCCCCTATTCCTGCTAATGGACAGCCTGACTGGCTCAGGCCAATGCAGCCTCAGCCTAGTTTTCCTTGGGCAGTGAAAAAGTGAGAAATGTGATTGTAAAGAAGAGCAAGAGGATTTCTTCTCACCATTCCTGTGCTCTTTGGTCCACCTGTTTGCTGCCAGAGTCAGGCTTCCTCCCTCTTTTCCCTGCTAGGCATAGTCACTCTTGTTCCTTCACTGCAGAAGACCGGGGTATTTCAACCTCTGTAACACATGGCTCTTCAGTCGACATTCTTGCCACATCAATAACACTTCAGAATACCTTGACCTCTTTTACCCCCTCCTTGTAATCCTAAACCCTTTGTAACAGAAGGTATTCCCTTGCTTCCATCTCCAGCTTTTTGGCATCCAAGACCTGGCTCCATAGGCTTCTGTACGTCCTCACTGTATCCACCATAGATCCGCTTGTCAGGTTTACCAGCATTGGGAGAGCATTTTCCACTCTTCTGGGTTGCTATTATGAATCAGCAAAACTTGCCACAATGACCAGCAATGTGCTGGGGCACATCAAGGACTGAAGTGCTCGCAAAAAGCCTTTGCGTCTGTTCCCGTTCCCAGGCTGCTTAGCCCCATCATATTCAAAACCTCAGCTGCGACTCACGGCTCTGATACGGCATTTCTTTGGGATTACACGTATGCACTCAGTCAGCTCATCTCTTCCACACGCTGGCCTATCAGATGTGTTGCTCTTGCTCTACCTTAAGATTAATGGGAGTGATTCTCCACCGAGGTTAATGGGTGTAGCACACTGCTCACAACCATTTTTGGCACGAGCTGCACCGATGCAGCCAGACAAGCTGCCTGTCCTTCACAAGGAGGGACCAGCTGAGTTTTACTTTCAGGAACTGAAGAATCAACTGCAGCTTTGTCCTTCGAGAACATCATCCATCACCCACCCAGGAGCTCTGCGGAGGGAGGCAACAGCGCGTCATCATCCCCTCCCTGTGACATGGAGCCGAGTGTGGCTGGCTTTTGTTCTTACCCACATCACACAGACTTTAGCAGACCCTGGTCACCGAGGGCCATTCATCTCTTTTGCTCTCAGGTCCTGCTCAGCAGTACCCTACTGGGCTTTCCTCATCCATCATTCCTGGCAATTTCATCTCCATCTCTTGCTGGGCACTTCCTCCCCATGCCTTTGAATTGTAGGGGGTTTTTTTTCCTCCCTCAAAGGAGCTTATAACATTTACTGCATGATATTGGAATCTTTGGACTGAACTGAGTCATAGTTCAGCAAAATTAGACTGGTTTCATCTTCCTCGCAGTAGGAAATTGTCCATACTGCAGCTGTCTTTCTGTTCTCCTGTTCAAACCATCTCATCTTCCTGCGACTCTGTCCTCAGTGGCAGAGTATCTGAGGCACATGGCTTCCAAAACAGGAGATAAAATGGCTGTTGCCAAAGGTTGTTTGCAAAGCCGTTCAAAGCAAGAGGGGACTTCACAAAGTTTCCAATCATTAAGCAGAGTTACAGCATTTGGCTCCTTCCTGAAGTCTCCCAGTATCTCTCATTAACACCGGTTTACTACTGCTCTTCTGGGAGTCAAGACTGAAATTTCACTGGCTTCCAGGATGGCGGATGGTGCTTTCTAATGCAAACCCAGTGCAATGTCCCTGCATGCCCTACTCCAGGCTACGTGACTTCACCAGAGACCACAGAACCCCCTCTGTGTCCTGCTTTTAGCACCATAGGACTCCGTGCATTATTTAGGTTATTTCACATGTCAGAAAGCATCATGCAATATTTTAAGGGTCTTCAAAACCATGCAAGAGATAAATAACGAATCCACACATACGCTGAGATCTCAAAGGGCACTGTTATGTTGCCTAAGCCTGTACCAACAGTTTTCAACCTGCCCTTCATCCAGGATTCCTCCCCTTCCCTGTTAGTACATTGAAGTCACACAATTTTACACGTAAGAGTGCAGTGCCAAATATTCAGGGCTGCCCCGCACGGGTTGCTCACTGCCATGATCCAGAAGGGCACGCTACACAAGCTGGTCTTTCATGCAGGGATCCACATTTCTCTGCAGCAAGTGAGGTGAGCTTTCAAAGATGGGCATGTGCAAACATATGCCACGTTTGTTTGTTTTCTTATACTGGCATTACTCAGTCGTATCTGCCTCGGGAAAAGTGCTTATATTTTGTGAAAACACCTAAGCACAAACATTACTTTTATGTACATGAACAGAAGAATCTGAGAGCCTGCATTAGCCACTTGTAAATGACTATGCCCACCTCACTTTAAAAACTGGCGCAGCATGCAAGTAAACGTAAGCATAATAAAAAATAATAGGAAACAGACAGGCAACAGAATTAAGAGCAGCAGCCAGCTGGGATCTTCTAACCAGTGACATCAAGGGATTGCTGAGGTAATACACTGATGGGTTTTAAATTAACTGTAACCACTCAGGAAAAAGATCTAGGCGTCACTGCGGACAGCTCAATGAAAACATCTGCTCCACGCATAGGAGCCATCAAAAAAAAAAAAAAAACCAACCAAAAAATGTTAGGTTGAATAGGATCAAGAACAATACCAAAAATGTTATAAATGCCACCACATAAATCAATGACACGTTCACACTTTGAGAAGTGATCTGAAGTCTGTTCACCCCATTTCAGAGCAGGAATAGCAGGAACAGAGGCCAGAGAAGGATGCCAAAAAAATCGTTAGAGGCACAGAAAGGTTTCCAAGGTTGTCAGAAGGAGATATTAAGGTCCAAATGATTCAAAATAGCTTGTTCTAGAAGTGTATAAAATGATGAGTGAGACAGTGAAGGTTTTCCCATTTGCCCTTTCTTATGCTAACAAAATAGTGGCCACCTAAAACACTTCAAAAATATTATTACAACAGGAAAAAGAAAGCTCACCAATTTTTTACAGATTGCTCAGTTAACACATGGAACTTGCTGCCGCAAGGTGCCAGGCTGAGAGTTAAGCTGGTATCCAGAGAGGGATCTGCCATCTCTCACCACGCTGCCATCACACGAGAATGAATACATATGATACATAGGTGCCTGCTGGCTCAGGTGCCTGGGCAGGCACGGAACTCCTGGGGCTAGGAAGAGACAGAGAGTAACCAAAGGCAATGAAGAAAGCCAGGGAGGAACCTGATACTGGCAGGACTGTAGGGAGAGGCTGAAGGAGAAGCTGAAGGAGAAAAAGGCACCTGGAAGAGGAAACTAAGGATAAAAAACTTCTAACACTCTGGAAAAAGGTAAGGGAGGTATTTTGTGAGGTTTCCTCCTTCACTCTCCATATGAGAGAGGGGAAATTAAGATGCTGCTAGGCTGTGTCAGACCATATACCCCAGTCCTCTGGATGAAAGGAGAGGTGAGAAATGTCAGCCACAGGTGAGTTTACAACTGCTGCAGACTGGGCTGTGGGCAGACCAGCCAAGCCATGACAGAGCTGTCCCATGTGGGACTGCCGTGCCTCCGCCAGCATCCAAACAGTCCATCCCCTGACACCGTATCCCCTTCACATCCTGGTTCACCATTCAAACCTCCAAAATAAATAGGCAACATCTGAATATCCTGCAGATGGGGAAATTTCAGGCAGTGTTGCATATTTTCAGTCTATGGTTTGATTTAGGCTGACATAGAGAGACCAGCTTCAGCGCCTGGCCAGCAAGAAGGGCTAGTCAGCAGCAGCAGTACACATTTTGAAAAGCAGCATGTGGAAAAGTCATTTTTTCTAGGTTACCCACACAGCCTCTAGCTCCGCCATCCAAGATCCTCAGTCTCTGAGTGTATCTGATAGGTACAGAGCAGGGTTTCCCTCCCCCACGCAGGGACCCTTGACAGCACATAGCGGCTTCAGGTGCCTGCAACTAAGCAGATACCACTGTTAGGGCAAAGCTTGCACATCACTGCGCACAATCCCAGCCGTGACCTAACTACAAGGGCCAACAAACCTCTTCAGAGAATGGATTCTGTATTTGCTGTAAGGGTCAGCCCGAGCTGCACGTCTCTGACTTCCTTTTCAAGGATGAGTGTATGGGTGAGGATGGCACCCTTACGGCCACTGAAATAGAGCAATTTTCCCTTGGTGTTCAGGGATTTCTCCCAAGTTCTCCCCAGCTGGAGTAACAAGAGCAGTTGGGGCAATACTGTGAACACGTGGGAAGCATTATGACACCACACCGCACTCAGCCCCAACCACCCTGCCCACACATACTACGGAGCGCAAGGCTGCCAGATCCTCTGTCCATCGCTGTGCCCATGGGATGCCCACAGCAGGGCTTTCCTCTGCTTATGCAGGCCTGGCAGTGGGCTTTTTTGTTTGTCTGTACATGCCAGGTGGCGTGGATATACACCTCAGCACACCACCACAGGTCTGAACTGGAAACGTGTCAGCAGGAAAGCCATCACACAGATGGATGGCAGTGAATTTACAGGCACATGCACATCGAGCAGCAGACCTGGTCCCTGAATGAGACCGTTGTCCCCAAAGGCCTCTTGTAATCTTTCCCCTTGGAAACAGCAGGTGGGTAAGAGCTTGCCCTATGGTCCCAGGACAGTGGGACCTTTTTTCCTCCTTCCCCTCCCATGCATTCACTTCCACCTACCCTTCTCCCAGGAAGGGCACAGCATCACAACCAGAAGAAAAAACAACCACAACAATGCAAAATCCCCAAACATGCCCACGGCTACTCGTACAACCTTTGACATCAAGCTGCCCACTCCTGGCTTCCCCTCCCAGCCTGGGAAGCGGGAGCCTCAGCACAGCATCCCACAGCACGTATCACCCATTGCCCAAGCTGCTCTTCTCCACACCTCCTACTCCTAATCCCACCTGCCCTCCCTCTCCACCACCGGTCTGCCAGTGGGGATTCCCACCAAAACTACCGTGCGCACAACATAATAAAGCAACAGAGTCCAGTGTTAAGCAAGGCTTTTATGTGCAGCCAGCATTTCAAAAGGCACAGTACATGCTGTATGCTCAGTGCCGTCAGACTCCAAGGCTGAATTCTCCAGTGTTTTAGGAAAAAGGTAGGGCGGGAGGAGAGTGTGAGAGGGGGGAACAGACCAAGCTTTGTGGAATTCTTTTTAAGAGTGTATGCATGACTGTATAAAAGGACATTTTTTTTCCTGACCTCAAAAAGACAATATTATTTCACACAGACCTATTTCCAAGAGCAGCCGAGCTATTTCTACATGAACCAGTGCCTGGTTGAGGCAGAGACTGTGAAGGGGAAACCCTCTCTCCAAGTACGACATGGAAATTCCTTGACCTCAGCTGCAAAGCCGATCAACACGCGTGCAATGGGCCAATGAAAAAGAAATTAAAATACAAGAGTGGCCAACGCAGATGAGGGCAGGTGTGTAAGGGAGAAGGCACAGCCTGCTTTTTCCAGGCAAAGGGCCTGACAAAAAAAAAAAAAAAAGGAGACGTGCCAGGCTGGGAAGAAGAGGAAAGCAGGGCAAAAACAAAGGTATTGAGACATTGGTTAGAAAAGCAAAGACTTAAAATGCCAGGCAAACAGGTTCTGATTCATACCCTATGGCCTGAAGGTAGAAAGGCAGGGTGAACAGGCACAGAAGGCAGAAATAAATATTTATTTTAGGCCATGCTATCATTTGGTGTGCTTCACGGAAAAGGTTGGGTGTTCACTATGAGCCCAGACAGAGGCAAATAGGCTCATCATCAGTCTAGACCTGGTAACACCAAGTAGTGACTACACCACAGACCTGTACCCTACTCTAAAGCTGTGTTTGCTTCCTTGGGAGGCCACTGGAGAAAACGGCTCCAGAGTCAAACTACTTCTCCTGACCGGCACTGAGGACACGCCAACGTACTGTCTCCAGCAAGAGTCTCACAAACAAGCCACCACTGGATAAAAAGCTGCACAGCAACAACTGACCGGTGTTAACTTTCCAAGCCAAGGGAGACAGAGCCCCTTAGTTTCCTTCTTGGAGGACTGGATAGCTAGAATTAAAGCATCTGAACCCTAAAAATCTTGTAATCAGGGATGAACCCTTCAGATTAGTGAAGCACATAATTTCTCCCAGTGGCAGAAGACTGGTGCATACCACAGCCCCTCTGTGGCTCTATAATGGTATTAAATATGCTACACAGTCAGGTCACTTGGTGTGGACGTGAACTCATGGCACTTCTGTAACATGCCAGATGCATAGTCTGCTCTCTCCCTGGGATAGATGTCAGTCAGAAAGGATCTCCCACTGCCAGAATAATTTGTCTTTTTCATGGCCCACTCCCAAGTTAACAGCAGGAAAGAGGACTGCAAGGTCTGGGCCACAGACCTTCCCAAACTCCAAGCAGTCTGTATGAAGCAGAACAGCAAATACAAAAAGCTCTAGTGGCATCCAGTTTTGGTACACACACAGGGACAGGGATGCCAACCTTGATCAGGGATGTGAGCCTCTTCTAAGATCAGCCATGGCTGCAAGCCACAGCTACAAGCCTCATTACAACTGTGCCCATGTTTATGAAGAGAAGTAACTAACAGCAGTCCATATACCTCTATCCTTTTCAGAAGTCCCAAGAAAATGCACTTAACAAAAAACATTCAGTCCTTACAGGAAGAGTGATGTGCATTGCAAGGAACAAGTCTTCTGGTGTTTGATACTCTGCATTAAGAATAAAAGCAGCCAGGTCCAATGCAAACTAGACTTGTGCTCTGAGACCTAAAATTGGGTCAAAACCCAGCCCATCTTCAATGAGTGCTCAGAAAAACCCACCAGGCTGCTCTGCTGCTCATTAGCTGTAGTTTCAGTACCTTCTGGGTTTCTCCAGTGAAAGACAAGCCTTGAAAAACAAGACTGACATCCAAGGAACTTGGTTTTTACTGAATTTCCAACATGGGTTTCTTCAAATGCAACACCTGTTCAGGATATACGGCCTTTCCAATTAGGCATCTAGATGCATTGTGGATACTGATCCAGTCTCTCCTCTTCTCCCCTGGTCACCTGCCCCTCTTCTGCTAACGTCAAACTTTCCAAAGTCCCCCAATGCTCCTAGTCTAGGACAGAAATGTATTTATTAGGGCAAAATGAACAGAGTGTGTATGAATTAGAAAATGAGTCCAGTCTGTTCAACTAGGGTTGGGCAAGCTTGTTTTGCCTAATTTAGAGGCCATTCAAACATTGTGGGTTTGAACATTACTGCATTAGTGTTTCACTTAGGAAAAACTGTGGAAAAAAAAAAAAAAAAGAGGTGAAGAGAAGGGGAAAAAAATCCAATGGAAACATAAATAGCGTATAACGTATATGGGGCATCCACTTGTGCCAGCATAGACCTTCTAAGTCCTAACACATCGCACAGGCTTCCCTTCATCTAGAAGTTCCTTTAAAATACTTTTTGAAAAATAAAATTTAAAAAATCCTGAATCACCATACAGAGGTAGAACAGGTCAAAAGAGATGGATACACATGCCAAAGACAGTTGGTCCTAACCCCTGACCAGGCTTCACTTACACTTTGAAATCAAGGTCATGTAGATCAAGAACAGAGCTGATTTGCAAAGCTCCAAGCCCCTCAGACCACCTTGGATGAATCGCAGCAGCCCTCTGCATCAACAGAACGTGCTGCAAACTCTCCACGGATCCTGCAGTTGGTTCATTAACTTTCTCCATCCCTCAGCTGCACTTGGCTGTGTGTA
The DNA here is from genome assembly GCF_965140245.1 of Athene noctua. NCBI lineage: Eukaryota > Metazoa > Chordata > Aves > Strigiformes > Strigidae > Athene > Athene noctua. Next base: position 17,787,623 of record NC_134050.1, read on the forward strand.
GCACTCCCAACAGCCCAGCTTTCTGGAGATAATTAGCATCATTCATTTCACATCCCTCTTTTTCTTCTGTTGTGTCTTGGTTGCATAATTTGTGTTTGGGTGACAAGTAGCAAGCCGGGGGCTCCTTCCTCAGTTAGGTGACATTGTATCAGTGTCCACCAGCTAAAAAAATAAGGCTTTCAGGTTCAAAAGCTATCCCTATCTGAGGAGACAGCTGGTCTCTTCCCAAAACGCACCTCCAAAGCAGCAGTAGGGAAAGATGTGAGGACATCCTTAAAGCAAGGAGTAAAAACAAGCAGAGGACACACAGTAAAAGAGAAAAGTGGATGCCAGGGGAGTAACTTAAGGCACTGCAGGGACAAGACTTCTCACTAACCTGATCACATTAAACCACCTCCTCTGTCACACATCTAAAAGCCAAGAAACCAGGTGGAACACAAACTGAGAATAGCCTACCTCCAGAGGCATTTTTTTCCTCCTCATCCTAAAGGTTGCTTTATGTAAAAACAAAGACAAGAAACAAAGTGATGGGGGCTGGCAACAGACACTGCTTACTTGCCTGTGAGCAAGATCCAAGGGCAGACAGCATGGCCTGCCTAAGCAGCTCTTGCACCAACAGGAACCTGCAGCCCTCACCAAGCCAGCCCAAGAGAGACCTCCCTCAGGGGATTAACTCCACCTAAAACACCACTCCTTTTGTCTCCCCCTTCTCCCCCAAGCCCGTTAAAGCCCCACAGCCTAGATGGGTTCATCCTCTGCTCTCATTTACACCTGGGCTACACCCCTGCTCACCAGCAGCTCCCATATACTGCACCCAGAAGAAAAGACGGGTTGTTTTTAGCAAGGAACTGCAGATGAGATACCACCATCATATTACACCATCCGTTCACACTGGCTCTGGGTCCTTTGTGCCCAGGGGATGCGTTCAAGGCTGAAGTGGGGTCACACAGCGCAGCCCTGCCCTCACCTACAGCACAGAGGAAGGTTCTGCGAGCCCTGCATGGCAATGACTCCATGCAGGAGGAATCCCTTTTCTTCTCCATACCATCTCTGACTTCCCCCCCACCTAATCTATAGGGTTTTTTTCCGGCCCCATGTATACTTTCCAGCTCGTTTCCTCTTGCGGTTCTCATTTCCCGCTCCTAGGAGGTGAGCTCATGTGTTTCTCAATTACCAGCCAAAGAAAGGGAGAGGGAGAAAGCAATCTTATGGAAACAGATGAAGTCATTCCTGTATAAGGCCATATTACGGCTCGTGCTCACGGAGCCATGATGCAGACATCACTGCCCCCCAACCCTCGCAGGGCAGCCCGGCTTCCCAGTCCCCGGTTCAAGTCGTTCTCCTCCTTGTGCCGGCAGAAGATGCTCTGCCAACACACAGGGAGAGCAGAGCGCGTTTGTCTCGCTGGCTTCTCCCTCTCGTCCCCCCTCCGCCCCTGCTTTTGATCCTCCCGCCCTTTCGTCCACCCCCAGCGATCCCCACGGATCTTTGACTCATTCACAGCATGCCACTGAGTCAATAGCGAGCCCACAGACCATGTGCAAGGCTCCCAGCGCTGCGCGCTCTGCCTACGGCTATGCGGACGCCAGAGAAGTTACACAAGGGAAATCTAAAGGCAATTAAAAGCATAATACAAGTGGTTGTTTAGAAAAGGTGGTGGGGAGGAGAGAATAAAATTAAAATAAATAAAGGAATGTTTTAATGAGTGCAGCAGTGAAAGCGGGATTAGAGGTGCCTGAATGGCATCTCTATATTTCCCGTATGGAAGGGAGGGCCGCCCAGCGCAACCAGAGCTGACAAAAAAAAATTAGCTGGGCCTCAGGCTCGGAGAAACATTTGGCTAGAAAGGAAAGAAGGTAATTGCTGCAAATGGAGACTAATTCAGGAAGCAGCCAGCCCTACACGGGGCCAGTTCATGTGCTGTTAGAGTGCTACGGACGCTTCATAAGTGCTGGGTTGAGGGGTGGAAAAAAGCACAGGGAAATCTTAGGGAAAAAAAAAAAAAACAACAAACCAAAACAGACAACAAATCTCTCCTTCCCATGGTTCACACATGCTTAGCATTTCTCTTTGCTTGTTCCTCATTCCCTAAGGACACTTAGGACCTGTCCTACTCAACCTTGTCTTCACCAGTCTATCTGAGGGCCACAGAATTAGCTAACTCAGTGGCTCCCAAAACATGGACCATACCCCTCCCTTCCCCCTGCCCCAGGAGAGGAGCAGGCTGGAAGGTGAGGCACAGGGCACAGAGGATGTGTTTACTCTCATAACACCCCTGTGAGGTGGGGAAGTCATAGCCTCATCTGACAGATGAGGAACAGAGGCAAAACGAGATTAAAGGATTAGCCCAAGGTCACGCAGAAAAAGTTTGTAGAAGAAGTGGAAATTAAACCCAGGTCTCTTGGTCCAAAATCAGTGCCTTAAGCGCAAGAGCAGACTTTCCTAGAGCTGGACAACCTTTTATATTTGATAGCTTGTTTTATTTTCAAACAGAAAACCAGTTTATTTTCTAAATACACATTTTCATAGAAAAGGGAGATGGAGGAGCTAATTTCCTGGAGGGAGGAGCTGCTTAAGATCTTATTTATTTCTTTTTAACTTAATTTCTTTTAGGTTTTAGCATTTCTGATGGGGAAAAAAAATGCTGCAGAAATTTCAAAGCACAGGAACATATTTCTTTTCAGTTATAATTCATCATGGGAAAAACTTTCCACTTTCCAACCAGTTCTGCCCTGCCTCTCTTTGCCTCACAAGGTTTTTATACCTTTTCATTATTATTTTTTCATAGCCTCTACTAGCTTAGAAAGCCTGCATCTTCTAAACAGAGGCCTTTGCTGGACAACACTACAGTCACTAAAACCCCGTTGATGGAAAAGGTACTCTACAAACAAATACAAGCAACAGGTCCATGCCTTGACATATGTAAGCTGCAGGGCCAAATCCAAGTTAGACCTCAGCTGCTGCTGATTCTGCCTACCCAGTCCCTGTCTGGACTGTGCCTCCCTCTGTTGCTCTGAAACTCCTTATTTTCTTCCCTTTATTGTGCCATCAAGCCCAGTCCTTCCCAAAACACATCTCCCCCTTGGCTCTGAAAGCCCCTTGGCAAAGGAAGGCAGTCCCACTGCCCTTCACACATGGGCCAGCTGAGGTCCACAGAGGAACAACTACTTGTCCACAGTCAACTAGGAGACCAGCAGCAGAGCCGGGGAAAGAAGATGGGTTTCATTAATACAGAGCCTCTCTCCATTTTAGACATGTGAAATTCAGCCCTCACAGAGGCCCCTAGGAATTTACCATCACTATCCAAAATGGGAGGTTTTTCACCCCAAGACAGTAAGCAGCAAGAAAGCCATATGAAGTGAATGTGATCTGAAGCTGGCATATTTAAAGGTGACTTAAGGATCCAGACACTCAATTCCCATGAAAACAAATGGGAATCAGTAGGCAGAAAAGGGCTGGGTTATATTCATGCCAACCAAACGGTTAAAATTAGCTACAATTGGTAAAGCATTTTGAAGAAAATGTGGAACACTTATATAAAAGCTGAGTGTTGCTCAGAAACAAAGATCTCTTTTCCTGTAATTGTGTTTAATGATCTTTGAAGAACAAGAGGACAATCCACAAGGATGACTACCACCATCACACATGTTCCTGTGACAATGAGGGAATTAGGCTGAAACAAAGACTAATATGCTATCCTTACAAGGCAGTTTGCACTCAGTCTGCTCCCCCCTTTACTTAAAGACTTATTTGCACAAGCAGGCAAACTTCATCTATCAATGAAGTTGAAGTATTTCACCAGCAGAAAAGAAAGCACGCTATAAACTTATGGCCGGTACCAGTCAAGCTTATTACATGTCCTGGAGACATCTAAACACTCACCTACTGCACACAGAAGGGTTCCGGTCCCCTCTCCAGCTCCCAGCACAGCTGGGTTGTGTCTAGCCCAGAGTACATACCCACTAATCTCTGGGCTGGGGAAGGCTAAGCTAAAAGCAGAGCTTTGGCAGCATTGCAAGGGCAGGTCTTGGATCTCTTGGCTGATCTTCATGCACTGAAGACTGTGCTACGAGCTCCAACAAAACTCTTTTCAGACTCAGTCCCAAGGGAGGGCAGTTTGTCCACTCTGGGACAAGCTCCTTGAGGCTGGCTGACTTCTGCAACAGCCCAGAGCATCCTGCACTGCCAAGTGAAGAGTCTCCTTACAAATTCTGACTCACCTGGGCCAGTGCAGATAGCAAGAGCAGCGTAGGCCAGCACGTGCTAGCCAGGACATGTCCACAGCCACCTGGAGATTTTTGCATCTGGGCTGGGACTGCACCCTCTGTCTCTGTCACTGTTTCCCTCATTATCAGCTTAATTAACAGCAGGTGAGAAACTAAATTTACCAGAAGCCCACGTGCTCATACACAGGTAGCATAAAGGGCAGGGTCCTTCCTCAGCTCAGCTGATTTGTTGTGGTCTGTCTCTCATGTTGCTTCCTGAGGATATGCCCACAGGGAAGAGGTGCAGAGAGACCTGAACACACTCACAGGGCTGCCTGGGGGAGGTCTGGGAGCAGCTGGTCCAGGGAGACAGGCTAATGCACTAGCCTTCATCTTACTTTGCAGGTCAGGTCTGGATCTAGGACAGAAATACCTGGAGGAAAACTTCTCTAGCCTGGAACTAGCACTATAAAGGCTGAATGTGGTTTTCACTTCTTTGTCCCAAGTTCTGGGTAAGATGAAGTGAATTCCTGGAAACTGAAGGGTTTGGACACTAGATTTGTAGACTTGGAAAAATACTACTTCTGGCTACGATGATTTATTTATAGTTGCAATTAAGAACAAAAAGGCTCTTCAGAGAGGGAGCATGAAGTGGAAACAAGGCCAGGCCTAGAAACCTAAGACTATGGGGATTCCCAGAGCAAAATTAATCAGGGGACTGAGTTGTTTTTTATTTATTTTTTTTTCCTAAAGGTTTATCTTTTTATTTGGCTTATACGGCCCAGAGCTTTGCAACAACTACATTTCTGGCCTCTCCCTGGGGGCCAAAAACTGGAATTGAGATTGGGGATGGGTCTCAAACTCACAAGAAAGGCTTTGAGACTTCAGCCAGAAAGGCCACTCTACACCTTACCACTTTTCCACTTGGCCACAGCAAAGGTAGTGATGGCTTTGGAATGTGACAGTGGAGGGAAACAGCAGAGCTGGAAATCACCAGCTTCATGGAAGAGTAAGAAAGTACAAGAAGGCAAGAAAGAAGACAAAAGTCCTTGCATCTACAAAAAGAAATAGACAGTGCATGGTAGGATTCTCTCTGTGCGGGACTACGATTTACAACCTGACAGGATATATGTTATTCCAGCTCCTAAATGTGTGAGTGTGGCAAAAACCCCCAGACACCCTGTTGAGCTGGAGCTCTGTAGATGTCTCTTCATCTCTTTTAGATCCTTTTTGGCTGTGCCAATATTCCCTGTTGAATAAAAAATATGGCTCCAGCTACCATGACCTGGATAACAAAGGAGATGGGGAACTGCAGACCAATTCAGATAGCAAGACAAGTCTAAGGAGGTGATTTTTGCTGCCCCTTCTACCAAGAGCTCAGGCCAAGACCTCCAGGCTAGATAGAACCTCCGATCACTTCATAAATGAGAAAAGTGCCCAGGCAGACCAAAACTAGGAACAATCTTTTCCTTGGGGAAAGTTTCAGAAAAGCCAGTAAAGCAGTCTGCTTTACTCCAAGAGACACTGAGGTCACCTCTGTTTGCCCATCCCCCAGTCTGGACTCTCGGACCTCAACTTTCCTCTCTGGACTGGAGTAAGAGCCCTAAACAAACTCCCAGGTCATTATCACGTTTAAGTGCCTTCAGCTGAAAGGCTGCTACAGGTTCTCCCTTCAACCTACGTTTCCCTTGTTTACTTACTGTGTTCCGGCCTGGAAGAAGAGACTGATACTCCCTGTTTATATACACTTCGCTCCAAGAGAGGATTTTCAGTTATTGTTGCCCAGCTTCCACACTGTGACAAGGAGCTGCACTGCACCATCTCTATGCTACTTTTCATGCATCTTTCTTGCCATGCTGCATCCGTGAGACACTGAAACATGAATGGATTTCTAGCAGCAGTTATTGCTAAACAGATACAAGCATCACAGCTAAAAGCAATGGCAGAGAGGGAGTACCTCAGCCTAAATTGGGGAAGGAGCACCACATGATGAACTTCAGTTCACAGGATTTAGAGAACTGGCCGAAACAGTTAGCAATTACCTATGCATCTCTTGTCAAGCATGGCCGAGGTGAACAACAGAGAGAACAAAGCAAACTTCACGTCCTAAATAAAGTAAGCGTGTGGATTGCAGAAGAAGAAAAAGTCACAGAGTCTGAAATACAAATAATTAATAAATACCACAAACTATTCATAAGCACAGAAGATAACAAAGCAAACTCTTAGGCTAATATGGATTTAATCAGAAATAAATTGCATCCAACCAAGCTAATTTCCCTCTATGACAGGCCGCATGGACAGCAGAGAGGCTGTTGACATTACATGCCTTGCCTTGTAAAGCTTCAGATGCATAGCATTCTCCTAAGACATCAAATAAGTGGTCTCAAATAAACTTTTCACATAGCAGATGCAGAAGTGACTGGAAATATGATACTTGAACAGTAACTGTCAGTGGGTCACTGTCAAACCAGAGGGATTAACCCAACAGAGTTGTACTGTGTTTTTTGCGAGTCCAGCTTTCTTCAAAGTCTTCTCTAACAACCTGGGCCATGAGGCAGATCGCACACTTTTAAAATATGCAGCTCCTATGTGGCTGGGAAGGACTTCCTGAAGACAGGTTTGAATTCTGATCTTGGCAGTGGGGAAAATGTCTGAAAAAGATTTTGATCCTGTTCAGTAGAGACAAGGATGGGGAAAAACTGTCTACAGTTCCTTGGAGGGAGTTAAGGTGGACTGCAAGCTGAACATGAGTCAGCTACATCTCACTGTTACAAAGGACAAACATTGTCCTGGGTTGTACAGACATGAGTCCAGCCTGTAAAATAAGTGGAGTAACTGGAGTAACCCTCCTGCTTTGGTCAGCATGGCAAGGCCTTAGCCAGAGCAACCCATCTAGTCTTAGGACAGTGAACTTCAGAAAAGATGTGCACCAACTGGAAACAGTCTAGAGGAAAGCAGCAGGAACAATCAAAGGTTTAAGAAAACCTCATGTGCAAGGAGAGCTTGGAAAAAAATGGGGTTGTCCATCATAAAAGAAGCTCATCAGGAGACAGGACACAACAAGAGTCTTCAGACTACTGAAAGTCTTATCTGCCTTTCTAAGCCCGGGCACTGGACAATATGCAACAGGTAATTAATACACGCTTTAGGACAGTACGTCGCGTGATTGAGGGTGGCCCAGTGGAGACCATAGTGTAAGCAAGAACTTGAGGCCACTGCTCACAAAGAGCAGGAGCTACTGATACCCTTTGCATCCAACAGCCCACCCAAAAGACATTGCAATGAAAGCAGTCTCTGCATCCTGTGAGAGCAGCCAGGCCAGAGTGCGTGTGAGACCTTGATTGGAAACAGGCTGCTCTTCACATTTCAGCTCTGCTTCTGGCGATGTTTGAGAACTTCCTCATTCCTAGATGGTCTCCTCATCTCAGATGAGGGAACTGGTGTCTGGGGAAGACCTTTAGTATTCACTACAAAAATGTTTCCACCCTCTCATTGGTTTCTCCTCACTTCACCAAAGCATGTGGACAATCTTCTTTTTCAGAAGCACCCACCAGATCTCCCTTCACTGTCTCTGGCACTGCCACTTGAATGCCTGGCTCAACTCCTATCGCTGTCAATGGATAAGGCTTCCACCGATGGAAAGCACTCCACTGGTTTCCGTGGGATCTGAACAGAATCCCAAAGAAATGATAACAAAATGTGAGGAAGCCACAGCTTCCACAAGTGACTCATCAGATTTCAGAGTAGGAGGAAAACCCTGAAATACAAGCAGAAGAGCGTTACGCTGGACCAGAATCATGCAGAAGGCACAGCAAGACCGAGCTGCATTGCTCTGTGGGTTTGGGAATGGTCTCCCCTCCCCAGACACACCGAAATGTGAAGGCAACATGGCTGCTCTCCTAGGGGAGGGATGAAATGCCAGGCCCCGTGGAGCAGCAGGTTCCTGTTCCCACTCGTAGCGGATGGAGCAGGCCACGCTCCCAGTTGGAGGGAGAGAAGTGTCTCCAAACACCAAGGGAGGGGTGTCTCCGGTGCTTACAAAGCCTGGAGGAAGGTCCAGACGATGAGAACAACAAGCAGCAACCAAAACCCCATGGAATATGAGAGGGAGAAATAAGTAAAAGCAGATGGAGTTGTGCCACAGAGGGCTCTTCCCTCACATTCCCAGCATACTAAGAATGGTCACCTCCCCTGCCTAGATCGTCTCTGTCCTCACTGAACTGGGTAACTCTGCTCTCAGTTGTCTGGCAGCCCTCGTCCATGGGGAACACTAAACCTCACAGCCCCAACACACACATTGCACACACATTGCAGACAAACTTCTAACCACCTCCCTTGCTCCAAAGCAAAGCCAACTGGCACTGGAGTCCTGGGACAATGAAAGCACGACACAGGTACCAAACCGGTCAAAAACCCTTCAAAATTTCATATAGTACTTTGTTATCATCTCCCTTGCTTTTCCAGGCAGGTTCAAACCTGGTTCTGGTCTAGTCATCAATTTAAACATAACTTAATGCAGAATTTTACATTGATTCCATTACGTCAGGGCAAAGACCTATCTGAACAGGGTCAGCTTGACCCGAGACACTTCCCAACTCACTCATGAAGTATTATGCAGGGGTTTAACTAAGTTCTTTAACAATAACTTCCACTTAACAAATGCAAGTATTCTACAGGTCAATCCTAACCAGTCCTTGGTCTGGACTGGAAAGATCTCTGTATGTTGGGTAGTGTAGAGGTTTTTATATTATAAAGACAGCATCCCAAGCATGCACAGACCATGTCCATACTCCCAGTGAGTGACTTCATCACATCAAGAAGTTACATTGCTTTAAAAGCAGCAGCCCAAACAGAGCGATATAGCTTTTTTCAACAAACTCTCAGACCTTTCCCTGAAAGCAGAGGCCAGTGGTTACTTCTGAACCAAGACAACCATGCAACAGTGGCACTGGATGATTTAATCTGTTTTCTGGAAAATGCTGCATTCAAGCCAGGCCGACAAAAGTGATCCAGTAGTCACGGCGCTTTTGCCATTTGTTAAAAATGCCAAATTGTCTTTCCAGTTAATTTACTAGTATAAAATCCAGTACATCTTAATTGTTGACTGATTAGCAGAGATCTTACTGAGTCTGTGCCTTAGGCCTGCTCTGAAGCAGGAAACTAACAGAAGTGTCTGGGAAAGACCAATGAAGCTTTTGCAGGTCCAGAGCTGCAGCCCTCAAGGAAAGACCTCACCAGCATGAGAAGCTGGGCTGTATCTCACTGGCAGGCTATAGGAGTCCATGAAGAAGCAAGCTCACTCAGAAATGTAACTCCACACAAGTCCTTGGCTGGCTGAAGGTGGGGAAGCTCTGCTGTACACTGCACAACCAAAGGTCTACTTCAAAGAGATCAATCCCAGTTGAGCATTTTATACATACACACAGCATTTGCAAAGTCCCACTGTTGCATTTCAGTACCAGTAAAAAGAATGGCTTCTGAGGGCTACAGATGCAGGCTCAACACAAAACACTATTAAAAATTAAACACTATTAAAAACATATTAAACACTATTAAAAAAATAGACAAGCACTATTAATCGTCTTACAGGCATATCATGGAAATAGAGGCAAAATCATTTTTAGGAGATTTTAGGCAACAGTAGCTATGCTTCTTCCAATCATGACTTAACACGTGCATTTTGCCAAACGTCTGGCTAGGACCACCTGGTGGTGTTCCACCATATTTGGTGCTGATCTCCACTAAGCATCAATACAGGCCAATGTTTTTATGTAGCTGTTTGTATCCTATGCAAGTAGCTGCACTAGATTTGACCAAAATTTTCAAGGTAGGCACCCAGAGAATGTTCAAGTACAATTTATGGTTATCGTGAGGGTAAAGGGAATTGACACTCCCTTCTGATATTACCCTCTGCTATGCAAATATGGCAAAGATGAGCCCAGCTGCATCAAGTCTAGCACATGCACGTGTCTGGGAGACTGGCCTGAGAAATGAGCAGCCCAGGAGAACCACCTACCACCTTCTGGCCACTGGGGATTCACATGCTCAGCTCACAGGAGCAACTATCCTTCACAGATTCCTCGAACTAACTCCAAACAAGCTGGGACATCCAGCCAGCGTGATGGAGACCTGTACAGAGACCAGAATTTGAATTATTCTGCAGAGCAGGAGAGCCACATCAGCATGGCCTATGGCCAAGCCCAGCCTGCCTCCCGAGCTGCTTGGCCTAGCTGTGGTATCCCACTGACACAACTACATCCCTCCAAGCGCTGGGGCTACCTTGGGCATCTCCACAGGGCGCTGCATCACACAGGGCGGAGGCACTCAGAGGGATCACAGTCTAAACAGAGGGCAGGAAAGGGAAGAGAGACGTGGAGTCACTTGCCTGAGGTTACACAGCTGGTCAGCCACAGAGCCAGGTACTGCACCCAACTTGAGCCTGCTGTACACTTGACCACACTGTCAGTCTGCCAGCAGAGAGTTCAATATACAGTTTAAGCTGCCTGCACACATGGTTGCTGGCACATTGCTCAGGATGAGGAAGACAATAACACACCATCTAAGGATAACATAATACCGTATATCAGATAATGCTGCAAGGAGCCCAAGCCAAGTATGCTTTTTTTTTCCCTCTTCAGTGGAATTTTCTTGTGTATGCATGTTTTATTCTGAAGAATACATTTATTTGCCTAGGAGAGAAGATTATTCTGCAGACTATTTTCTTTACAGAAATTATAAAAGAACAATCTTCCAGATCACTAGAAAAATTTACAGAATTGTTTTAAAAGGAGAGACCAAATACAAGAAAGGCACAAAATGAGAAGTGAAATAACGGAAATCATGGGGAGAAATTAATCCTTCAGGCTGGCAGATTAACCCTGCATTTTCTCAGCCATGCTCAATTCTTGTATATTTTAATAACCTGGTTCTCTTCTGCATCCAGGCCTGCCTGGCCCTGCCAGGGAAGTTACTTTCACACTTCCCCACTGATAAGGTGAAACCTGAACAGAAACATGGCTGAGTCTCACCAATAAGATAAATAATAAGAAACACAGAAGAGCCTCACCTGTAAGATAAACAGCCCTGAGCAGTTTTCATGGGTTTTATGTTTCCAGCCAAGATCGTACCTTGTACTCTTTCATCTCCACTGCCTGTCCCCATAGTCAAATCACAGACTGACCAGGGAGAGACGTGTTCATGAAAAAAAAAAGACCTTCTCTCTTCTGTGTATAAGAACAGCAACCACCACATCACTTTACCAGGGTCATTTGGGTAGCTGTTCTCACCATTTCCCAGCCTGAAGAGTCCTACTGTATGTTTCAGCCCTTTTTGACTGCTAAAGGTTCCAGTAGACACACCTTCTGCACAGTAAGTGGAAACTTGCAGACAATATCTTTATTTTTCTTAACAACTCCTACCCCTAGACTGTAGGTTTTTCAAACATAGGTCAAAACCTCCTTATCTAGTTCCTCTCCCTCACATACTTACAGCACTCAAGCAGTTTAATCCTGTTCATCGTGCTTGTCAACTACCTCTGAACCTTGGTAACTTTGCAGTTAACTACTATTTTCAGTCTCATCACATTCTCCCCCTGCACCTCAAAAATTGGTACACCTTATTATCAGGGACTATTTCAAGTCACAAAGGACCTCTGGAAATCATCTAGTCCCACCTCCTGCTTGAAGCAGGGCCAACTCAGAGAAAGTTGCTCTGGAACTTGTCCATTCAAGTTCTGAATATCCCCAAGGGTATCGATCCTGCAACACCCATGGGCCCCTATTCATGTGTTCCACAATCCTCAGATTGATAATATCTAACAGGAACTGCCCTTTTTGGAACTTGTGACCATTGCCAGCCCTATCACTGTCCACCTCTGAATCAAACAGCCTGGTTCTCCATCCTCCCATTGGGTACTTCTAAGACAAAAGTTGGAATTTGCCTAGGAAATGAGAGCAGTTCCTTCCAACGTCAATATTTTTCATTACTTTCAGCAAAGTCAAGCTAAACACTAGAAGGATGATGCAAAAGAACTCCTAACCAAAATTTAGTGAAGTAACTGGGAGTCTTCCTATCATACTCAACAAGCTTTGAAATAAATCCAGGAAGTGGACAGACACCACAGTGAGAGGAGGTTCAGAGATACATTTTCTTAGTGGCTTAAGGCAAACTGGTTTTAAAATTTGTCCCTGCATGCATGGATCGTGTATCAGATCCCTTTTTAATTCCTACTTGCAAAAGCAACAACAAAAAAATATCTCAGAGAAATATCAGTACTCAAAAGAATGCTTGATGTAAATTGGGGAGGATATGGTATAACTTTTCACGAGTAATAAATGTTTAAGTCATGCTTGAAGTGCAAAATTCAATTCAACTTTAATTAGAGAGGCGTCACTAAAGATGTTATTATGATTTTACAGGCCACAGAGGAGATCAGATCAAATTCTCAAGTTACGCTGAACGGGGTAGAAAAGGCAAAGAACAGATCACATGCAGGACGATTCAGTTCATCAACACCGCTAATTTCATGTGTTTACATTCTAATCTACTCGACCCAGAGAGGACCACTCTTGAAGGATCCCTGGTACAGGCTGCAATACTACTGCACAGGAATGCTCCAAAAGCACTGTTGCCTGGCTTACACTGTGCTATGGAGTAGATCTTTGGGAGGAGCTGGGGCATGTTGTGCAAACTCCGCTAGGCTACTAAGTATGATCAGATACTTTGCCAGCTGCAGCAGCCGCTTTGCAATAGCCTAAAGCTGTTGGTACATGTGCCTTTTTTTTTTTTTTCTCTCCCCAAAATAAAAAAGACACACCTGCATTAGCAACAGTATGAAAATACGCATGCATCATCCTCCACAGGCGTCATGACAAGCCGGCTCTCTGTGATGACGCAGCAGATCAGCTGGCAGAGTGTAACAAAGCAAGTGTAAAACGATCAAGATGGTCCTCCAATGTGCAGAGCCAGAGCTCCAGCAACTGCAGCCAAGGAAAGATACAGTAATTATACCACAACGCACCGTCTGGATTGTTTTACTGAGATTAGGAAATAATATTTCTGCTTAAAAATAAAAAGCTGGGACCACAGGGACACAGCCATAGGTATGACATCACTAGTGACCCCTAGAACATGTGCGTTAGATGGAGACAAGGTTTCACCATTTTTCATTTCTTCTGCCACTTAAGGCAGTAATTCATCTCTTAACTTCGGCTGAAGACACGCAATTTTATGCGAACCACAAATCAAGGCACTGCATGTTTTAAAGGCTGACAGGGCTACTTCTTTTAATCAGATTTCTTCTTTGATTAAATAGCTTTGTTTTGAAAAGGCAGGTGAAGAGAACAACCATATTTGCAGCAAACATGATAGGTAGCCACAGCGAGTCCTACGATAGTTGTGCATTTTTTTTGCATGCGTTGCAAGAATAACTGGAGAACAGGAAAAAAAAAAAAGAAAAAGAAATCAGAGAAACATACAGTAAGCCATAGAAATCAGGAGAAAAATGATGTTACAGGTCAGAGGAAATATTTGGACAGCCAGAGAAATGTCATCACACAGTAATAGCATCAGTCTACAAGTGTCTGCAGCACTGTTATAGCAGTAGGTGTAACAGTAACCCAGTTAGGCCAGATGACAATAGGAAACCATACTTTGGACAGGCCCCATTAAAAATAGAGAGGTTCATGTTGCACAGGCCTGGAGTTCTTGAGAAGTCAAGAGTGAAGTAGGCTCTCCCCAGGTCCTGGGCTGCAAGAGACACTGAACAACAAGCAATAGTATGGCTGAAACAAAACTAAGATATATGGAAGGGAAAGCTGGAGCAAATTAAAAAAAAAAAAAATCCCTTCTGGAAAAACAGAACTTTAGACAAGGCTTTCCTGAGGATCTGCCCATTCATGCAAATCAAGAGGAAGTCAGGGCTTTAAACCACTCAGCTTTCAATAGCGAGGCTTAAGCCTCTGAGAAGGGTTCAGACTATGACTGGCACCCTGGCAAAGCAGTTAGCAGTCAGCTAGCCCAGCACAGACTGTGTGGCAAGGGGACAATGCTCAGACACTGCTGACATTATAGAAAATCCAAAATATGTCACAAAGGCACAAAGGCTAAGCCCAGAGACCACTGAAACAACACCTGGAGCAGGCAGGAGGAGGGAAAGATCAGACACCTGCAGAACAGCATGTGATTTTGGAAAGTGCCTGCACGCATGGAGTTTGGACAAGGAGGACAAGAGGTCCACCAAAAGCTGAGCTGCAGCAGGAGCCAAATGCCTGCCCGCCTGACCACAAGCCAGGATATCAGCCCTGTTCTCTGTTGTTGCTGTGCAAAGATACCCAAGCCAAGGAGGTACCAAGAACCATGGTGGTATTCAGATACAGCAGCCAACAGGCAAAAGAAGGAGATGAAAAGCTCTGTTGAAGCTCACCAAAGGAAGACATGAACTGTATAGGGGAAAGGGTGAGCCTGAGTGGGTTGGAAAGAAGCTCTTTGCTATTAATGCCTCACAAGACACTACCTTAAGAGGTGGAATCGTCCACAGGTAAAATCAGGGAATGACAGATCAAAATCCCTCCCTTCATGACAAGTAAGAGCAGGGTCCTGGTAGCAGCAGTAGTACTAGCCTATCTGTAGGCTGGTTTATAGAGTCTAGACAGAAAGGCATGGGAGGGCATATGAGTAATTTACGTTGCCTGTAGGTCCAACCTGCAGAATTATCTTTAACATATATATATATTATCTATATCCACTATCTTTGGCTTTGAAGAAGCCATCTACACGAAGGCGGCACTGCAGAACATTACTATACCAGGAAGGACAAAAGCCATTGGATGCTTTCTTTTAGTTATTCTTCCTTTCTCATCACACATCTTTGCAGTTACTGTTTGCTCAGAGGCAGAATTCCTAGCAAGTGCTGGCAGAGATGTAGATCAAGAGGGTTATTCCCACAAAGATTTACTTTGAAAGAAGTTAGTCCCTACACTGGAGTTACTTGTCCCATTCCACAGATGGAAGCAGTTGTGCATGTTCAGCACATTTCCTTGGCAAACTAGTCTGCAAATTTTGCCACCAAAACAGGTACTAAGGCACCAGATGTTATTATGCACCAGAGTCAAGAGAAGGACTCGGTGCTTTGATCAATCTCACCCATCTAGATCCCACTGCAACATACCATGTTTCTTGATCCCTTCCTCCCTCCATCACACAACCCGTTTTCCACTCAGTTGCATGCTGTGCTCCTACATCCCCTCTCTGCTTGCTTAGATGAGGAACCAAAGAGTTAAAGCAATGCACTGAAACAACTAGGCAACTTGTTCACCTAACCCAAGAGACCTGACTAGTAAAAGAGAACTAACTGAAAACTTTGAAGACAGACAGACACGTAAGACAGATCACAGCGTTTCTTACCCAACCTTTCTCCTGGGATCAGAGAATACAGTTGTGAAACACATCAGAATTCTGTTTTCTTCTTCCCTTTCCTAAGTTTGTGTCTGAGGGCTTAATTTTTACTGGGATGGTGTTGCAAGCAAGCCAGCCAGGGGCTTCAGGAAATGTCTCTATCCCTGATCCTTCACAAGCGAGCCCAAACATTCTCCAGTTGGTCTTTGGAAATTATCTGGAGGAAAGGGGCTCTAACTCCTATGTGGACATGGTTAAAAGCTGTAAGAAGTTCCCTAGGCTGGAATGGCACCTACAGGCTTAAAGTATTTACATTAATCAAGATTCAATCAAAGGCTTATTGGCACTCTCAGTCTGTGTGCCTGCATTACAAATAGCAATAGAGATTTCTGGGAAGGTTTAGTCAAGGCCTTAGCATAACTTGCAGCTACAGTACAAAAATACATAAACCATATAAGGTTACATACTTCATTAAATGTTAGCAATATGCTTAAAACTAAAACTATGGCATGCATTTTATATACAATTTTGATTGTCTATAATCCGTGTCAACACAGCTGTGCTACAGACCTCCTAAGTCAAGTCCATCTGCTTCACTGAACTGTGTCTAGTTTTCAAATAATGGCAATTTCTTTAACGTTTTATGATTCCTGACTGTGAAAACTGCCTCTTGCGTGAGCCAGTGTCAAAATCTGACTAATGTTGCAAACTGTGTGGTGCAATGTGATTTTGTTGGCAGTTGGAGAAACATAAAAATGTTAAGACACTTCGCAAAAGTTTCAAAAAGGAGTCACTGAATAAATCTTTTAATCTCAAGTAGCACGTACTTCATTACATCAGCATTTTTCAAGGAATGTTCCTATTGTCAATGAAAATTAGCTCCAAGAATTTGAAAGCATGAGGACTTAACAAGGGAACGAAAATCCCAGAATTATGGCTTTTGTGTCAAGCATTCCGTAAAAAAACAGACTTCTGAAAAGCTAGCTCTTCCGCTTTACAAACGCAAGCCTTTACTACCCCAATAAGACCAAAGCAAATAATCTTTACAGCAAGATTTTTAATAGTTCTCAGTTAGAAAAATGTCATCACGCCCATCTGTTTTGCTATGTACTATATCCACGGAAACTTCAATGGAAACGAGAGGACAAAACAACTTCCCATTATCAGTGACAGGACTAGGTTTGGGACCTTAACTCCCAGAGTAGACTCTACACGCTCTACAACAATAAGTGTTTATAATGATGCTCTGGTTTTTATATTCTCCTCAACAATAGCTGCTGTTCAAGTTATTAAGGAGATTTAACTCTACAAAAACTTTGAGGAGCTGGTGGTAAGTTGTTTCTGAGAAGAAGGAACACAAGTATCAAATTCTTAAATCAAAATAATTTTTCATAACTTAAGTGGCTGACAAGCACGCTGGCCAATTTTTTCCTCCCCTGTCTTAATTCAAACATTATCATTCAACTTCAGAATAGTCTAGCAAGTCTCAAATCAAACCTGGTTTTCCCAAGGAGAGAGAAAAGCTGTAACATAACATCGCATAGAAACAGGTTGCAACTTGCTTTATAGAAAAGTCAGCATTTCTCCATAACGACGAGATCTTTAAATAACTTGGTCACATAAGACAAGAGGCCATGTAGCTGCCACCTCTTAAAAGTACCCTTTATATTACAAACTAAACAAATCCAACCTACTTGCAGACTCAGCAATGGCTGTGGACGTTTGTCCTACCTGATATATGGGCACTAGCCAGTGGTGTAGGTGTGCTCTCAGTCTGTTGCACAAGTTACTGTATGCTTTTTGGATTTCACTCTCTTCTTTACAGGAAGCCTAGACATTTATACCTTCAGTAGACATCTCAGTTATTATTTCAAGTAAAATGAATAATATCTAGCCAGCTCACTGCTCAAGTGAGAGAACCAAGAAAAGTGATGCAAGTGAGTCAGCGGCTAGGGCTATTGCTCATAAGTGGATATTAAGTTTACGCCTGAGACCAATGTAATGCATGTGTGGAGGTCTGCCTTTCTGTGCCATGTGCATAGTGGGCTGATCATTACTAAAAAGGCCCTTCTCCTTGCCAAGGACTAGCCTTCAGGGTGACATAAGTCTTCTTCTCGGCATGAAGGCCAAGACAATGCTACAAGAGCTTCACAGCTTGGGAGGAGGTACCATCACCACAGAACCTCTCTGGGGAGAGGGTGTTTCAGTTGCCTCTCCACTCTCTCCGTATTTCCTTGTCTTAAGGAGCTTTCCTCCATTGCTTCAGCCCTTCATAAAAGACAGCTTCCCCCACCACCATGGCCCTCCACTTTTCCCCTTGGAAAAAGAGGGAGCAGAGCAGCCAGAGCAGAGGCCCTCTTCTCCCCTTCCCGCATCTGGCTCATGGCAGGGAGGCATCCCAGCCTTCAAACTGTGCCATGACCAACCTAGTGCTCAGAGCAGGAGAGCAGAGGTAGCTACTCACACCTACTTCCTGGCACAGCTACCAGGTGTGCCGACACGGTCCTTCACTGCATCTGCTTCATCACACCCTAATTGTTTCCCTGAATGCACACAGAGACAAGCTAGACCATTATAAAGGGACAATTCAGGGAAGAAACTATTTAAAAGTTCACTTCTCTTCTGATCTTCGACTTTCTCCACCCTCCTCCCATGGGAATAACTCCATCCACGTTTTCCCCCACACTGACACTCTGGATACCCAAGGCAAACATCTCCAGGTCAGCTGGGGAGATCCCTGTGTGACTGCTGCCATGTGCACAGGAAACATCAAGCACCCAAATCCATCACAAGCCGTAAAGCCACCTCACCAAAAGGCTTTTGCACTTCTCAGAAAGACAATGTACTTGGAGTAACTGGAAAGACCTTGACCTGGATGCAATGGCCCAGTGGTACTGCTCAAGCGGGGATCAGAGAGAGGCAGAGGCAGCACTCCAAGAGTACTGCGCTGAGAGCCAAGATACACACAGAGACTTGGGACCTGTTTTAATTATTGTTTCATTTCTTTCACTGCTCAGGAACATGTAACAAGCTGAAATGTGCGTTGTGCCTGTAAACATTTACTTTCTTTTGGTCTTGTGCAATTCTATGTCTCATTCTCTTGGATGGTGCCTGGAATGCAGGAATAGCCATAACACATCGGCCGAGCGACTGTCGACTCAACCGTCCGTCTCCGACAGTGACCAGCACACGCTGCTTCAAAGGAAGTTGCTAGAAACCCCACATCGGGCACTTGTGGATTAGGTTGCCTCTGAGGGAAGTTTCTCCTTTCTGCCATGCGATTCGTGTTTGACTCATGCCCTAAAAATCAGGAAAGTCTGCCTGTCCATCCGATAATTATTTTTTTCCCATGCCAATTCAAGCACTCAGGGTGCTTTCCACTCATGCATTTGTCAGTTCTTTTTGGTGGTGTGCTATGCAGGGCTGCACAGGTTAATCATCCCTCGTCGGAGGACCCCATACCCTGCACAGTCAGACACGTGGAGCCATAAGCCTGATGGCACACAGACCACAGAAATCTGAGTCAGTCTCGGCATGCTCTTTGCAGATCCCAGACGCACTTTTTGTACCCACAGCCTGCGAGCACAAGGCGTTCGGGGATCCTGCCCCTCTCACTCGCAAGAACGGTTGGTTTTGAATGGCACAAGAGAAGGGGCATGCACGCCATCAACAACTTGTGATCTTCTCCAGGCCTTCGGCAGAGAAATTATCTCGCAATTTGGCAAACCTCACCAGATGCACAAGAGGCCGGCTGGGGCCACAGTGAAGAGTCGTCTAGTCCGGGAGCGCGCCGGTCTCCCCCACCCCTCCGGCAAGGCTGTCTGCCTCGCGCTGAAAAGGAAGGGAACCTTTGCCCCTTCTTCTCAGTCCAAAGGAGCATCTGCAGGACTGAAACCAATCAAAGCCAGCTGTGAAAAATGAAGGGGGGGGGAGGGGGGGGGAGGCAGGGAAACGCTGATTATTATGACTAGGAAAAACGCTATTAAAAAAAATAAAGAAAAGGGAAAAACTGATCCCATATGGGAGGCAAATGAAATACAAATTCAAAACAGGCCATTACGCAGCGTCTGTTGTAAGGCTGCCGTGCTGGGGGCTGCGTTCACGTGTCAAGATGCAGTGCCCCTGGGACCTCTGGAGACGCCCCTTCTGCTCTGCGGCAGGGTTAGTGTTACCTTGGAGCATCCTGGGCTGTGACCGGCACTGGGGCCGTTGATTAGACAGCCTCTGCAGACCAACCAAGAAGTTATTCGACTCCCCCGCAGACGCACACACAGAATAACCTCAGGTTTTGCCAGACCTAATCATTCCACCGGCCCTTTTCTGCCTCAGCCACTTATTCCAGGCAATTTTGCTGCTGGCGCTCACTCCTTTCGAGATGAGTTATTGCCGCCTTCCGCTCCCGCAGGGTCACCCACACGGCTGCCCTTTGATCGTTCCCCTTCTCCAGCAGATCATCTCCATCACCCGTTCCATCGGCCTACCCAACATGTGCCCTTCAAGCTGCTCCTGAGCTATAGCCAAGCATCTGCATCCAGGCTCTCCAGGGCAAAACATCTTCAGCAAGAAGGAAGCCTTCAGGGTGTGGGCAGCAAGCACACTCCAAGTTCCATCCCCTTGTATGCACCCAGGAGGAAGGGAAATGCCCACCCAGAATCACAGAATCATCTAGGTTGGAAAAGACCAACCATTAAACCAGTCCACCCTACAGCAGCCATACTGTGAGGCTCACTCAGGATGTTAGTGGACCAACGGGGCTGAAAACGAGCTCTCTTTTCTTTCTCAGGTGCTTCTTCTGCTGCTCTCAAAGCACAAGAAGAATGACTGCAATGGGGGCTCATTTTCTTGATGGTGGTGGTGATAATCACTCATCCACAGAAGGAAAAACCAGAGGACAGCAACATGACTTCCCATGTCTGTGGGCTGTGCTCCCCAGAGACAAAAGACTCTCCAGATCTCGAGGGACAGATGGTTAAAGGGTGGGTGGCTCAGTCTGCCCTGCTCTTGTGATTCTGTCAAACACTCACAATATCTGGTACTTTAAAAAAAAATAAAAAAAAATTAAAGAGGCCCCTCCTCATATGTGAGTCTCAATGTCTGTTTAAAAGAAAAAGAAGTAATTTCTTGCATACTATAATGGAGTGAAAAACATACAAAAATCTGAACTTCAAGAGTTCAAACCACAGAAAGGAAAAAGAATCCCTTTAAGAAAATCCATAGGAAACCCTCCCATTATAAGCCAATCTCACATTTTTGGAGTCCAGCTCAGCTGTAGTAAAATCCCTCTATCTGCCAGTGGGAGGGCAGGAGGCACTGCAGCCATTCAGAGGCACTGCTCTGCAGACATCCCCAAGCCTGGCTTCTTCATCCACTCTGTGCCTGGGCAACTTGGACCTGCTTTTTGAGAACCATCTCTCTGGTGTCTGGATTTGGGGGAGAAGCAGGAAGAGAGGGGGCCCTGAAGACACTCCACTTCTCAGTACTAGAGTGTTCCACAACATATCCAGGGCCACAGCCAAATGCATTAGACCGCAGCACTCCCAGATCCTACTCGAGAGTCTTCATAATTCCTCTTCTCAAGCCAAGAAAAACAGAGCAGGCAGAAAACAAATAACAGTGGGCAAGCAGGAGTATTTGTCCCTTACTACAATGGCCTTAAGCAATCAGAGAGGTAGGGCTGATGAACCTTTAATTACTTGTGCAATAACGATCTCTGTTTCCAGCATTCCTTGGCAGGCATGAAGTGGCTGGAGCAGTCAGAGACCTGTTATGCTCTCCTCTCCACAGGCCTGAAATTGATACGAAGGCCCCTCGCCCAGCTGGTCACAAGTTTCAAGACACACTTCACATAGAGGTTGTTTATAGCTATTAAAAGCAGTGAAAAGAAAATACAATAAAAATAAACAGCTCTTTTACTGAGGAGTTGTTACTGAACAGCATAGCTCTACAGCTAAGGTAGGTGTTCAAAGCTCTTATACTACTTTTTCCAGACAGTTAAAAGACTGATTAAAAAAAGAGCAAATTATGAAACCAGCCTTCAACCCCAGTATATCAGTGTTTTATGTAGTATATCATACTCAACCATAGAGGGAATGGAGGGGGCACTTCTCACTAAGGACCCCTAGATGTTGACCGGAAAGAGAAGTGGGGGCAGAGGACACCTCTAGATTATCTAAATTTCTATGACACAAAACAAAGGCAGAAAGAGAGGTTAAGGAATTGATCCAAGCTCAGCTGAATACAGAGGAAGTTAAGTTCACTCTCCTGATAGCCAGGCCACAGAAAAGACCCTTCTTTTGGGGAAGTTGGCAATCAAGACATTCACAGCTGACAGCTGAAGAATGCAGAAGGTGCTCTACCTTCCTGCAGGGTCTAACACACCTAACAGCTGGACATTCTGTAGCCAAGACAGCTGCCAAACATGCCATCTTTCCCAAGCTCCATCTCGGCTGGGATTCTGCAACACAACAGAGGCTGATCCAGAGGTCAGAAAAAGAAACCCTGCAAAAGACAGCTCGCAGGCTATTTCGCTTCATAAGGAAATAAGTCTCTTCCTATCCCCACCTCCAGCTGCTGGAGTCAGCTTGTGTCTTGACGCATGTGGCACTGACTACTTCCCAAAACTCTTGTTCTTTTAATATTACCATTAGCTCTTTGATATCTTGGTTATCCACAGAAACAGCCAAAGCGTGTCTGCATCCAGCAAAGTTCTTGGCCCTGATATTTTGTGGCAAAGAATTGCACAACACTAATCTAACCCAATGTCGAGTGAAAATATTTCTGTGTCAGTTTCTATCTTGCCCTCTTTTTTGTTTCACTGACAGTCCCCACTCACATATATCATTAAGGGAGATACTTCTGCATAGCCCATCTCTAATCATGTTGCCTCTCACTCCTCCCTCCCCTAGAATTAATATTTACAGGGTTTTTAATCTCTTTTCAGAAGAGGTCTTTTTTTGTTTCCTTAACTACAATCACAGCTGGCTCCTGAACTCCCCCTCCTCTTGAAGTCAAAGTGGCTAAAACAACATGGTGTGCCCCAGTATTTGCAGGATCCTTTACAACACAGAAAGACATCCTGGGATTGCTGAGCAGCTTTTCTGTCAGTTAAAACAGGAAACGTGGAGATAAAAGGAGTCAACTCCCTCTGCCAACTGAAATTTCTCAGTTCTGCTATGCATTAGGGCAGTATAGAAGAACCGACTCGGGCTAAAAACCAGCCACTTCAAACACAAGAGCGAGGCTATAGGCAGACCCATCAGTTCCTGTCCTCTCTCACTAGTCAAAAAGGATAAGAAAACTGCAAACGGCAGAACATCACATAGCTCCAAAGTCTGCTCCAGCTGAATTACCCACTGCTTTCATCAGCCATTCCCCTGCCCTGCCTCACGCTGCAGCGAGCTGCCCGTCACGTGCCACTGCTCGCACTGCCCAGAGCCATAGAAGAATGCACATGCAGGGATGTGCCCATATGTTAATCTAAAGGCATTCACCCCCCCTTGTGCAGCACCCTTAGTTTTCTCCCCACTGCCTCTTTCCAGTTGTTTCAATATTGTAAAATGTGGGGAAGATCCATCTGGACAACGCTGCCTCAACCACTCAGATGCCAGCAAGCAAAAGTAATGCAGATCTCCACTTCCCCGCCTTCTGCTGGATCTCGTCAGGTCACAATCACTATTAAGCCCAGCTGGGGAAACCAAAGCATTCAGAAGTTGACTGAGTCATCTAAAGCAACAAAGATCAGCAGCAGCAGGCTGCCACACAGCTCTGGAAAAGTCCTCTTTAAAACATTAAATCCCTGGAATGAAGGGCTTCATTGACTCATCCATGAGAGTATCTCAATGGCACAGTCAAATTCACCCCAAACTTCAGGGCCAGTTCACTGGGAAGGGTTAACGGTGGTGGGAGAGAGCAGCACCACCTCTGTTTGAAAGCAACCTGCCAGAAGAGATGCAGGGGGCAGAGCCAAGGCACTGCGGTGTTAAGACAGCTACTCAGAGCTTCAAATTCAAACTGTCAAGTCTCAGGGCTTCTCAGGCCTCCTCATGCTCACCCTGTAGAGATTTGCCTGATCAGCCCCTAACCGCAGGACCCATCTTTGAAGTCCACGGCCAAGCCATGTCCGCATAAGCAGTAGCAACATCAAGCCCAACACGCATTGGGCAGAGAAGCAAAAGAAACAGCCCACAAACTCTTTCAGCTCTGTTTCAAAAGGCTTGGAAGTTCCTCCCCTTCTCTTCCCCTCGCCCCTTCCAGAAAAGCTTTGCATGCAGAGTAGTGTCTCTTGGGTCCCTCATTCTCTTGAGCAAAGTAAACAGACCTCCCGTGCAGCGACAAATGAACAACAAACGGAGGGGGAAGAAAAAAATAAAAAAAATCTCACTCCCAACTTGGAGGTTTTTTTTTTTTGGCTTGTTTAATTTTTAAAAAAAAATTAAAATGTGCAAACTACGCCCCAAGGGTGACCCTGCAAAAAGCTTTCTGGCAGCTCCAACGTCCTCCGTTCCCCCCTCACATCACCAGACACCCCATCTTTCCCTGTGCTCTTCCCCAGATGCATGCGCACACATACGGAGCCCTAAGAATCCTGGCACCCAGACGGCTTTTTCTTTTTCAAGCATGCCAAAACAAGCTAAGCTCCTAAATCCCTTTTAGAATCTGGCCTTGTGTGGAAATGTGTTTGCCTACATCCTATGTTTATTTTCTTTTGTTTTCAGGTTTGTTAGCCCAAGGGCAAATGTTGTTCCTAGCACCAGTTTTGGGGTTGGTTTTTTTGGTTGTGTTTTTTGTTGTTTTTTTTTTTTTTGTATTTATCTTTCAATCAAGTGTTCCTCCTTGCAAGGATAAACAGGATGTTTAGAGACTCTGGGTATGATGACCAGTCTTTGACAGCTGTTGTGACACACCACACACTGGGTTTGCCATGTGTGCAAGCACTGGCACAGCTTGATCTGCAGCAAGCTCTCCATCTGAGGAGATGGACAGCATGACCTAAGAGGCCTTCACCAGCCCTATGTTTTCAGCACAGCCTCACAGGAAATGTGCCACAAGATCCACAACTCCCTGGCCTCTCCCTCCACTTAAGGGTATCACCTGCCCGGCCTGCAGTTGTTCCCTTTCTAGTCGGCTCATTTCACTTGCTCAGCTACACTAAAGTATGCTCTGCCTCTGAGAAATTTTTCTCTTCCAGGTACATACAGACAGACAACAGTAAAAATACTTCTAAACCACACTGATTCAACTGAGGGAGTTTCCCAAGCCTTTTTTTAGGAAAGGAAGTTTTCCAAGCCTTGAATCACTGACATTGGTCTGACTCTTAAACCAAGAACTTTGGAAAATTAATCGTAGATAGCACTAAGGGCCAGATCCCAGGCAAGACCTACCTATCTAGAATAATGTGTGGCCTCAAGATGCTCTCTAAAGTCCCCGTCACTACAGAAGAAAATGCAGTGCCTAATACTGCACTGCACAAATTCTCCAAACTTTTAATCTCCTTTCATTTGCAGCATTCACTAACAGCTGAAGGCATGAAAGGTTAAGAGACTGAGAATTAGTCCTGGTTTGTAATTAAAACCAGTTAGTTTTGCACCAGGCTCCAGTTAACTGTGCTGTCAGGCCACAGAGTGACTGTAACAGCTCCTGAATTCTGCAAGCTGGGTGTGTCCACAACAGCAACACACACTTTGATAAGCCCTACTATAGACAAAGAGCTAAATTCAGTCTAAACAGCCATAAATCACTCTAAAATAAATGGCTCAGCCAGGATGTCATCTTAGCTAGTCTAAAACCTTTTGCATTTAAAGAAAATAATATTTATAAAAATCACCTCTTCTCTACAAACACGATTCCTAAACAGCAACGCTCAGTTTTTCCCATTACAACCACTTTAAGCAACTCACAGGACAGATGACAACGTGTTGCTGACTTTCATGCTTTTTGGGCCCAGCTTATTCAAGGAAACTTACTTCGTCCTGCAACACTTGTCGAGTTCAAGCCCTGAAATCCATTCCAGGTAACATTCAACCACAAGCTTCTGGCCTACGCACACTAACTACGGCATGAAATTTTATGGTCTGTGTTATTCAGGAGGTCAAAAGGGATTATCACAATGTTCCTTTTTAGCCATGGTACCTACGAGCCTTGGCATATAAGCCACCCTGGAAAGCCATTCTCAGACAACTGTTTTAAATTGGACTCTGAGCAGTCCTTGAACTCTACTTCAGGAGAAAGCAGCATTGTCAAGATAACGGTTTTACAGCTTTCAGTACTCCTAGCAAAAATAGTGCTTGCTTTGTGTACCTTGCTCCGTTTCACACACTAAGCAGACATCCTCTATCCAACCCCTACCGCTCTCTGCAAGCCGTTCCACAAACACGCCAGGGCTGAAGAAGCAATAGTCTGTCCTACAACCTGAAATTCAAATAAGTAAAATAATTTTCCTGAGGAAAATAAAAAAACCACAACTTTGATATAATTGGGATAACCTGGATGGAGCAGGAATTCCCCAGCCATGAAGACATTTTCCACGGCAAGATGGCCTTGGATAAAGCAAACAAAATTTTCCTACCGTTTTATTCATTCAGAAGTGCTAGCAACAGTGGGTCAACAGTGGATCAAATCGTTGAATACCTCTTTCTGTCACCAGATGTGTAATTTGGGGGTCCTGGTACAGGGGCAGGTATCAGAAACTCCGGATTATCCATTCTCAGGCATGTTCAGGCATCAAAGTGAACCACCTACTCTCCCTGTGACTTGGCTTTCCTCTGCACAGAGCAGGAGTATTCACTAAATGGATTAGCATATACTCCATAATTTTCTGGAATCCACTACTAGGTTGTACTTAACTTATTTCCTATAATTTATTTTATTTAGCCTTTTCTCTTTTAACCACCAGTAGCCTGACAAACAGGGAATGATGCACAGGACCATAAAACCAGCCACCAGTGTGCGGGCCACACTTAATCTTTGACACAGCATGGCTAACACACAGAAGATGAAGCTACCACAGCTTTGTGTCTAACCACTTACCAGCTGAGCTGCACTATATGCCTTCCTACTCCAAGGGAACTGTGAAGACAAACATTTGCACCCTCTGAGGTCACGTAGCAAGGCTCAGGTGACAAGTGGTTACAAGACTCTGCAATTTTGTCACCTGTAGACACCCACACATTCTTATGTGATCCACTTCAAGCAACAAGGAACCCGTCCCTAGCACCCAACCAAGCATGACCTACAACACAAAACTCATTTCAAAGCTGTAATGTTGGGAGAGCCATTTACACAGTCACTTCACTGCCTCTGCAATTCATTCTGGTTTGTTTTTAAAAATAATAAACACAAGCAAACAGAAAAGCAATTGCATGTTCCCTCTGAAGTATACTGGTATTGCTGGGACAAGGCTCATCATAGCCGGATGTGTTTCTCCACCAGAGTGGCCAATGCAGTCAATCGTGCATCCGCTGACTGTTCCAGCACATTCTCTTTGGGGGTGTTGCACACGTTCAAAGGGGAAAAAAACTGCGTTCAACGTCTCCCTTGGACGTCAGAGAAGCCAGCAGCTGCAGAGGTGTGCATGCCAAGTGCGCAACGTGGCTTCTCCTGCACCTCAGTGAACATCAGCCTCTTCAACCAAGTCATTATTTTGGTCCTTGGAGAAGTTATTCATATGTATATCCAAATCCTTGGCCACAGGTACGGCTGCTAACGCAGCCAAGGACAGCTCGACACCTCTGATAGCAGGGCTAGATGTGACCTCATAGGATCTGCTGATCCCTTGCATCACCCAAAATAAACATCAGGATGTGCTAGAAGGAGTCAGTTCAGTGAACAAAACTACATAATTCTGAGTCCTTCTCCTTGTTTCACCACTCGTTTGCAGTATTTCCCTCTGGGACATGATACAACCTCTACTTTCATAGTCAAGTATCATCTCCACTATCTTCTAGCCTACCTGTACAGTTTGGGAGATTTGTGAAGCACCACATCATATTAAACACTGTCACTTCCTCAGAAACGCTGGGCAACAAGGGACTGGGAAAGGCTCAAGATTCTTTTAACCCCAATTCCATGGCAATCAGGAGCATTAAAGGAAACTAACGGTGGGTCAGAGGTTTTGAATTATTATTTTTTTTAATTTTACCTTAATTTGACAGGAATACTCTCAAATTTTAGAGGTAGCTGGTAACATTGCTCTCTTAAGAAGCTTGAGTTATCTGCCAGAATTTGGTTGCAGCAACTTCATACAGATACATGCATACTTGTCTCTCTATTTCTTCCCTTTTGTGGCGCTCCAGACAGAAACCTGTCTTGAACATGAGCTGGAAATTAATCACCCACGAAGAAATCAGAGTAGCAAAGCACAGCAGACCTACCCAGGAGCTTTTGATACTCACTCAGCCTAGAGCATATTTGGAACTGCAAATAAACCCCTCTCAGCTTGGGTCCTCAATGCCAGTACAGAAGCTGGTGACTGCAGCCTCTCCTGAGGACCACAACAGGGAAGGCAGTGAGGCTGATGGGTAATACATCTCTTGCTGTTACACCTAACACATGAATACAGCCTCATTTATCCAGAACCACCACATACCTGACTGTCTGCTTGCTCAAGGCTGACCAACCAGTTCAGAAGATAAGATCTTTTCAATTTATCTTCACCATGGTGAAGGAGATGGAGTGAACCTACATTGGAGGTGACCAAAAAGGGAAGTGAAGAAAATCCATAATACTATATTGTAGGAAGAAAGCCCCAGCCCCAATATGGATCAGCTCCACACTGAGCTGGGAGTTTGAGAAACAGCATCTTTAAAAAAACATATTTAAAAAAGACAGGGTGGGGAGGGAGGCTGTGCACAACAGAAGAGAGACCCTTACATCTAGACAAATTCAGCTGTCCTACTTTAAAATTGCAGGTCAGCTCCTGATTTAACCTGGAGTTTCACATGTCACTACAAAACTATGGAAGTGTTGGCTTTGCAGATATGCCAAACATACAAACTGTTTTCAGTGAAGTCAGTATTTTTCCACATCTACAATTGTAACTCTGCTGGCAGGCTGCGAGTAGCAAATCCTCCCTTATCTCCCTTCTCTCTGAGAGCATCTCTCTGTTTAAGCACCAGCTAACTTAGATCATCATGCACGATCCCCCTTGGAAACTGGACAAAGAAGGGGGTGGGAGAGTCACCAGGATTGTAAGCAACAAACCACAGGAGGAGATGGACTGTCCTGTAGAAGGGAAGTAGCAGGGGGAAAGAGGTGACTAATGAACAGAAGGGGGTGCGTAAAATCCTACTTGGATTGCCTCTCTGGGGAACAGCTGTTTCCTTGTAAACATCTTGCTAGCTGTCCAAACAAGAAGTTCAGACACAGAACAATAAAGGAGAGCACCCGGGTAGAAGCGTTCAAGGCATGGGCTCATTCACGACCCTGCCAATTGCTCCAAGAGGCAGAATTCAAAAGCTGGGGAAACATCAGCCATACGTTTAACCCTGCATGTGCTGGTGTTACAGCCAATGGCCTGCAAATACACATCCTAGTCTATCTGTGGTGAAGCCCTTTCTAGCCCTCCTTTTCCCCGCCACTTCTGACACAACAGCAGAGCACGTTACTTGACAAAGGAAAAGAGGAAATATCCTCATCAGAGCATGGAGAAACAGCCCTAGAGCCAAGAAACTAAAAACCTGAACGTGGCAGCCCTGAAGGCCTAGAAAAGCTCTACCACTGCCCTGGCATCAGCAACTTGGAGGTAGACAGACTTGCACCAGAAAAAGTAGAGTCTTTTTATTAGTCCTGAGCACAAAACAGCCTACACTGGCAGGAGCATTGCTATGCCAATACAACTGTGTCCACACAGGACTCCTGCCAGCACTGCAAGGTAGCTGTAGACAGGAGAAGGAATACTAGCACAACTGTGCCAGTAAACATTCCTGGGACAGGCTGGCCACAGAAGGCAACTACCTGCACTGCACAACAGCAGGCAGAGACTGTGCAGCACCTCTGTCTGTTCCTTGATGCTTCTGGGGATCAAATGCACACCTGCCCGGTCACAAGCCTATCCTACAAATCCCATCTCCAAAATGCCACACAACCACAAAAGGAGTGGAGTAAGGTCAGGCACACATCTCCAGGAAAGGAGGGGTCACTCTGCAAGGAAGGCAGCACACAGGATAGGAGGACTCAATCACTGACAATAAGGGAACCCCAGTGTCCTGAGACTACAGTCCAGTGTAGATAACACCTTCGTGCCCACCTCCGCCTGACTTATCTTGACTTCTATACATTCTATTCAATGCAAACTATGCTTACCCTGGGAAATGAAATGACTCCTACTCAAAACAACCCACAGAAGCAGGAAGAAGGTAAGCACAGGGACACTCTCAGTCAGAAACAACAAGCAATTCCACATTTTAGAAATGGTCCACAAGTTCACAGAAAAGACCTGATGTAGTCAGATTTGTTTTACCTTTTTATTTCTTTAGGGCCATTTTGTTGTAGTCGTGCACAAACAGCCAGGAAAAAAGACATGCTAGCAAGGGCTGCTCAAGAATAAGCATTCAGTCATTACAAGAAGGGTAGAGTGCAAGTTCTGCGGATCAAAATCCCTCTGAGCCTAAAGAAACGCAGCTGGCTTGTTGCATCAAAGTCCAAACCAATCAGGGACTCCATCTCGTCTGGGGTCACCTTTCTGCCTCTGCTTCTCTCTCTCCATATATTTATTCTTGAAGTCCTCAAAAGAGTGAGTTTCTGTGTCTTGTTCTTTCTCTGGAAATAGGTTGGGAAACTGAAAGGTTTGTCCTTGGCCCTAAAGAGAAAACAAACGGTCAGAGAGACATTCCAGCCTTTCTGCAGTAGCTATGATGCATATACTTACAATGAAAGACCACCCTGAAGTTTCAGCTAGTGTAAAACGGTACCTCAACCTCCCAAAATCTCTTTCCACCCCTCTCCCCAAGATACACATATATCCTTCCCCCCTGAAAAAGCTAATTTTCAGCCTTTCCTCTTTTGTGTGCTAATTAAGACACTGATATTTTTTTAAATTTTTTTTAATTTTTTTTTTTTTTTTTACAGCTGAATGGTCAGGAGATGGACACCTCTTCAAAGACTTTGAACCAGCTCAGAGATGCTGTATGAGTCATACAGCAAAAGCAAGATGAGGAAAATAAGCAATTCTGTTAAAGTAACACCACTGGGGAAATACATGGTGGAGCAGGCATTCCTTATGTTAAACTCAGGATATGAGAAGTGGTTATAGTTGTTTAGATCTCAGCTCAGGATAAGAGAGCAGTTCTAGCAGCTGTTATTGCAGGGTGTAATGTGGGAATACAGAATAACAGATATCAGAGGTCTCTTATCAACAGGAATAAAGACTATAGTGTAAAACAATTACAGTGGGAACAATCTGTCTAATACATCACTAATGAGATTAAAGTGATTACATCTGCATCAGTCATTCTGCCTAACAGACAAGTCATTTTAGTGAAACATCATCATCAGATCTATGTCTCCCACTTGGAAAATAAACATTTGCTTGGTCTCTGGTTTTTATCTAACAGCAGGAAACCATTATTCTGTGGAAATGTTCTATCCCATTAACATTACCTACTTACTTTTTAGTGGTGTTTGCACTAAGCACGACTTCATTAAACTCAACAACATCAGCCCTTCCATTCTGTATGGGACTTTGCATTAATAAAACTCGTAACTGATAGCTTGTAACTTTAAAATTACTCTCCAAAATACTTACAAATGTTACCATACATTAACTTCATTGGCAGAATACCACATACAGAAATCCAACAAAAGCATTTAATTGCTTCAAATGAAAAACAGTTTGCTTTTTTCAGGTTAGCCATTCTTTACATTTGTGCAATAAATATAATCAAACAAGGGGCCCAGTTATGAAATGGTTCCACAAAGGACATGAAAGGAGCCTTCCACAACACAGCTACCTATACATTTTGGGATCAGAAATGTGACATAATTAAATCCAAAAAAACCATCACCATGTCCCTGACCCAGCTGAATGTGTGCTATGTTTCATTTAGCCATATACACTAAACCGGGTAATTTACAGGTGTGAAAGAATTTAAACCTCAAGCATACACTTCGGAAAGAAAAAACATGACTTATCCCAGTTGAGTTTATCCAGACTAGAATCTAGGAAATATCAACTCATACACAGCAATGCTCTGGTTGTTTTTGTACTACATACTTCTTGGGGGTTTCCTAAAAGCCTGACCATACTACAAAAACAACAAGGGAGCCGCTGTGTACATTGCTCTTTCCTTGATTCTAGGCTGGATAAGATGAACTGGAACAAATCAAGGTTTTCCTTTCCACAGTGTACACTCTGGGGTTTCAACTCTTTTGTACCTTTAAATTACCAACAGGTATGCTTATAAGAGCTGTGCTATGACAAAGAAAGAGTCGTTCCATTCCGAGGTACAGAAACTGGCCTTATCAATGTACTTGAGCAATCCCAAAGCTGTAGCCTACTGAAACTCTTCCTGTAGTAGGATCAGCAGCAAGCACCCTTGAGGCCAAGCGCTGCCCAAGATTTTAGCACAGTGAAGCATTTGGAAAAGAATTTGTTTATATTACAAAAAATTACTGTGCTTCAACTGCACCGCGGGCGGGTCACTCAGCCCCATGGTACCTATAGAACAGACAGGGCCAATTCTAAGGACTCGTCTGCCCTGGAGAGGAAGCCATTTTAGTTAAACAAGTCAGAAAACAATTCAGGCTAACATGGTAGGCATACCACCTACACTGAAAATTTGAGAACTATTTATATTGGTAACAGTGTAGTAAGGGACTGTTCTTGTTATGCAGCACTTCCATTCTGGTATGCTTCCAGGACCAATGCACTTCCCTTATTGGAGAATGAAGGAAAGCTGTCCCTAAAGCATACTAACAACATCCATGGTAATTCACTAAGCATTGCAAAACAGTTATTATTTTAAAAGGAGGGAAAAAAACAAAAAAGGAAGATATGCACAGAGGCTGTAGCAAAACCAGACAAACCTTTCAGCTGTTTATCAAAGTGCTCACAGTTCTCATTTCAAGGCTGGTGAAAGTCAAATATTGAGCTGAAAATGTCAATCTGTATCTGGAGTCTTTTAATAAATCAAAATCAGCACAGACAAGTTGGCTCTTTCCACCTCTTGCTTTGTGAAGAAATTCTGATTTTGGCTGGCAGCCAGACACGATTCGAAACAGCCAAGACATTACACCCTGAGAACTGGAGGTTGATAAATCTTAAGTAACAATACTACGCAGTAATACTGCACTGTAAGACTCTGGCGTGATGAAAGCTGTATGAAAAATAGCTGTTGTGCATGCTCAGTAGCTAGTTTTCAGAAGAAGCCTGTATCTTGGGTATTTCAAAATTTCAAAAATACAAAAAGGCATCAACTTACATAAAGGACTGTGAGTCTGTCCAGGCATATTTACATTCAGTGTATCTTCAACACAATGCCAGAGGCTACTGAGGTTCAAGCTCATATGCCACCTTCTCAAAAAAATGGCTACCAAAGAAATGTAGGGATCATCACTCCTCTACGCAGTGCTGCTTTTCCTTACACACAGCACCCATTTGATAAGCATATGACCCTCAGAATGAAATCCTAACTGAAATAAAGCAAACGACTAAATTTCTACCAAGTTCATCAGGGCTTTATCTGGTTTGCAAACTGCTATAACATGAAATGCTGGCATATTCAACCAGAAAGCAAAATTTTAGCTTATTCATAAACCTTGTATTTGTTCATTGTTTTACCTTTTGCAATCCATTTAACCAAGGTCATCCTTCTAATTAATAAATTATTGAAATTCACATAAGTCAAAATAAGCTCTGAAAAAAGCTATGGCTTGGTCCTCCTTTAGAACTTATGCCACCATATTTACCTTAGTTAGAAGGGGAAGAAAATAAGAACATCTTTTTACCTGACATAGCTGTGCTAAAAAAAATTCCCATAAAAAAGAGGGACAGTGGCAAAAAAACCATTTTGCTCAGATAATTTAGCCTGTCTTGGAACTGAGTGCTCCACTGCCAGCAAAATAATTTTTTCACCAATGTGAAGCAATACCCTGATACTCTGGAATTTGTCAGGATAAACTCTACCACCACATATTCTTACATTTAAGCGAGCCCTTACAATGTCCAAAAAAAAGAAAAACCAAATAAAGCAAGTCAGAGAGAGGTGGTACTGAAACACCTAAAAAATAAAGGCAACATGATGATTTTACACATTGCTATTCTCAGTTTAGGGTCTTCCCAGAAACCTCCCTTTTTCCTACAAATTCTAAGGTTATGTACAAGTGAGATGTGTGCTCCAGTGTTTAGATAATAAAAATGGGACCCATTAAGCTTTTGCTCCTGCAGAACTCTAATCCTCACTTCAGCATTACCCTAATGTAAAACATTATACAAGGCCTGATGAGGGTTCAGTTGTTAAATGCTAACATCCTTCAAGATAAAAGGTGATCTAAGCATAAAACATTATTTTCCTCTTAGATTTCAAGTCTTTGCCTTTAGAAAGAATGAAAACACACCTTGTTCTCCAAGTCTGTAGGAGTTACCACACAGAGTGGTACAAATTGCCTCAATTCATTTTAATGAGAGGTTAAGTGACCATAATTAGGCCTATGAAGTCAAGTGTTAGCCCTTCCACCCCTGAGCCTCTTCTCAGAAAACTGCTGGAAGGATTGTCTGTCACAAACTCACTTACAGTTCTCTGACCTTGGTGTCCCTTGAAAAGTTTAGGAATGGAAGGTCAGCACAGATATTATTGTGTAGGAATGACGCAGCAAACAGTGATCATGTAAACAACTGTGAAATCTTCTGATTATTTAGATAATTGAAGCACTTACTACTGTCCCTCAGAATCAGGAAAAAAAGTGATGTTTATAGTATCGTTAACTAAAAAAATGTTGGACTCCAAGCAGCACGGGATTCGGTCCAGCAGTAGCAGCAAATGCAACTAAGTTTAAATAATCCACTGCATTTGAACAAGTCTCCTACTATTGCAGTGGTAACATCTGATATTAAAACACATGTCAGAACAGCACAGAAAACAACTTCAAAAATCTATACAGGAATGACACAGACTACAGAGCATCCAAGCTTCCTCTGAATTCGCTACATGTCAAAAGAAAACCACTGTCACATCTGATGTGCAAATGGGTTAATTACTATCAACGTACTGGACACTCTAAACAGGGTTTGAGGAGAATGCATTTGCAAAAATGTTCCCACCGGCGCCATCATTCATGCAGCTAAATAGGTGTTAGTCCTAATGTTGACAAGGTCAGATTCCTTTTTACAGCCATCTACACTAGATTTCTCAAAACAGGTTTAATTAAAAATAGGTCTAGATTCCAGAGGCTTGTCTACAGTTGTGCTCCCACGGGTGCTAACACCTGTTGAGCTAAACCAGTGAGAACAGTGAAAGAGGAGGAGGGGATGTTGTTGTTTTTCTTTAATTTCCCTGATGTTGATGCAACTGTAAAGTTTCCCACTGGCTTTCTTTTCTTTTTTTCATTTTAAATAACATTAGGATAATTATAACTGTTTGGAGTAAAAAGAAAGGTTGCTGTATTACATCCATTTTATCTACTCTGCAAAGCAGTGTTGCCTTGATTTTAATTAAAAAAATAAGTGTAAAAAAGTAGCATTTTATATCCACGGCTGTAAGTCTCTAACTTAAACCTTTCTCACCACATTCCAAAAGGGGAAAAAAGACAGGCAGGCTCTGGAATGGCAAGATATTGTTGATCCACAACCTTCTATGATTTGAGGTATTTTTTTAGTGTGAAAATATTATGCTTGGACAGATCATGTATTTGTCCAGTTACAGCCTGAGAATAAAGTAAACAGCTCTGAATCTCCAAGAAATAGTATTTGGAAAAGAAAGGACAACAATTCTTACATGTGGAACAGCTGGGGCACTAATCTGACACCTAAGGGTATGTTGACTATGACTTCATACACCTTCCACCTCTGAGACACTTGCAGTAAGTTAATGGATAGGTACGTTGCGCTGGGACACATAAGGTGATGTTTTTTGAAGCAGGGAAACCTAACTGGTCATGAGAATATACTCAATTTCATTCAGGTAAACTACACCACAGCTGCTACCAAGTCACACTGGGAAGAGCAATACTTCCACCTAGTGGGCAATGGAAAGATCAACCCAATACCTTCCAAAAACACATCCTTCTTTTTCCAGTCATAAGCAGTTTTAACTTGAAACTGGATTAATGAGAGAAAACACAGCTGGTAAAAATGGTGGGAAAGCCCAGCTACTCTGACTCACGGCAGATGCAAACTAATTCTCATGAAAATAAAGATTTTACAGTGGTTACCAAAGACTTTCCTAAATTAGGCAGATATTAACAATGGACTGCATGGGGCCTGTTACGGCCTGAAGCACAGCATGAATGAGAATGAACGCAAAACCTTCAGTTTCAGAAATGACACTGGGTTTCTGGCCTCACCCACTGTTTAAGGCTGGTGTGAACATAGAACTGGGAGCTCATTGTCTGAGACATCAGAGCTAGTGATGAAAAGCAAAGAACAAAAGGAAGAAGAGAACGGGAGGAAAAAAAAAAAAAAAAGGACAGACAAACCTAAATGTTAAAAGGAATTAACAGACACCAGCAACGACAGAAAAAAGGGGAGCAAAGAGACCAGGAATGAGGTGAGGGGAAAATACACAGACCAAGCTTCACTGACAAGTTTAGTAAATGGTCAGGATTCCCTCGCTTGAGACCAAAAGGTGGTCCCCTCATTCCTTTCATGGGACAGACAGAAAACATGGCATTCTTTAAAAACTTGTGATGATGCTATAGGACAGAGAGATGCAGTGAGGGACACTTGCTGTCTCCTGTACCATGAACAGTCCTCAGCCACAGTACCCCAGGGCTGGGTGCACTGCCCAGCTGACAAAATGACCAGTTACTGCTGTGTCACTGCCTCCAGCACCAAGCTAGTTTGGGTAATTCTTCACCATGCAGCTACCCTTAAGGCAACTACTCTAGGTTCAGAGGTTTTATGTGAAATGTATGCACAAAGGCACTGCCTTAAATGAGTGGCTTGCTCCACAGAGCAGCAGCATTGTGCTTCCCACTCCTTCCCCGCTAGGATCTGTGCGTTGTAGACTACCTCCTTCTCAACTCAGCAGACAAAAGAAACAAGACTGCATTAAACACAGTGAAATAATATTTGAGAACTGACCACAATTCGCTAAAGGTCCATGTCTGCTCCAACACTGGGAAACAAGTTTCTAAAAGCAAAGAAGTCTCTATCAAGAAGCTGTGACAATGGAAACTGCCTGCCATTACCTACTAAGGAACAACACTCGAAGGAAGATCTCCTCTTAACGATCATAACGATCGTTCATCCCTGATCTCTTGCAGACAAAAACTTAGCACAGACAATCCAGGAGGGAGAGTCTGCCCACCAAAGCAAACTCTTCCTTGAAAAAGAAATGTACTTTTTAGCCACTGTAATGCAAAATCCTCAAGGAGATGAGGTTGCCATTAACTTCATCAGAGTAGATCAAGGTTAAAACTCATCTAAATACAACTCTGTTTCTATTAACATGGTACTTTATAGTGTTCTTTTAAAGGTAAGGGCTGTGTAGAACAACACACTCTACTCGGTTTTCTTTCCAATCCCCTTGCCAGAAGGGTCTTGGAGGAAAAACTAAGTACATGTAAACTTTGAAAAATTAATTAAAAAAAAATAAAAAAATCTTATTTCCAGTTGCCTGTGCCTCTTTCGTTTGACCCCAAGTCCATATGAAGTTTCATGCAGTCTTTAAGATCACAGTGTTCCCCCCACACTGAATCCTTGTCCCAGGATGGAGTAACAGTGAGGTGGTGTTGCCAACTGCAATTTTGAGCTTATGGTTTTACCACCATAAATAGCACTCCTTTAATGTAATTTTGGTATGTGAGGGGGTTTTCTGTCACTGGTTGCATTTCTTTTTTAGATAGAGACAGGTAAGCCCAAGAGAAGTCTAAACTGTAATATGTTCCTGCTATGAAAGAAACTTGTAAGGGCATGAAGCTCCTTTTCCACTGGGCAACCAACATACGTTTCAGAACCCAATTTAGCCACAAAGCACGCTTGTTAGACATGACTAAAAGCTCTCCAAGGAATATGCCTTAGTCTTCTATGAAATCCAAAAAGCTTTAATAAGAAGTTCCCTACCCTTACAATACATTCTTTCATTTACTGGACATTTCAGCAATCAACCACACAAATCGTGAACCTTCCAGCACACAGAGTACAGGGTCAGCATGAAACTCACTGGCGCAGCAGCACCGTATGACATCAGACCATAACTTACACACAGACCTCAAACAAATACGGGACTTGAAAACTAACCATCTGTGTGAATTTCATTTTCTGACTAAGTCATTTAAATCTCTTTATGCATTCTGGCACATATTTTTAAAAAAGTCATTATTGGAGGATTGGCAGAAATGTTCAGCCAGATAATTCACTGAACACTACTTGTAGCTTGGCAGGTTAGAAGTCCCTTCCTCTTTCCCCACAAGTATCCACGTTAACTCACCAGCTGTACATAGGCAACCTTGTAATCTGGCTTCTTCTCTCTCTGATTCTTGTGATTCCTCTTGTTGTTTGCACCTGCAGAAATGAAGAGAGTCCCACCTTTTACTTCCCAGGACTTCCAAGTTCCCCAAAGCAAGGCCAAGCTTAAGGGGGGGACTTTACAGGTTCTGATTTATTGTTAAGAGGAATACTCTTTCTTTAGTATCAGTATAGCATCACAATTACTAAAATGTACTGAAATTGGTAGACACTACTGTCCTCATTTACAAGTAGGGAACTGAGGCATCACCAGACTCAGGCTGCTGACAACCACTGTGCCTTCACGTCACACACAAAGTTCGCAAAGAAGGAGATTAAGTCTCCTGAGCCAGGGGTCAGGAGCTATATAATCTGTCCTCCCAACATTAACAGCTTTAGAAACCCAAGGAGGAAATGACCACTAAGCAGCTTCAAACTTAACAATTATTACTATGCAGCTAATGAGCTGGATCTACTGTTTATACACCAGGAAATTAGACTCCACATCCAAAAAAACCAAAGCACCTCAACCTTCTGTGAGGAGCTGAAGTGGTGACTGCTGGTCACAACTCAGTGGGAAGTTCAATTTGGTCCCTGTATGTTAGGCAGACATTAAAGCTCTCAAATTATTAGACACTCTAACCCCCCTTACTCTTTTATTACTGAATACAGACATACTACCTGCACTTCCACTAGCAGTGGGGGATGAAATGGTCACCAGGACAAGCATGAGTATTTTTCAGTGCTGTTTGGAACTGCATGTTTTTGGGAGTTAAGACTTTATCTAATTCTGTTTTTCACATAAGCATATTACAGATTATCTTTCCATTGTCTTTCTTCTTTCATATGTTCTGAGTTTTACAATCTTACTTTGAACATTTTTCTTTCATTCTCCATTTTTCACTATTACAGCTCTTTTTTCCTATCCCTTTTTTAAAATCATCACTACTCGTACCATTATAAACACATCAATTGACTCCTTTGCTAGAGTCACTGCATGAAAAGCTCTGCCATCAAAGATGTCCTAACAAGTCACTCTCCATTTGATTGACGCACTGCCTGGTGATCAAAAAGGTAAATAACACAATATTCCTGACTTTGCACTGCATCCAAACTGCAGAGAAGCTCTGGGGAAGAAAGCATTCATATGTAAAGGTGCCTTATATAAATTTAGCTTATTTCAGTTAGAGATGGATCCAAGTCCAAGTTCAGCATAACTGAAACTAGGGACGTTCTTTTCTTTTTCTCTTGGGTTGCTTTTATGTTGAGATTTTGGTGGGGCTTTTTTTGTAGGGGTGGCACAGGGAGAAACACCATGAGTGGAAGCATACTAAGTCTGTAGCAAAAAACGCGATAATGACAGGTGATGAAAAACTGAAAGTCTGTCAAGATGTTTTACTAACATTATTTACCAGTCTAGCAGAGTACTCTTCTTCGCTCTACAAACTTTCCCTTTTGTTAGGCCATAACACTTCCTCTGTGTGTACGACAGGTAATCTCAACCCACACTTTTTAAAAAACGGCTATGGCTGAAATTAATTATTAATTTTATTAAAACATGAAGCGGTTCCTTCTGAAGTGAGGCACTCACAGGTCTCCAAGGAGCAACAGTACCAACTACAAAAGCATACAGCACAAGCTAGATACCTGTCAAGATGATAGGGCTTATTAAATTCTGGTTTCTCTTTTTAAAACTAAATTTATGTCATAATCTAATCCAAGCATTCAAATATGAAATGGTGTAGGGGGACAAATAAACAAGTAAGCCGACAGACACCACCAGCTAAGCACCTGGAACCAAAGACTGTTGAAATCTAATGGACATTTTGATAGTAAAAGTCAATCATGTGTGTGCAGGGAGGCTGTATTCATTCCTCTGGATTACTTAAATGCACTTACCATACTGTATCCTAGTCCTCACAGCAGCTACTGGCACATTGTATATTTTTTCAAGATAATTCTTGATATCCACTTTTGTCATTCTAGGCAATGCAAAAACATCATGGGGAAAGAAAGAAGTATAAATTTTTAAACAAATGAAAAGAAAAAAAAAAAAAAAAGAGCCAGAGTATTTACAGACTGATTGATACTCTGGAATAAATATATCTTCTCCTTTTAACCAAGATAGCTTTACTGCACAAAAGTATAAACTCAGTATAGACTACATACTGCTACAGAATTGTCATTATCCATAAACTGTAACAATGACAAATATTTTATCCTCTGTAGCCTCAACAGTGAAAACCCCACATATATTCCGTATTCAGCGAGAGTGGTAGGCTTTCTCATTGCCCGAGCCAAAACCCCTTTCTAGTCTTCTGAAGAGCAGTTTCTAATCTTTTCAGGGCCTGCCACTTGTGGGCTTTAGTGTGTAAAACTAGACTGGTCAGGCTGAAAGAAACAAACACCTGGACATCACCTTGTTTCCTCTGGATCATTTTCATAAGAACTTCCTTCCGAAGGGAAGGCTGAGCCTCACTAACACTCGGAAAGAGGAGCCAAGCAAGACTCGTTCTTTAATTAGTGCTCTCGCAGCCCTCTAAAAGGTCTCCCTGAGGCAGAAGCCCCTTCATCCTGCCCAAAGGGAGGCACTTGGCCTTCCCACCCCCTCAGCTAACAGGACAAGCTGCAGCCCAGGAGGCGACAGGCGGCAGCGGGCCGAGACCTGCGGTAAGGGGGAGGCCGTGCGCTCAGGGTGCAGCAGCGGGGGCCCCTCTGCACCCCCGGGCCCCTGCCGCGGCAGGCCCACACCCGCGACGGCTCCCGCAGCGGGGGGGGGGCTATGCCAGGCCGTGCCCCGTCCCCCGCCGTGCCCGCACTCACTCCATGGAGACGCGGAACTGGACGGTGTCCTCGGGCTGCGGCACGCCGGGCCGCACCGCCAGCATGAAGAAGTTGGGCCGGAAGATCCGCAGCTGCGGGCCGCCCAGCTGGAACAGCGGGTACCTGCGGGGAGACGACGCCACTCACTGACTGACTGACCGCACCCCCACACTGCCGCGCCCCGAGCCCGCCCGGCTCCCCCCGCCCGGCTCCCCCCGCCGCGCCCCGGCCCGCTCACACGGCCTTCGCCTTCCTGGCGCCCGCCGCCATGGCCCAGGCCCGGCCCGGAAGCGGCGCGGCAGCAGAGCGGCGCCGGCGGGGCGGCGGTGGCCGCTCCCGCCCCCTGCTGGAGCGGAGGAGCGCGGCGGCGCGGCGCTGGCGGCTGTCGGGTCTGAGCGCCCCCAGCCCGGCCGGCCCGCTCCTCACGGCTGCCCCCACAGCCACAGCCCGCCCTGGGGCCCACGGGCGGGGGTCCCCCAGACCAGCCGCAAGGCCGTGCTAGGCTGGGGGAAGCACCTGCAAAATGGCGCCTCTGAGGGACCTGACAGTGGCGGCTGCGTTTCAGACGGTCTTTTCCTCGTGGTTACAGGAGGGAGGTGACTCTCCTCCTCCACTCTGCGCTGGTGAGACCCCAGCAGCGGTGCTGTGTCCAGCTCGGGGGTCCCCAGCACAAGACAGGCCTGGGACTGTTAGAGCGGGTCCAGAGGAGGCCGTGGAAATGGCGGGAGGGCTGGGGACCTGCTGAGAGATCTGGGGGCGTTCCGTTGGAGAATAGAAGGCTCCGGGGAGACCCCATTGCAGCATTTCCATATATAACGGGCGCTTATAAGAAAGACAGAGACTTTGTACCAGAGCCTGTTGTGACAGGACATGGGGCAATGGTTTTAAACTGAAAGAGAGGAGGTTTGGGTTGGGCATAAGGAAGACGAAGTGTGGTGGGACCCTGGCACAGGTTGCCCAGAGAAGCTGTGGCTGCCCCCTCCCTGGAAAGGTTCAAGGCCAGGTTGGACGGGGCTTTGGGCAACCTGGGCTGGTGGAAGGTGTCCCTGCCCAGGGCAGGGGTTTGGACTAGATGATGTTTGAAGGTCCCTTCCCACCTAAACCACTCTCATGTGGTGCCACAGCATGCACTAACAGCCAGAGTGTGAACATAAGCACCAGAAACAGCCAGAAGTTTGGTAACATGCAGGAGAACCACCATTTCTGGTAGACTTCCCTCCAGCATAGCATTTCTAGGGTTGGCAAAGACAAGAGGCCCTACAGAATAGCTCACATCCCAAATGCACTAACTGTCATTTGTGTTTTGACATCTACACTGAATTAACCAAGTAATTCACACGTCAGTATTTGGCTTTAACATTATATGTAGCATAACTGCCTCAATAAACGTTTTAACTTAATATTTGAACGAATCATCCTCTATATTGCACTGTGACTTGTCTGCATTTAAGAAATGCTGTGTGTTTAAAACTACCATTTCTATGGATTTGTTGCTTTATTCCTGATTCTTTGATTCCCTTCATCACTCAAGCTTTTAAATCAATTTCAACTACATTTGGCACCCAGATTATGTGCTCCCCCAGAACATTCAGCTTTTGTTAATTGCCTGTATAGTGGCTGCAAAACAGACCCCTAGTCCTGGGTCTCCATTGATGATACTGAGCCTCATTCCCAGTTGTAGAGCTGGATCAAATTATATTAAATAAGGATTTGGACCAACTCCCAAATCCTTGCAAAGTGGGATGCCGTTAAGTAAAGTATGAAACACCATTCCAGAGGGCTGTCATTGGAGTAGGTACTGGTCGTGCTTTATTTACAAAATCCAGAGATTTGTACACAGCAATCTACAGGACAGCATAGGGCTGGTATCAGGAGGATAAAGGACATGCTCAGCAGGAATTGAAGATGCCAGCGAGGAGTCATCTCAGTTCCACAAGGAACCTGCTTCCTTTTAACTGAGGAAGCCACCAGACCCCTCCAGGAAGAAAAAGAAGAAAAGCAGCAGCAATAGCCAACCCAGGCTGATGTTGCAATTTCTGTTATTGAGGCGTGGGAACACAAGTGATTGGTGAAGGAAGAAAGAAGAGACCAGCAGGGTTTCAGCACGCCACTAACGGCCATCCTGCCTGGTTCTTTACTTCCAGCGCCCGCCAACCTTGCCCTTGGCTCCTGCCTTCTTGCTGCTACAATACAAAAAGAAAGAAAAACATATTAGCATGATGGAAGCGGTGGGGCTCAGTGACCACTGTGCATTTCTGACTCTTAGATTAGGTTCGAGCTGCTTTCACTTCTCACATGTTGGGCACACCTGCCATAGAGCACATCCTAAGAAAAATATTGTCAATAATGTGGAGATTCCTTCTCAGGCTCTTAGTGAAAGGCCAGGGTGTGCATGCCTCAAAGAGGTGGACCCTCCCAGATTCCTGCATTATCAGGACAGAAGTCTAGGTGGTCTCAAAAGTAAATGACAGGCCTATCCAGCCACAGACTTGATGTTTTCTGAATTCAAATCTGCTATGATCTGGATTTTAGGATTTAGAGCTGTTTCTGGAGAAAATTCCCTCAAAAAATTCCACAGATGCTCTAATAATCTAGTCATTGAGGAAAAAAGCTGAGCAATAATTTGAATGTAACTAAGAATTGCTTTGCTCTAGCAAAGGCAGAGTGGCTTCTTTCTTATATCATGAGAGCAAGAGCCTCCAAAACAGTCCAAACAATTTTTTAGGCCTCCCCTCATATCAGTATCCCCATCTTGCTCGTGGTATGTGTGTGGGAGCAGTCCAGCTAAATTCTGCACGCAAAGCACCTGAGGCAAACTCTCCAAATAGTATCTTTTTGCACGCAGAATGGCAATCTTACATGCAAGCCACTTACCTTCTGACTGAGAAGTAGGCATGCCTGGAGTCAGAGAGGGGCCAGGTGTGAAGTTAGTTAAGTTAGATTCTGCACTGGCTCCCATAGGCAGCACCTTGGCTTTTGGGGCTCAACACACCACCAGACCTTTCCATCTCACACACACAACGATGAGGCTGCTTCTTGAACCAAAGCACATGCAAACTGGATACTTTACCTTTTGACCAAGTTAGATTTGGTCTATTAGAAAAAATGACATTTTACATGAGAGACAGCAGCGCATTTTCTGCTTATCCTAAATTCATCTTAGTGTCCTTTTTGCCAGCCTTTCTGCAGGTTCAAAACCCAGTATAAAAACTGCATAGCTCCTCAAACGAAGGCAGAGTCCTTTTATCTTCACAAGTGCCTGTGATGTTTGATGTTATGACTAACCTTTAGTGTGTGCTTAAAGAGACTTAATAAATCTGAAGCAAAAGGATCACTTGATCCTTGTATAACACACTAACAGGCATTGCTTTGGAATAATACAGTCTAGTGTGGATAGAAATTTAAGTACACAGAAATCTCATGAGCTGTGGGCTTCTCAGTGCAACCTTTCCAAATCATGTCCTGAGAGAGTATCATGTCTTTTGGGGGAAAAGCATGCAGTAATGGTACAGCCTGTTGTGGGTGGTGCAGTAGTGCCTCTCAGAAGAGCAGCAACACTCATGGCATCCTTCTGCAGCTGCACACTCTGCTGAGGTTTAGCAGCCTACAGCTCTGTACAGAAAATACCATGGGAAGGTCAAGCCTTATGGTTTGGCATCTACAGAGAACTGAGCCCACAGTGTTACATTCATCTGATAGGGCAGGGTG
Organism: Athene noctua; assembly: GCF_965140245.1. Taxonomy (NCBI): domain Eukaryota; kingdom Metazoa; phylum Chordata; class Aves; order Strigiformes; family Strigidae; genus Athene; species Athene noctua. The sequence goes on from NC_134050.1 coordinate 17,832,350, forward strand.
GCTTGGGGAAGGGATAAGGCAGTGTCTGGTCACTCCTGTCATCCAAGAGTGCCACCAAAGACCACCACTTCATTCCTGGCATGACTTTGCTGAGAAGATACAGAAGCACAGTGAAGACCAGATCCCACCACTGGAGAGCTTGCCTCCCTTGCTTCCCTGCAGTTCCTTCTCTGTGCCTGTTAGTTTTCTACACATCCTAGCTCCCAGGCTTTGTTTAGCCTTGATCTCTCATAAGTTCACTGTGAACACCTAGAATAGTTAAATATAAAAGACTCAAAATATCTAATGAAATAGAGGTCTTGTGGGGAAGGAAAGTGGGAGAGAGATGAAGAGTGAAGAGAACTCACAACAGTAATCCCATGATGTTAGTCTTGTTACACACCATTCCTTACAATCTTAGCAACCACTTGTTTACCCTTCATAAACAAGGGTTGTATTCCCTCTAGAATTCAAAACACCTCAGTCAGGTGTTTGAAAACCCCAGCAATAAACAGATGGAAATTTTGCAGACATGGTGTGAATATGACTTCTTCTCTTGTTAGCTGTTACATTCACTTCAGTTTCCCCTTCATTTTCTCAATGTGAGGCAGGATGGGAGTTGCCCTTCCATCTCTAGCCTCATTTCATTGCAACAAGAAAATGTCGGTGTTGAGGCTGAAGTGACTACTTTGAACACTGAAAAGATATCCCCAAGCCAGGAGCTAGGAAGGGGATATAGGTACTTACTGCTTCTGAGCCTGATCAATCCGGTTCCTGAAGGTGACAATCTGCAAACAACATACATGACCAGGGTTTTTAGAGATACAGAAACCTTGTTCCCTCACACAGAGGGGAGTTTTACCTGCTGAAGTGCTGGAAACCGGTGCCTGTGTCAGGGATTAATACTTCCTTTGAAATAAAAGCTCACCCTTGCTTGAAGGAGAGAAATATTGGTCCTTGGCAATAAATCTGCAAGCCAGTTTCACATGTCAAGGGACAGAAGAGCTAGAGTTTTATAACCCTTATCAGAAGATTCCTGTGTGTACAAATTAGTCTCTTATGAACTCGCATATCAAACTGTAGGCAAGTGAACTGGAATGAGTGTCACCCTGGCCACCTGGAAAGCTCTTGGATGGCTCCATCACCTGTACGTGTCAACCTCACCTTCTCACTCTTCCCTTACTCCTAAACTTTAGGAAGTATGTTAGCTCAGAGAGCTTTGGTGGTCTTTGGATGGGGAACTCAAGAGTGGAAGATGGGTGTGGGAGCCCAGATCCTGCTGGACTACCTTTGCTGGCTGGCAGAGCAGGAGGTGAGGAGCTTGCAGCAGTCACACACCTAATAAGATGACTTTAAAAGGCACTGAAGAAGAAGATATGCAAGGAGAGCTTCAACAACCACAGAGGAAAAGGTTGGAGTGGGGGCTCTGAAGACCTGCCCAAGCTCTGTTGATGACTGCAAGCCACTGGAGAGTCTGTTCTACAAGATGGAATGTCTCTTTGTTTAGCTATGGGTAAACGGCATATTTCAACCTGATACATGGGAAAGCAAACACCTACCTTGCACAGGATGAGCACCTTATGGCCTGACTTAGAATCTCAGTTCTGGACCATAGCCCTGGACTTGCTACTGAAATCTGGGGACTTCCAGCTCAGGTACTGGAAAAGCCCTCAAGAACTGTGGTGTGATAGACAGCCTCTTTTGCCCCATCACCTTCTCATTTGTAACCAAGTCAGGGTTCTACCTATTTTTCCTGGAGTGGAAAAATGCACTTGCCAAGACATATGCATTGTTTCTGCTTTTGATGTAATTCAGAGTCCTTCACTGGCTCTGCAGATCCAAGAACTGATGACCCAACATTTGAATATTTAAAGTGGCACTTCCAATTCCCCACGTGCAAAACAAGAACAAAAGTCATACATCCAGGTTGGCTGAACAGCCAGTATTTCCTGGCTCTTGTTTTTTCGTGGCGAACAGAAACAAAATGAGACCGAAACATTAGCAGGAACAGGACACACAAGGAAGGAAAGATCAGCAGATCACCTGCTTTTGTACTTACTCATAGAAGCTTTAATATCTGTTGCAGTGGTTTAAAATATTTTTTGCAACTGAGTATTTTTCCCAAGTGTGGAGGAGAACCAGCTGTCTTCAGTTTGACCCAAGGACTTAAGACTTACCTTCAGTGATAACTTTGATAGTGACTATAACACTCTCCAATGAAGCACCAAAAAGCAACAGACACTAGAGCTAAAGAACAGCTCCACTCCTGTGTGTCCCGGTTCCTTCCTTTGTCTCTCCCTTGCATCCTTGCTTGCGTCTCCTTCATTCCCTTTGCTGTTTTTGCTTACCTTTCTCCTCACTTTTTTTCCTGCTAGCATCTTCCCTTTGTTCAACTTTTCTATCCCATCTCAGCTGTACATTTTCCTTCTCCTTCACTCATTCTTTGTACTTTCTCTCCTTGCTTTTCATCAGCAAGCACCCATCTTTTTGTTTATGCAGAGGTTTCACTACCATAGCATGTACCTCTCCCCTGGCACTGCCTTAATTCCTGTTTTTCCACACCCAGTTGACCTGTTATCCTTAAGCTAGCCCTCTCCAGTATTTTGGATCTGGATAAGCACGTGCCACAAGGTGGACAGTCTTTCCAAACGCCATACCATTCTTTTTTCTGAAATCCAAGCTATTACACATGTATCCCATAGCTTCTGTGGGTATCCCAGGTGCATCAGGGTGACTTGCCCATGCACACAATACCAGGAGTTTGGATAGGGAATTATTTCAGAGATGGTCTTAAGTGGGTTGCGTGCTCAGTTCTTTATCCACATCCCTGTTGGACCCTGACTAATCTTCCTAAATTACTGCTTCATCTCTTTTTAAAGAATGGAAGGGGAGAGAAAAAGGAAGTGAAGGGAGAGACACAAGATCCAGTTTTCTCTTTTCTTTCTGCACTTGGAGCCAAGTGCCAGTTTCTGTCTGGCACCTAGTCTCTGACCATGCGGCAGGCTCATGCATTTGGTAGCCTTTGCTGCTGCTGTTACACAGGCAAGTTCATTGTACTTACAACTTGGAAAGCTCCTGCAGCCTGCAACGCATTGTTAAAATCTAAGAGAGATTGAGATAGTTACATTGGTGTTGCTCATTCCCTGTCAGCATGTGTCTGTGTGATTGGGAATTAAAAAGAGAGTGAGGCAGGCAGAGATCCAGTAGGAATTCTCAGCCACTGAAACTTGACATGGGTAAGTGCTGCCCTGTCCTGTGACTGTTTGTGAAGGAAACATGCCCACTTTCTGTTACCATATGACACTTCAGTCAGATGTTCCTGTCTGGAGACAGTTTTCAGTGACTCCAGAGAGCTCAGTCCACAGGGAATCTGTCTGGGATGGGAATAAAACTTACAACATTCAAGTGTGACATCAAAGCTGGATTTTAAAATATTACTTTGCAATGCAGATGAGTGAATTGAGAGTCACTGAATTTTCGGGCCACAGTTACCTATAGATAAACAAGAATGAACAAGATGTGTTTGAGCAGAGAGTGGGGAGACCATTTGCCATTGGGATTGTCTTTCCATAGGGCACTGAAAACCTATCCAATTTCAGCCTAAAATGTGAAATCCAGTCCAAGTATGTACATCAGGGAAATGTAGTTCCAGGTGTCCTGTCTTGCTCCTTAAATATTGCAAAAGGGCATTGGAGTCCCAAATGATGCTACCACATTGCTTTTGCCAGAGGAGTCTGAGATTTGACCCAGAGGAGTCTGATTTTTGGCCCAGGGCCATTAGTGAAACAGCTTCTCAACTCACCTCGTATTTTTTCCTCTTGATCTGCTCTGTAAAGTCATACTTTTCAGTCTCCAGCTGGTATAACCAGTCCCACAGTTCCTTAGCCTTGTCCCTTTGTGTTTATGGGCAAAGAAAGATGGGAGAAACACATGACATCATATATTTTCTATGGTTTTTGCATCACTAGTAATGAGGCTTTTTAACGTTTTATTTAATGCGGTTCACACATCTGCCTGCAAGCCCTTTCCATTCTCTGAAAGCTACTCACCATTGACAAGGTCACATTTTTCTCACCTTCTCACCTGAGAACCTTTTAGACTTGCACTCTTGCATGTGTTACACACTAACATATTTCCTATAGATTTGATCTTCTGTTTCTTAATGAAAGAAAAGAGTCCAGGGGAATCAGACAAGAAGGAAGGAGTACTCTGAAGGCCACCCAGATGAGCAGAGCAGCTGCCATTGTGCAGTCTCACCACTTTCAGGGCTGAGGTGAGCCAGCCTCATCTTTTGGTTGTGTAAACTCCAATATGTGGAGTCCAGACTATCATCTGATGGCTGCTCTGCACCAGAGCACTCAGCTCCCAAGCCTCCAGCCTCTGTGGAGATCTGTACTCATACCTTAGCAGCTCAAACTCACCCCTGGGAATGCTACAGATACCAGTATGTAGGTTTGTTCAACTAAGCTCAGAGCTGGGTTTAAAGTTTGTACCTAGTCCTGTAACTGACTAATCCTTATTAATAGAAGAGGCTAACATTGCTATGCCAGGGGCATGGCTAGATGGCTACCAAACCATTTCAACAATTCCACACAGCCCCATTTCCCCTCCCTTCTCCAGATCAAGGAAAGGCACAAGTTAACATTGTCCTGTAATGAATTTCAAGGAAGGCCATCTCCTTTACCTCATTTTTTTCTCTAGAGAAGACCCCAGGACAGTAAGACCAAATTTCAGTGATTACATTCAGTGAACTAGGATAAACATGTTACCTCAGCTTGTCTTCATTCAGATGGTCAATGTTCAAGGGCTTGCGCCTCTCTGCCAGGACCTTCTTCTTCGTCTCTCTAGCTGTTTGCTTCTTTCCTCTCTTCTGATCAGCCTGTTTTCAGAACATAAATTAACATCAGACTGTAGAAATCCAGGCTGAATGAAACAATTTCAGTGACAGAGCATGTAAGACAAGCTGCTAGGGATCCAGAAGAAGTAAAGTTGAGCTGTTTTCTCAACTTGAAGACTGTTCCCAGTCAACACCATGGTTTAACGTTTCTGTATTTTGTCCACCAATCCATGCTTTTTACCTTAGCCAGATAGCTGCTGTATGTGGCACCCATGGAGGACAGAGCCTTCTTCTTCTTGAGATCATCCTCAGCTTTTCTCTTGGCATCTTCTTCCTCTCTCCGTGCCTTTTCCTCCTGTGGAGCCACCACACAGAAGCAAGTTACTCTAGGGGAGACTCACAGCTTCCCTAGAAGCCAGTGTCACTGCAGGGAATGTGATCAGATAAGCATGTTGATGAGAATTAGCAACTCCTGTTTCCTGCTTGTGCTTTAAGTGGGTGGTCATTTCTTCTTCAGATCGAGACAGGCAGAACCTGTAGGTTTTTTTCTATCTCTAGAGATCTCCTCCAATTTGATGCTGAGACAAGGAGAGAGAGGTAAAGACACTTACCGCAAGTCTTGCCTGACGCTCCTTCTCCTTCTCAGCCCGGATTCTCTGTTGCTCTGCTCTTTCAGCTCTGCGCTTCTCCTGCAAGGAGCAGTGACAAAGGCAGTGAGTCATCATTGTGACTTTATCTACCTCCAATATTACGCACCACCACCAAGAGCTTTGGTTTGTAGCAAGTGAGCCACCTACTCCTTGGCGGAACAAGCAGAAGGGCCTCGTGCAATTCCTAGATGTTAAACAAGAGGCTGAAAGAGGGGACAGATGTGGAGAGAAGCCATTTGGTGGTGACTTGAGCAGTCACTTCTGTACATGGCAATACAGCTTTCTGCCAGACAGTGGACTAAGGGATTCCACTTCTCGTCTACAGAGGATCTCTCGATCTAGTACAGGGAAATGGCAGTACAAGGACTTACAATCCTCTCCTTGAGGGCAACCAGCTCTTCCTCTTCCTTTCTCCTGGCTTCAAAGTGGCTGTCAATCAAGGCCTGCAGTTCAATCAGGTCTTTGTTCTGCCTTTTCTTTTGGATGTCCTAGAAGAGCCAGAAAATGCATTACTTAAGCCCTTATTGCTCTAGAAGCATACCCTGGACATTCCCAGCACCCTGCCTATACAGAGAAACAAAAGTAGGAAGTGTCTGCAGATACCCATGGAAATCTATGGGATTCTCTTAAATGGCTGTTGATGCAGGTCAGACAGGCAGAGACTAGCCCAGGTGACAGTCAGGAGCCCAGAAAGGAACAAAATCCACATCTTCCATTTTCCTACATCATATTTTATCCCTGGCTTTGCTTAACTACCTATCTTTGCGTAAACTTAGCTGCCTCCTCTCTGCTTTGGGAGATGAATCTTACCTAGAAAATGTTCCTGCATTTTTGGCCAAAGCAGATATTTCTGTGTAGATTTTCAACACTAGAGGTTCTTTTTTTTGGTCAGCTTTCTAGGAAGGTATTTGGATCTCTGTTTATTATTAAAAATCTGTTGTCATTTTAGGTACTGTTTCTCAGCAACAGATATGTACAGGCCTGCTTTATTTCAACCTGCAACTTTCAAACCAATTACAACAATGGGACAGGGGATCTGAGACCTCCTAAAACACATACTTTCTCCTTTCTTCATGTATTGGTTTCGAAGATTCAAGGAGAAATAAAGAAATACATGAGTTTAGCTTAGTCACATTAGCAATGAATGCATCCAGAGAGTTTCAGGGAGCAGAGTAGCCTTTCACTGAAAACAGGCAGCAAAGCATCCATGCTTTTGTCCTTGACTTTATCCTCAGCAATATCCCATACAGGAAGGGTTATGTGGGTTTACACACATGTGTATGGCTCAGGTACAGACAAACACAGCCAGGCTCAGTCAGGAATACTTACATCAAAGTCTACTTTCTCACCCTCGGGTATTTTAGGAGCAGTTAGTCTGCAAAGAGTCAAAAACAAAACAAACAAAACAAAACAAAAAAAAAGGATTTTCATCTTAAAGAACAGGCAGCTTTTTAAACAGCATGTCCTGACCTGACCTGCCCTCAGGAACGATGCTGACAAGGAGGAATGTTGATGGAGATACAGAGGGGTAAAAGAGCAAGTCAATGGAAAACTACTCCAGAATAGCACTAAGGACCATTGTCCTCCCTGGAAGGTGGTGTAGGGAAGGGAGTTACCCCTAAAAACCCTTTTCATTCCCAAAGCCTATGGTCATTCCCTACCATGTGGGAAGACAAGACTGTTGGTGCAGTGCTGCACAATCTGTTCTGGCAAGCTGGTGGAGTAGGAAGGGAAGGTGCCAGAATCCAGAGCCAGAAGGTCCATACCTTAGTTAAGCTCAAGTCAGCTCAGCCCAACATTTACTACCCTTCCTAATGTCAGCGGTCCTGGATGGATGAGTAGTTTCCCAGCCATGGCCTCTCACAGAGGATTTACTGTTGAACCACCTACATCTTGGGATACTGTGAGACTGCTGTATCTTGGACAGTTCATGAGTCCTCTGACTCTGTCAGGAACTGGTTTTAAGACCCTGGCCAGTAACTGCTGCTAAGGCATCCTCTGGCAGAAGCAGACATCCTGGAAAGGCATGCAGTGAGAGCTGGATGTTGCACGAGGGAAGGTTGAATAAAGGCTTCTGGTGGCCATTTGCCTAATAGACAATCTAACAGCTTCTGCCAGAGCAGAAAAATGATGCCAGGGTTTTGAAACTCCCTGCCCCTCATACTTACTTTATTCTGGGCTTCTCCTCTGTATTTGGAAACATGGAGCAAAACAGGAAGGGAAAAAGAGGGAGAACAGTTAGAACAACAGAGATCATGCCAGCTGCTAAAGTAATAGGAGGGAAGGGAAATTAATCTTAGGGGAAACATCCCAGAGAAACTGGTTAAATCTCAAGTGCTTCAAAAAGAAATACACACACTCACACACCCCTTTTGTTAGGAGTGAATCTGTTTTTACCCTTGAAACAGAATATGGCAGAAAAGAATCAAGAGACTGTGTAAAAGTCCCCAACATAACGTCTGGAAAGCAACAGTTTCATGTAAATGCAAAATTATTTTTCTCAAACCATCCTGACTAAAGCTCCTGACAGCTGGGCTGGAGGGTAAAAGAAAATGTTGCCTTTTTCAATCAGCACTTCTTTCACTAACCCGAATTCACAGTCATGTCAATGATAACTAGGCTTTGCCAGGTTTGCTCCAATGCCTCACAGGGAGGCCAGGAGGAAGAAAGCCTCATGACATACATTATCTCCAGGTTCATTGACTCCTAGGATAGTTTAGGGCACATGTCCCTGAGATACCTTGGTGCCATGGGGGAGATGCTTATTCTTCTGCACTGTGTGTTGCTCCTCAAACCCAGCTTGGAAGGGCCATCCTCTCTTAGCAAGCATCCTCTCCTGCTGAGGTACATGCAGAATTCCCATGGCCATTAATGGGAATGACCTTTGCATCTCCAGGAGAGGTATAATGCCCTGATAGGCCATGCCATCACAGAGGCTGCCAGCTTGGGCCCTTTGGCAGTCAGAAGCATTCCCCTGCAACAAGTGACCTTTTCCTGGCTCTCAGAAATGTGCTGCCTTACGAGTTACTTTCTTAACATTTGTGCTTGTGATCAATTCCCCTCCCTGCTATGCTTTTAAAACTTCAGTTATTAACTCCAGTGTAATGCCAGTAAGTTCAGCACTGTTATTCTCACAAACAGAAGTAAATTAAACCCAGTCTCACAGGGACCCAGGTTGACTTTCATAACCACACACTACATTTGAACTTTCAGAGATGCTGCTGGATTCTGCAGTACAAGACTCTCCCTGTGTTGGTTCACTGGGAGAAGCTGAGGTAAAAAGCTCACAGCCTATTGAATCTGGTTTAAAAACCCAGCTTTGTAAAATAAAAGTAAAACCAACCTCCCTTGGGAGTGGGTGCGTGAGCCCTGCTATCCATATCATGATACAGAAAGCAAAAATACTATATTTTTTCAAATGCTTATTTGCATCCAGCTATTTTGGGACTAATGGGGGAAATTGGGAATAGCAAATGGAAGAGAGTAGGCTAAAATAAAATAGTATAAGAGGAAGAAAATAGCAAAAACGGATACTGGAAAGTATTTAGTGAAGGCATCGGTTGCAAGGATGTTGGATAATAAAAAATTGAAGTGACTGGAAATGGGTTATTGAGATAAGTAAGAGAAAAGCCATTATAGATGTGTAAAATAGATCAGAAACCAACCTTTCCTTTCCCACTTTCTCATACCAATTTCAATAACGAAATTTTTGGGGGTAGGCTTTTCTTGTTTACTGCAAGAGTACTGCTTACCAAAACATATCTGAGTTAAGGCCTCTGGATGCTAAAGTAATGCTAATAAAATAAACAGCATGTAATTAAAAAAGTGGTTTAGAGCACATGTATAAAGGAAGCCATGAATTGGTGCTGAAGGAAAATACCATTAGCCAACAGCGTTCTTCTATATTTCTCCAGTTATTTTTTTTATTGTTTTGCTTTTCAAATAGCCAGTGAGCTTCTTAACACATTAGTCAAACTGGGTTTTTTAGCTAAAGAGAGGAAAAGTCACAATTAACCAGTCCATCAGGGATGTTATTCACAGAGGATTCCCTTCCCTCATGACATACCCAGATAATTTTCAGAAACATTCCTGTTTAGCTTAAAGCTGCCAGTTAGTAACACTTCAGAGAGAGGGGAAAAAAAAAAAAAAAAAAAAGTAGACAGGAAACGACTGGTTTTGTTTGTTGAGGGTGGTTGCCAGGATGGACACCTGTTTGTCAATAACAGTGTGTATTTGGTTTCAGCTGCCACCAAATCAGCACTTTAAACTTAATTAAATCAACAAACAATTGTAAAAATAAAAATAAAGATTAGTTACTCTTGAAATAAGAAATTGTAGTTAGAATATTTAAAGGTACCTCCAGAAAACCAGAAAAGGGGATAACAAAGTAATAGGAGCCTTTATTAAAAAACAAACAGTAATAAGTCTGTCCTTTGCAGTGCATGACCCAGCACTGGTCCATACCTTATGCACCAAAACCAGCCCAGGAATGTGATTTATTTTGAAATGCCCCTTCTTTCAAGATACCGGGTCAAGGAACTGGGCCAAAATTTGTTGACAAGCAGGAATTGTCATAGCAAATTCCTGTTCCTGTGGTGGATTTTGACTGAGTTTCTGGTCATTCTGCCCATGAACCATGGGGCTGTGACAAAATCCCCATATATAACCCTGCCAAAAGAAGGCAAGAGCCACTGGAAATCCAAGTTCACTGCCCTGGTGATTAGAGAGTCTCTGAGTTTCTGGTTTCCAAAAGGATTAACGTGGGAAGAATACACACCACCATAAATACCATCTTGCTTTCTCCTGCTCAACCTATGAGATATTCACACACTGCTCCCCCTCTCTGTGAATCCATCTGAACTGCCTTTACTTCATTCAGAAATCCCTAAAAAACAACCCTTAATCCCACTTCTCAGAGGCAACATATCTAACTCATGGTGTGTCCTTGGAGAAAAAAAAAAAAAAAAAAAAAAAAAAAAAGAAAAAAGAAAAGTCAATATGCTATTAAAAGGAAAGAAAGAGAAAAAGGAGAGAAAGAGGGTCAGAAAGGTCCTCAGGACATTTCCCTAAATAAGAAAAAAGCCTGAAAAGGGAGCAAGAAAATGAAACAAACAAAAAAATCTACAAAAGCAAAACAAAACAAGGAAACAGAAAATGCAGAGTGGTTTCAAGTGGTGTTGGGCTTTATCTTTTGAAACAGCTGGCCAGGTGTTCTAGGGCTTGGGGCAGTCGGAACACAAGTTCAAAGGCCTGTAAAAGTCCATGAGAGTCTTTTTATACATTCACACTTGTTTTGAATTTTGCCCAAGGAGCCTGAGTTATCTTGCCCTCATCCAAGAGCAAAGCTGACCCTGCATACATTTAGATTTGGACCTTTCACATGAGTCTTGTCCCCACTCATGTGCTCCAGCACCCACTCCACCAAGTATTATGAACACCCTGTCTTATACCTGTGTCCCGCCCCACCTGTCTGAATAAATTTATTCACATGCTTGACGTTTAGCACAATTGTACGTGCATGGCTGCAGCAGAAGTTTAAATATCTGTAGATTCAGGCCTGGAGACCATGACCTTGTAAGGCTGTGTGAGGAAGGCACATCTGTGCAGGGCTCAGCTCCATTTTCAAGCATGCCACTGTGATTTAAGAGATACTTTTCTGATTTGGGGGGGATAGAGAAGGTTTGCTGATGAGAGCTATGACAACAGGTTCTAGCTAAAAGGCAAGTCCAGAGCAAGCTTCTGGAGCTCGACTTTGACCATCTACTGTAGTAATGAGGATGTACAGGATTCTCACTACAACAGTGACCCCCCAAGGGTGACTGGATATGCGCAGTGAGCGATTCTTTGCGGCAGAGATGTTTTGGCCCAGTTCCTGGGTTTCAAATCAAGCAAGGAACAAAAACAAATACAAAAAAAAGAGTGAGATGCTAGAAAGATGACTTTGTTGTCCTAAGACACCACCAAGCTACCATCATAGTATCCGCCTTCTTCATCAGCTGTAGGTTGAAGGATAAAAGCAAAAGAGAAGAAGCATAGTAGTTAATCCACAATCAGCACTGTTCTCCTAAGAACAACTGTCCCCACTCCCTCCCTGCTATGCTGGGAACCTCGGACTCTCTGGAGATCAAACAAGAAGAAAAAACACCTTTTTAGTGATTAGCTTAGGCAAACATATGGCCCTTTTCTCCATGTTCATCCAAAGCCATCCAGAGACCATTTCCCTCCCATGCTCTCTTTGCTCTTGAACAAGGGCAGTGTTTTTAACACTGTTTCCCCAGCACTGAAAGAGAAAAAGGGTGAGAACCTGTAGGTGCATCACATACCTTCTTCATGGGTCTCCTCTGCTGGTGTCATGGTGCAAGCAGTGATGGAAAGACAGGAAAAAGAAAAAAGAAACAGAACAGATGTTTAAACCTCTTGAAAGCCTGAGAAAGAGACCAGGGAATGCATGAAGGGAGAAAAAAACAAACGAGGAAAAAAAAAAAAAAGGAATTAGTGAATTAAGGCAGGGAGAAAAAGTAATCTGGAAAGGCTGTCAGGAGTTAAAGATGCTGTAAGTTTAAAGTAGTAGTAAGCGTGGACATTAAAGGAGAAAAGGACTGCAAGTGATCATTATGGTTAATATTTGTTTCTCTTGTTTTGTTCTCTTCTACCAGCCCAGGACTCCTGTTCTCACACACACACACACGCTCTTGTGTTGCAACTAGGTGGAGTAAATCAGAAGTCATGTCACATACCTGGCTCATGAACTTCAGGTGTGAAGTGTCATGGAACAAGATGCGATGGAAAATAAGAGAATGAGAACGAGAAACCTGTTATTTCACACTCCAAATGAGCTTTTGAGCCGAAGGGGAGGAGGGGCAAAGAGGAAGAGGGGAGAAGGGAACGAAGTTAAGAAGTAAACCTGAGGTAAAGTACATTAATTACATTTGAAATAGCATATAAACAGAAGTCACAGGACAGGAGAAGAATTCGGTCAGGTGAAACAGACATTTAAAATAATAGTGCGGTGCTTAAAAAAAAATTCTGAGCATCGTATGACATAAAGCACAAGAGGACAGCACAGTGTACCAAGGTTTACCTTGATCTGAAATATGCACATGAACATAGTCTGCACTCTCACAGCGCTATTGGATCCATCCTTTTCTACAGCAGTATTTCAGTCATTGGAAATAAACACAGCGTGCTTTGGAAACCTACTGAAATACCTGCTGTAACTCAGCATCAACGTTCAGTTAACTTCCAAAGGAGCTTGGGTTTTTTTTCTAGATCTATGACTCAGGCCATTTTCTTCCTTGCAGACAACTTTGATGTCTGTATAAATCTACTGCTGTTCTTCACACCCATTTGCAATGTAGAATTACAGATGGGTTACTTCATAGGAAGAAAAGGTTCATTAAAAGTCTGTGCAGGTCTACATTTCATTCTTCTGGTTTTTTGGCAAAGCAAGAATCAATCAGCAATGAAGATTTGCAGGGCAGATTTTGCTTTTCAGCCATACACACACCACCAAATATTTTGTAAAGCAGGCATAAAAATAATGCAAAATCTCACAGTATTTATATTCCCTGTGTACAGTCAATGGGTCAAATTCTGACCAAGGATTTGAAACAAAGTTTTCCCTGTAGAAAGAAACATTCATTCTCATATCACAGTGCAGAATTTGACCCATTCCACAAGGACACTTTTTGCTGCGCTACTCTTTCACAATAGTATATGTGTTCCCTTAGTATTTAATAAAATTTTCATGCAACAGGTAAGTTTCCTCCTTACCGATGATTACACTTCACTGAGGAAAAATAATATTGAAGTAAAAAAACAACCACCCCAAAGGCATGCAAGTTACAAGCTATCATTAACAGATAGGTTATCTCCTGTCACCTTGTATTCACTTCCCACACACACCGTCCCAGCAGGCAGACACTGGGGAGTTTAGAAGTTAAATCACATACCTGGAGGGGGGGCTTCATTTAGTAGGAAGTGTCAGGGGAAAAACATAGGAAAGGAAGATAAAAGAATTAGAAATAAGTTATTCAGGAGGGGATCACCTCAAACTTTGGTAAGACTGGGTTGAAGTATTGTTTGCAGACTAGGTTATAGGGACAGAGTGTTAATAATAAGTGGAAGAGGAGAGTAATTACAGTGGGGTGTGAAGTAGACAGGGAGGGATGCTATAGAAATGGAAGATAAAGGGAATTTGAACGTTGATGAATTGCCACGGTTTAAATCATGCAAATATATAAACGGTGGTCAACGGTAGTAACACTGGCGATCCTTAAATTTGAAATAAAACATACACAAGAAGAGAGTTTTACAAATGTGCAGTGTAACCTGTGTTTCAGCTGTGCACATGTCCTTTCAGATATCAGAGCAGCTGCTGCGTCAAGTACTGCTCTGGGGGTATCTCTGTGTTTGCATCTGGAGCTCCACCATCTAAGAACCTCCTCTGGCAGGTTTGGGGCTTTGCTGTGCAGAACGGAAAATATTCGAGTCTACACAGGGCTTGTCTCTCCTGAAAAGGAGTAGAAGCCACTTGAGCCTGTGTGCCAGGATCCTGCTGCAGGCGATGCCTGCAAGTGAAAGCAGCAGGAAAGTTTCTACAGCTCAGGTACCCACTCTCTGCCCTGGCTGTGGTGTAGTCATAGCCCTAAAAGTTTTCAGGGGCAGCACATGTTTTTTCTAAGCTTCTTAGAAGGTGATTCTTCAGACACAAACAATAATTATACTCTCCTACAGGGAAAATAAATTTAGGGGAATCTTAAGAATGGATTGATTCTTCATGACTCTGGTTTTCTTCAACATCTTCAAATTTCTATGTACAGGAATGCTTCAGATTAATGCGTAGGAATTTAGATGTCGCACACATGCATTTGGTTAGGTGGAACGTGTCAGCAAAGAAAAATAAAGGAATTAGAGCAAGAATCGCACAACAGCAACAACTCTGTGCAGATCAAAGCTCTGACTTACAAGATGTGTTAGACAAATACAGCATTAATAACGGAGAAACTAAATAATCAGTGATATGAAAAGCTGGGACAGCCTCCCTCTGGCATAAAAGTTATATTTACATCTTTTTTATAAAATTTCCTTTTTGTTATGCTTGATGTTACAGAAGGAAAAGAAAATATGGGGAGGCTGTAGGTATGGCTTTCTCGTTAATCAGATGATATTAATACCTGGTGTTTTGCACAAATTCCAAGCTCATATGTATGCTCAAGACCAACACTCAAGTAGTGGGTAGCAGTTCAATAAATACCAGAGAGAGGTACAGAGGCAGGCAAAGCAGCTAGGATGGTAGCAGTGACCTTTAACTTGTGTTAACCAAGGTCAGAAAAACCTTAGGAGCAGATAACAGACCAGAATGAATACGGTTAAAAGGAGAAGAGAGGACATGAAACAAGAAGCGGTGAGAACAGGAGGGAAATGAGAAGCAGCACACAGATGAATGTTGAAGTGTTAAGTCATGCAAAAATCAATCAGAGAGCTTTCACCTCGCTCGCTTCAACCCTGGCAAAAGTTCTGATTCTCGTCTAAACTAAGGGGCTGGTCTCCCTCTGTGGACAGCAGAGTGAAATAGCTGGGATGGGCAGCTGCTGAGATGTGACTGCTTTAATAAAGCTACTCGAAATGGCACAGAATCATTTTCACAGACAGTTTAGAAGAGGCAGCAAGTTCAGTTTCAGCTTTTCCAGATAATAAACATTATAACATTCCCATACACAGTGTGAGGATGGCTCGGGGTCCAGTCAGTGGCTATTACTACGGCTTATACACTGAGATATTTGTTTACAAAAATGTTATTACATTTTTCATGCAACAGTTAGCTCTTATCCTCATTATTACACATCACAGAGCAGAGGAAATTATTACTGGTGGAAGGTGTAAGGAAGCTGCAAGTTACAGTTTACCATTAATATTTGATTTTTATCTGTTTTCTTCCACCATCTTTGAATTCCTGAGTATAATATTAGAGTTACTGGTATAATTTTGCAACAGAAATCATAGTTTCAATTAAAATATTACAAAACTCATGTAGATTCATCTAAGATTTTAGTTTAAAAATATAAAAAGTTTCACAACCTTAAAAGATTGCATAGATATTAACATCTCTAGAACGAAACCTTTTCATTTTTTGCCTTGTGATAATCTCTCATTCCAGATTTGTTCTTGCATTACACTATATATACCCCACATTATCCATAAAGTCAGTGCTTCAGTAGCATCTAAAATAGAATTTTCATTTCAAAATTTGGAAATCTTCCATAGAGGAAAGAGGGAAAAAAGAAACGTTGGAACGAAATGTTTTGTTGCAACTAAATTTAAAAAAAAAAATTTCAATAGCTGCCAAACAAGGCATTCCTCCTTTTTGTTGTTGTTGTTTGTTTGAAAAGTTTCCATTTTGTCCCAATTCAGAACATGACCCACTTGTGAAATTGCCAAGTGCAGCTGAATTTCCAGCACACAATAACCCTTTACATTGACGCAGAGGAATTCAGAAGTCACATACCTGGTTCATGGACTTCTTTAAGAGGGAAGTAGCAGGGAAGGAGATGCAAAGAAAGATAAGAGAATTAGAGCAAGAAACAGAGGATGATTAAAAAACCCTTACACTTTTTTTAGCCAGGGTGGAGGGGTTAAAGGGATAAAAACCATTAATAAGATTAAAAGAGAAATAGAGGGTACATATGGATGTCAATTAGAAAATCACGTAGAGGAAGGACAGGAGGTGTTGGGATATAAAAGATGCCGATGACTAACACATCTTCATAATGTTATAAATCAAGTGCCATTGGTAGCCTTTGGTTGACAAAAATATTTACTTGTTTTTAAATCAAGTTCATTACATTCATGGTTTGAATATGCAGAAAGGGTATAGACAACCTGTTCTTATTCATGTGCATAGAAATCCCAGCCTCTGCGGAAATCAATGGGCTGGAAGGAGCTGGCATTGATTTCCCCAGTGCCCAGGATTTCACCACGGGTGTGTAGGACCGCACACCGACGTGGGAAGGTAAGTACGAGCACATCGCTGCTTTCCAACCTGCAAGGTAAATTATTCAAGGAAAGCCTGGCTGGGCATGCAGAGGGGGGGATGCAGAAGGGCAACTGAAAGGTAAAGTGGTTGGGCCGGCAAGCTGTAATAAGCATGGCTCACTATTTTGCTAATCACACCAATTGCTTACCAGATCTGGACTTTAATTCACATTATAAAATTGAGCACAAATGCAAGCCTGCTACCCCCATTTTTGCATAATGCATATTAACCCAGAAAAATACCGATGGTTATGAAAAAAGCATTCAACTACATCTTTTCTCTGAATTAGCATTTTCTGCAAATACGCTGCAAGCAAAACGATGCCCCTCGGTCCGGTCCTTAACACAACAGAACACTAGGTGTGACGTGGTGCCCCGTGTGGCTCATGACTCCAGATGCGAGTCTCGCCACAGCAGCAGACATTGCTGAAAAAGTGAGTTTTGTCTCTGCACAGTGCCGGGTGGGGCGACAGGAGGAAAAGGTACGCGGGACTGAGGGGCATAGCACTGACACAGGGCACGGCTGTTCCGCCTCCAGCCCTGGTGCTGGAATTATTTTGGGAACACTATCCCCATACCAACTGGTATCCAGACATCGGAGTGCTGGGGAATATGTAAGCAATGCCCAGCCCATGCTTCAGGCATTGTTTTCAAAACAGCAGTTAGTACTTGTTACTCATCACGCCTCTCATCCTACGAGAGCGAAGCAACCATCAGTGAGCGCGCAGAGAGATATTTTTGCATCCTCTCCTCTTCAACCACCTCCAGAATTCCTGCACGCGTTACTGCTCCAGACAGAAACAGAGGAATTCACAAGTCATGGCACATACCTTCCTCATGAGCTTTAGCGGGTGGGAAGAGTCACAGAGCAAAATGCAAAGGAAGACAAGAGCATTAGAACCATCAGAACAACTTTTCACTCGTACAAAATGGAGGGGGAGGGAAAGCCTGAGAATATATGGCAAGTAAATGAAATTAATATGGAGCTGAAAAGCACTACTAGAAGTAAGAGTACAAATGGTCTGAGATATTAAAAGCATAAAGCTGATTTAAGTGGCTGTATCAGATGACATTTGACTTATATGCACATTCCTGCAGTCCTGCATGCAGCCTGGAGCATCACACTGCTTCACCACCCTGATGCTCGCCCAAGGGCATTTGCAACCTGAGGCCAGCAGGTTTTTGGTGGCAAGTGTCTGCACATGCTACTGTGAGACAGTGGTCTAGAAATTCCATTGCATGAAGGAGAAAATAATCTTTAAACATTTGCAAAGCTAAAGCATCAAAATTGTCACCAGTTGCTCTGTATGACAGGGTTTAAGGTGAAAAAGGGGCATGTGGAAAGGCTATTGTAAGAACACCAGCCACGTGAAGGAGGGCAAATCCTCTCCACAGCGCTCACAGGCACATCTGCACATCATCCAGAGACCTGACCCACCCTGAATGGTCCAAAATAAGCCTCCCAGGGAGACCCAACCAGTCTTAGAGTGAAGGCTTTTCAACCTTCATCCTTTTAAGAGGTTTACATTTCCCAGCAGTTTTCTTACTTTTTTTTTTTTCATGCAACAATTACCACATAGCATTGCCCGTGCATTCAGTGTCAAGACAGAACATGAAGGAAGAAAGTACAAAAAACAAAATGGTGGCAAGCTTTATTCTATATTAATATGCCTGGTTTTAACTCCTGCTTCTTTTTACCATCTTATGGCTTACTGGCTAAACCAGAGCTTACTCGGAAAGGTGGGAATTCAGGCGTCATGTCACATACCTTCCTCCTGAGCTTCTTTAGGTGGGAAGAGCCACAGGACAGGATGCAAAGGAACATTCGGAGAAACACATTATTACATGGGCTGATACCATACAGGCTAAAAACTCTGTTAAGCCAGAGGGACAAGTTTTATACCAGTAAAGAATGCACTAATGGCCAGGTGGGGAAGGAATTTGAGGCATGTGTGGTTGGGAAACAACTTCACCATGTGAAGGGAAGAGGCAAAAACTTATCTCACAACAAGCTCAAATACATGCTGAAATTTCTTTCTAATTCCAGTTTTAGAGAAACAGCCTCCTGCCATTGCCCCGATGGGCTTTCTGGCGAGCTCTGCACATGGCAGGAGGGGCAGAGGCTGGGTTACTACAGAGCCAACACCTGTCGGAACTTGCACCAAGACCATTCCCATGTGTTAGCCACCGGCAGAGCCGCTCATGGAGGAGAGGTGGAAAGCAAAGACAACAGAAGTGATAAGGCAAAGTAACTGTGTCCTGCTCCTCTCGCACTACCCTTGGATCCCCCACCACCACCAAGGAGATGGAGGGGAGCAATTCAGAAGGCGATGGCACATAACCTGCTTCATGATCTTTGTCAGGTGGGACATGGCGGGGAGCAAGAGCAATGTGATGGAAAACGAAAGCAATTAGACTAAAGAGTGTGTGAATGCAACAGAGGGGTCTAAAAAAACACAGGGGTTATGAAATAGAGAAACAGAGAAGGAGATGAAATGGAGACAGGCAACCAAAGCACGCACAGGTACAAGAAATGTAAAACCTTTGGGACCTGGATGCTATAAAACCCCTGCAAACCACTCAGAGCAGGTCTCCCATGGCATTGTAAGTGGGTTTGCTCTTGTTTCAAATATGTCTATAGCACAAAGCTTTGCAAATGAGGAACCAACACACCCTTTGGCTCCTCGTACCTGGAGCACCACATCTCAAACCTCTCCATTGCAAAGGGTGGGTTTCTGTTCCAGCCCCTCTTCTGTCCTGCCTGTCCCACCTTGCAAACGCTGTGTGCAATGTGGGCAGCCAGCTGGGGTTACTTGCCAGTGTCTACATCGATCTAATTAATAAGATCTGCATTCTGCAGTATTATTATTTATATTATATATAATATGATATATTACAGTCTCTAAATGTGTAATATATACCATATACTATATATAATATTACGTATTATAGAATATGTACTATGTAACATATGGCTACACACATACCTTACCACAGATGGATTTTGATTTCAAAATCCATCTGATCATTATCTGCCAAGCTACATAGGAGAAACCAGTTGACATCTGATAGCAACCTTTCTGGCCAGAGCCCATTTATTCCATGGCAGGCCTTGCAAACACCCGGGGTTAAAAATCAGCCTTGGAGCCTGCTGTGGCTTGGATGAAGGGATGGTATCTGCATTATGCATGCTGCTCCCTCCCCGAAACCAGAACAGAGGTGCCCGCACAGATACTCAAGGATATGGGGCACTCTCAGTGAAACTTGTGCAAGAGACAAGAAAAGTCCTCTGCCTGCAGATCGTTTGTCCCAGCACCTTTCTTTTGCCTCTTGCTTTCTTTTACCACCTTGCAAAACTGAGGCGCACATCACCACTGAGCCCTGCTGCGGGAAAGAGGGGGGCTGAGAAGCTGTTTCACATACCTTCTTCTTGAACCTCTTCTGTGGGTGGGAAACGTCACACAGCAAAGGGAATGGGAGGAGAAAATTAAAACAAGAAATATCTTATTGGAACATTCTTGAGGTTTGCCAAGCTCCCAGGCCATTATGGGTAAGAATACACAATGATGGAATTACAGGGTGAGACAGAATTAAAAATAACATTTTTATGGGCATATTATGAGGTTATAAATGTTACTGAAATATGGGAAAATAACCGCAAATGAAAACCACATTAAAAAAGGCATCCAATACTTTATTCTTTATTAGAGCTGGATATAATTTCCTAAAATTGACTTTTGGTGAATTTTTAACCAAAACCAAAATTCCTGAATTTCTTTTGCTACAAATCTATTTCTAAAATAGCTAAAAGTTTTCACCAACATTTACCAATTTTTTGAAATTTCAAAGAAATTCCTTGTGGAATTTCAACAGATGGATCTAAACTCTGCAGGGTGTCCCCCTCCCTTTTAGAAATTTAAGCTTTTAGAGAGAAAGGAGGGGACTTGACACTGTTGTGACAAAAAAAAGTCAAGCAATTCAGTAAAAAAGGTAGACCAAAACAAATGTTTGTTTCTATGTATATATATATATGTAAAATACATATATGTGTGTATATTATATACATTGTTTCTTACATATGCATGTCGTTTATTTTATATATATATAAATGGTTTGGTTTGTTTTTTTAAACAAAAAACCAGGCTTGATTTCCTACCAGCTCAATAAGTGACATCAATGTCCATCATTGCATTGATGTCTGTGGCTTGGGACTGGCTCCCGGCCACTGGGTATGAACCATTTGCTCTGGATTTCTTCACACACATTCTTTCTCCATGCTGAGAGAGAAAGAAAGCAGAAGCCATGTCACATACCTTCTTCCTGAGCTTCAGGTGGCAAGTGTCATGGAACAAGAAGCAACAGCAAGCAGGAAAATGAAAACAGAAAACTGTTAAAAACTGGTATTGGGGTGAGCTAAGGCCTGGAAAAAGATGTGGTTAGAAAGCAATGGAGAAAAGTTATATGGAAAGGAAATGGGTAACTGTGGAAGAGAACTCAAAAGTCAAGCAAAAGTGGAGAGCAAGGAAAAGATACACCTCAAAGGAGACAGTCATGCAGATTAAAAAAAAAAAAAGAAAAAAGGAAGTCACCTGCCTATTAATTTCATATTAATCATTACATTCTTGAAACCCAAAAGTAGACAGTTAGGGAAAGAAGGAGAAGGGCAAGAAGTGCTTCTCCTTTAAGAAAGGCTTGTCTGTAGGAGCAACACCCTTTGCTTACTCTTTGGGCATTTGGCAAGGCATGAAGGATGGAGCATGAACAGCACCTTCACCTCCCAAGCTCTGCCCCTCTGGGGCAAAAAGCTCCACAAAAAGCTCTACACAAAGCTCTACAACACATTTGGCATCTCTATTTTCCTTTTTTTTTTTTTTTTTTTTAGCCCTTGATCCCCTCAGAAGTAATGCTGGCGGAATTAGAGACATAAGGATAAGGTACTTTAGGGCAGGAACTACTGTCAGCATCCTCTGTTCCCACCACTGCTGACAGGAATTAGCCAGTTGCAGCGGTTTGGGGGAATCCATAAGGGAAAAAAAAAAAAAAAAAAAAAAAAAGTATAAAATCCCCAAGATGGAAATTTCTCCACAGAGGCAAGTCTCTGTCTCAGAGATGGTCTCATGCCCTCTACATGCAAATATTCCATCTCCCAGTAAAGGGAAGTGGACACTAAGAACAGATCCTGGGAGGAAGCCTCAGAGTTTGGCCCTTGTCTCTGTCCCAGACACACTGGGGAAATGAAGGATGACAACTGGTAGCTACACTTGACTGAACTGAAGCCAGTGTGTCAAAAGTGCCCAGCAAAGACAGTGATGCATCTCCAAACTTTTCCTCTCCCTGCTGCCTACAAAAGCTGAAACAACTCTGGTGAGAAGAGTTTTCCATGCTCCATCTTTCCAGATCAGCACTCTGTTTCTTGCAGCTTGTCAAATCACCTTTTGCCAGCTAAAGGCACGTTAAAAAACTTGATCTTTGCCAGTCGGTTCTCTGCCTCACCTTTTTATCCTGGGCAGCACCCTGTTGGGTGCCCCTCAGGAGCTGGACAACCTGCTTTTATTCTTTTATTTTTAATTTCACAATTTAAACTCAATCCATGGACATTGCCAAAAAGAGGATGGCAGGATTTCACTGATGATACATTGTGTGGGCTCTGCACCAGTCCCTGCTCTAAAACATTCATTGTTTACAGCCAGGTTAGCTCCCAGCTTTACATCCATACCCTACAGCTCAGCCAAATACTGCGTTTCACCATGACATGAAGGCTCTGCACATCACGGCCCAACTTGACAGGTTTTATGTTTTCTGACTGATTTACCGATCAAGTGTTTCAGCTCACGATTAGCAGCAAGCGCCAAAGAGAAGGGTGAGTTACAGACAAGGAAAAAGCAGGACCAAGAATCAAAGAAAGATAAATTACGTTCCAAATTTTTTTGTTACCTTCTTCTTCGTACTCCTCTGCATTGAAATAGGGAAGGGGAAAAAAAAAAAAAGCAGACAAATCAACCATCGGCCTTGACGCATTGGTAGGACATTACCCATGGCAGAGCCCTTTGCACTCACGGGGATGCCGGGCAAGATGGTCTCTGAGAGGCCACTTCCAAAGTGGCAAGTAAAATAGCAAATAAAATTACTTTGAGAAAAGAGAGAAGGTATAAAAAGGGGAGGAAGGTGATACTGAATTGGGGGGGGGGGGGGGGGCAATGCGAACTCAGGTGTACACACATGTTAGGAGGAGAAAGGTGGCAAGAGAGGGTCTCCGAGTATAAGAAAAAAAACAGAAAAGAAAAAAACATGCATATTTCTTACATATATTGTGGGGATTTTATGTTTTAAAGCAGAAATTATATATACAAAAGCCTCAAAATAACTTGCCAGCAGATGGCGGTGCCCCTACAAAAACCAAGCTGCATTCCCTGCAACCAGGGCATCAGCGTGGGGCTGAAACCCCAAGGGCTGCCCGCAGCACAAAGACAGCCGAAGTGCTACAAGAAGTGTAAAATCACCAGAAGCTGGTGACAGTCAGACAGACAGACGCACAAAAAAGAAACCTCACATTTGTCTAACTGTACCGGCACATTTTGTTAAAACCTCAACAACGAGCAGAAAGGAGAAGACGGACACAGCCAGCAAATGCGTCAGGCTTACATGGAAGCAATTAGAGACACATTTAAGACTTACCCTCTCCTTGATCCCTGTGAGAGAGGAAAAAAAGTTATTGAAGCTAGACAAATATTTCTTTCACTCCATATTATCGCCAAGCTTTAAACCATATACTGAATCAACCCAGTGCAGTTATTTGAAGTCTGTTGTTTCTTCTTTCCCCCATTCTCCTTCTGCTCTTCCAGGAGCCGTTTGGTTTTAAGAGTAGTAAAGTGACTGGGTTTGGGTTTTATTTTAGACAGTGTTCCTGGTTCTGAAGTGCATATGGATCCATATCAAGGAATAATCCTACCACCACAAGGCTATAACGTGACACCCACACATGAGCGCTGTGCAGGGGCTGATGAACCCGGACCTCAGCCATGGTGTGCCAGGCAAGCCAGCCAGATGTGCTACACTAACCCAGATGTGCTACGGGCTCCCTGAACCCAAGGGCTGTCTAATAAAAATTTGGCACAAACCAGATGCTACTCAATGTTTATCCCATGGCTGTAGCAACATCAGTTTCATGGTCTCTTCCCATTCCTTGCCCCCACTTGCCAGTTTCTCCTGCTCTACCATCACCTTGCATGAAACCCAAACCCCAGAGCTGCCCTGAGGCCAGGCCCTAAATGAGGGACGTGTTAGTGATTGCCTGAAAAAGGTGCCAAATCACATCGTTGGAAAAAATTTTTAAGAGCAGCCTGGATAAAATGACACAGGTTGAGCTGAGCCTGCCTTTTAGCAGAGAAGGGGGCTGAGTGACCACTGCAGGTCTATCCATGCTGCCTCTGATCCCACGATTGCCTTAAATCTCCCCTCTGTACTTCCTGATGCATAAATAAATGTCAAATGACCCTGCTGGGTTTGGTTATATTACTCTAGATTTGTTAAACCAGGGCAGAAAGCAGCTCCTCCACTACCCTGTGTGTTTTATTCCCCCTGCTCCAGGTGTAGTGCCACGAGCACCGCAGACAGGCTGAGCTGGGGGAGGTGTTTGGAGGACGTCCTGTATTGGACTGAGAGGGTGTGAGGTGAACTTCGATGGACCCTTTGACACTCAAAGCCAAGAGGCCCCTTCCCCACTGCCTCGGGGTCTTTGGGCTGTGCACAGAGCGGCACCCAGCCCCTTGTCCCCACGGGGATGTCCTCGTTCTGCTGCATGGAGCCAAGCTGAACAGATGAACACGCAGGCAGCTTTCTCTCTACTTACACTTCCTCGGTATCAGACATGTTGGCAACGAGTTTCTAGACAAAAGATACAGAGAAGGGGAAAAAAAAGAAAAAGAAAAAAAAAAAAAAAGGTGTTATTAGTGAGTGTACCTCTGAAAAATGCGAAGGCAGGAGCAGATGGGTTGACATTTGAGGACAAAAAAAGCCAAGCACCTGCTTTCCCACACAGCAGCCAATCCCCCACCAACACTGCCCTTTTGGGAGCAGCACAGCCTTTTGGCAGCCAGGTCAGAGAAGGAGGGGGAAAGAGGAAAAGATAATCTGGAAAGACATGTCCCATCAACTCAGCTGCTTTCCACAGGCAGGCCCAGGGGGGAAACCTGGACCCATCTTTGTTAAAAAAACCTCCAGAGCTCAGGGAGATGGGCACAGGCCAGAGTGTCCTCTTGCACCCATCTGACATTTCCATCGCTCCAGCAAGATCAGAGAAACTTTTCCTTTTTGTACACTACCACAAGTGGGAAGGTGCCAAAGCATTAGTCAGAGCTAAAAAAAATAACTGAAACTACCAATATTCCCAGAGATAACTACTTGTCAGCACCCAAAAGTGTGTCTGGTTTATACAGCTGATGAATGAATGGACAATTATCTGTTGATTAGTTTAAGACGAAAACTGGCCAAATGCCTGGCTAGACAATTCACATCAGTGTAACCAGTTGTATTTATTGCAGCCAGTCCTCGCGCTACAGGGCAGAAATGAGCCCATCCACGACGCTGTCACGGCTTGCCTTTCTGCACAGCCCAAGTCAGGACTGGGTGCAGACCACTGCCCCCAGAGAGCTGCAGCCAGGGAGGTGCCGTGGCTGGACATGGCCACTCTGCTGATCTTTGCCGGACTGCAAATGTGTGTATCGGAGCCTCAGCTGGAGTTGGCGGGAGCAGCGCTGCTGTTTGCGGAGCATCGTGTTGATATTGCACGCTGCGCCAGGTTTGGTGATGGCAGCGGTGCAACACCATGGCTCTCCTCAAGGCATCAGATGCCCTGAGGAGGCGGGGAAGAGCCCCCCAAAGCCTCCTCCAAATCCACAGTGAGTCTTAAATTAGAAAGCCAGGCTCCTCCTCACTGGGAAACCCAAACCATGACTTTCCTGACTTCATTACTCAGCTGATATATGAGAGATGTCTTGAAGGAGCAGGTGGGCTGACTTAGGTTCAAAAGGAACAACTGCAGCTCAGCAGCTTTCTATTTCAGAGGAAGGCAGTAATCCCATAGTCTCCAACCCTGCCCTATAAGGGATTCTCTCCATTCCCCAGGAGTGACCCCAGGCACCACACGTTAACACCAACAGGATTTAAAACCCTTATGTTCCAAGCAGTGATAAACAGACAGCATTTTTTCTTCTAGTTCCTCATTTATCCTCTTTCTGAAATTCAGCATTGCCCTGGAAGTAGTGCCAGCAATGGCTGTGTTATGACCTGATCTGAGTAGTTGGATGGGAGGATGATCTATCTACTGCTAGGACACATGAGATTTAGTTTCAGTGATCTCTTGGTCCCAGGTTGCTTTTAACTTGGTAGCTGTGTTTGCCCTCTCCTCAAGAGCAGCAGCTATCCCAAGCAGTACTTTGGGGACTCTAAGCCCATCAGGCAGGAGAAGTCTGGGAGAAATTTCATGTTTGGGAGGAATTTCAGCTCTCCAAAAGGATTTTCTGCTGCAAAAATTTCTGCTGCTGCTTCTCTTACTTGGATGCTACAACACCTCTGGTCTCTCTCCTCTGGTCTTTTTTTATCTAGATCATCAAATCTTCAGGATAAAGACTTCCACTTGCTATTTGCACAGTGGCTAGCAGGTTTTCAATCTCATTTCAGCCTCCAAAAATGATTCAAGCTACTAGTAATAATGCTTGACAGTATGTTGGGTTATGCAGTGGAACAGCAGAGCTTCTTCTGGCAAAAAACCATAGAGGGAACCTGCCAGATGCCCAGGTGTTGGCTTCTTCCAAAATGCATGATCTGTAAAGACTCAGGGCAATAGCCAATCTTCCCACGGATTCTGCCTTTAATTTATAAACCAGCTTTCTTCCCAAGGTGGAGGTTAAAAAAAAAAAGACGTTTAAAGGGCTTTGGGTTAGACTCTTCTTCCCTTTCACTCTAGTGAGGAGTAATACTGCTCAGTGCTGGAGAAGAAATCAGCTTGAGAGCCCTGCATATGCATACAGAGAGCAAACATCTGTTCAGTGTAGGGTAGGCACGTAACGCAGCGCATGCTGTTCTTTCCAAGGCAATTGAAGTCAACAGGAGTCTTTGCAATCAGGCTTTCCATTAACAGTTATTGGAATGAGCTCATCTAGTCTCCAATTTAGCTCTGAGGACATCTTGCTGAGGGTTGTCACATTGGCTGTTCCCCTACACCCTTCCATATTTGTTAATCCAAGCGCTGCAAATGCGAATGGGATTTTGCATGGCATCTGTCCGTGTGCTATAAAAGCCTAGCGAGAACGCCAGCATCCCTGACACCGTAAGACCCCAACCCTGAGGGGGTTTCTGGGCCCCGGATAAAATGAATTAATAACAAGTGCATTGGCAGACTCTATGCAGAGATGAGCCAGACACAGAAACGCCACAGGCTAGGGCAGGGGGGACAGAAAAGTGCAGGGGGAGATATAGATTTCAGCCTTCCGAGGGCCAAATGTTCAGCCAAGTTTGTTCGCTCCGTCGGGAGGAGCTGGCATTTAAGGCTGTAACTGACTGCCACTGCCCTGGCTGAAAAGCCGAAAAGGTCTAGCCTCAAGAAGAACAAGGTGTCTTGTGCACTTCGTGGCATTCAAAAGCCATCTGGTTCCTCAAAGCCAGGGGCAAAACACAGACCATCACAGCAACAGCCACCCGAGATGAGAAAGGCTCTTTGATGCCCAGCACTGTCCACATAGCTAACTCTGTCATCATAGCAGCCAGCAAAACCAAACCATATTTACATCCAAAAGGCAATAAAGCAAGCAAGCTGCTAAGAGCAGTATTTTTTGCAGTTAGGATTAAGTTCGCTGAAGGCAATGGAAAGTCTCCAGCTGGCTCGGGATTACCCTTTGGTGGAAATTACTTTACACACAGCAAATGCAGCCTAAGATTAAGGCTGTTAGCACCTTAAGGCAATAACTAGGTTTTGTTTGTACAGTGGCAGAAAAATGGGGTCTGGTCTTGACTGAGGTTTAAGGATGTAATAAAATCAGTTAGTTAATACTGCCCACTATTTGGAAGGAAATGAAAACACATGGGAAAGTTTTGCCAGACCAAAAACTTCCTGCTTGCTCCTGCCCTTTAAAGGTGAAAGCAAAGGTTATTGTCTGTATTTTGTTCCAAGTAAGCGGGTCACGGCTGGAAGGACAAATACCCTGACCCTCCTCAGCCCCAGGTGGGCAGGAATGTCACGTCCCCTTTGGCCCCAAATGCTCCTGCCCTTGACTATGAGCAGAGCCAGCACATCCCAAGAAGCCTCTTAGCAGCTGAGAATGCACCCAGGGAGGGGGAATGGGCTGCCTTGCGCCTCCGGGCCATCCCTGGAAATAACCTGCCCGTCAGTCATCCCCTCCCAAGCCAGGCCATACAAGGGAGGCAAGGTAGCAAGAACCCTACGGAAAGGGAGGAGGGCAAACGTGGCCAGGCACGGGCAATGGGACCTGGCAGGGACAGCTGTCAGGCGAGGACTAGGGGTGTGATCCACAAAGCACCACATGGCCACGTGTTCCCAACAGGAGCTGCTGCAAACCCTCTGCATCTATTTTTATATAAGCACATATATATACATTAAAAAGATATATGTTGCGTATATCTATTAAATACATATCGATATACTTTTCTATATAAAAAGTATACATGTATACTTTTTAAAATACATACTTCCTTTTGTCCCTCTGCCTCCTTCCTTTGTTTCTGAATTGCTCAGTACTTTTAAAGTGTTTCTCTCCCAGAAGACAGAGCTGGAGAGAGAAACACCCACTGCAGCGCTGCTTCTGAAACAGGGTAGCAGGACCCAAGCACTGCTGCAGGCTCCACTGACATAGAGCAAAACCCTGATTCCCTGCCCCAAAATGTGCCCTTTATCCTTGGCTTCAGGGTGATATGATCTGTCTGATCCCTGCATGGGGTTTGCTAGGAACAACAAGGCTGAGACAGAGAACTAAAAGACAGTGACCATGCTTAGCTTAAATCCCCTGTCTCTCCCCTGGTCTCGCACCCATGAGGGATGGCTGCCTGCCCCAGCAATCGCCTACGGCCTCTCTGGAGCTCCCCTGCGCCAGCATCACGGCTCCCACCCAAATCGCTGGTATCAGAGCCACTTGTGCTGGTGACACTCCTGCCTTTCCAGGATTCCCCCTCACCCCATCAGCAAGGAGCTCTGCCCCAGCTGCAGGCTGGTGGGGGAGATGCCCCACACTGAGGGGTCACCTGCACTGGTCAGGCCAGCCAAGCACAGGGGTCTGAAGTCATATATATAGGGAGCATCCTGTCACTGCTCTGAATTTATCCCCCTCCTCCTGTCCCCCCATGCACACAGGGAGTTTCTCTCCCAATTTTCTTCTTTTCCATAGGAGGGGGCAGTTTTCCGTAACCACATGCGTATTTCTCAGGTCTCTGTCTAGCCCCACACCCCACCTCGCCTGCCAGCAGCTCCCTAATTGTCCTGCCCTTCATCCCTCCCACCTCGACCATCCCTTTCTCTGGATGTCAGGGGAGGGAAGGTCAACACTTCCCTCCTTCTGTGGAGGGAGTTTTTCACTTCATTCACAGCCCCACACCTTGGTTTAGGAAGGGTCTTTTCTCCCACCACTGATTCTTGAGAATTCAGAGCAACCAAATCTGCAGGTGACATGAAGCTCCTGTGCTGCCCAACCAAAGCCAGGAAGGAAAAGTGCCTTTTCCTTAGGATTCTGGGCTAGCTCCCAGATCCTGTGGACCCCAACCCTCCCCTGATGCTTCTCCATTCAAACCAAGGCTCAACCCCTCTGTGTTTTTACCCCCAGCAGCATCGCCGGGGCTCCTGCTTACCTCAGAGGATTGGAGAGAAGCACCAAGCTCCCTGCTGTAGGGGACGGGCAGGCTGGGATCTGCGAGCGTCCCAAGGTGATGCAGCTCTCAACTTATAGTGACATTTGATCTTCTGGAGGAGCCGATTGGCCCCAGACTCCCTGCGCTGGGCAGGGAAGGGAGCAGGGATGGGGCGGGTTGGGGGGATGGAAGGGGAAGCAAGGGAAGGGGAAAAAAAAAGGTCATACCATGTATAGGAGCAGCTGGAGGAATTGCACAGATGATGCTAAGATGGGAGGGACATGTTTGAAAAAAAAAACCAACACCCTCCAGGGTTTGTTTCTATATTTACAGCCCCACCAGGCAGGCAAGCTTAAAGAGGGGTATCTGAGGCAAAGGCAACTCGGAAAAAGACTGTGGGGCCCCTGCGGCTCTGTGGTGCATGATCGCTGCTTAAAACCTGGTTGAAGTACCCTGGCTTGTGCAATCTCAACCCTAGCAGCAGCCTCCGCTCTCCTGGCTGGGCAGGGGCTCTGCCCTGCTGCCCCTCTATGTGTAAATGGCTTTGGTTGCGCTGCAGGGTTAGAGCCTGTGGAAGACTTGGGGACCCTCTACCATCCCATGGTCTTTGAAACGAGCGGTCCCAGGGCATGTGAGAAGTCAGAAGTACATAGCACATGTGTCAGGTGTGTGTTTGTGCATGGCTGGTGTGCAGCATGCACCCACCTCTCGCTAAGACTACCAGGGTGCTGCCACACGTCAGGGCTTGAGGAGATCTGGGGCAAAACGCAAGGGAGCAGAAACACAGCAAGAGAGCTTGTCTGACCTCAAGCCACACTCAAAGATGTTCTTAGCATGATACAAAAAGATTATTTAAGTAAGGACATCTTAAATAAGGACAAACCCCAGATGGCTGGACCCCACCTGGAATCCTCTAACCACCCAGAAGGGTTCTGCTGCCCGAGCACCCTCCCCAGTTGCATGGCTGTGCCGGCAGAGGATTGCAGTGCCTTGCACAACCCTCCGGCTCATGGTTTCCACTTCACTAAATCTCACAGGCTTCAGGTCCCCCTGCCCTCCCTCTCACCCCTCTCCCCTTGGCAGGGCTCCCTGGTGATGCAGAGTGTATCCTCCGCTGTGCCTGGCAGCTCCAGCACCCCCTTTCGCCCAGCCTGTAGGAGCAGAGAAAAACTTTAGGAGCTGCAGGGCAGGCGATATTTTTGGCCTGGGTCACAGATTGATTCCTGCCCACTCTTTCCCTGCCACTTGCAGGAAAGGGTCCCCAACTGAGGATGTAGACAACCTTTTAAAGCCGTGGAGTGAGAGCACAGTGCTGCAGCCTCCCATTCACCAGGTAACATGCATGAGCAAAAATCACCTCTCCAGCTTGTATTCTGCAGCTCTCTGGCAGCTTACCCCCTCGCCTCCCTCCTGCAACCCAGCTTGAGCCAATGTTTTTGTTACTTGTCGGGTGGGAAGGGGCAGTGCATCCATCCTCAGCACCCGGCTTCAGCTGGGAGTTTGCCAGGGGAGTGGGGGGAGCTGGGGTCGGCACCCCGCACTGCCGAGGCAAGCGGCACCTGCATGGGGACATATGGCTGGACCTGGTATCGTGGCCTTCACTTCCCCTCCGCAGCTCCACCGAAAGCGCTAACACAGCAAACCAGCTTTCACGCTGCTTTTCGGCACCATTGAGCATTTTTGCCATCTTCCACCGGCTCGTTTTCCTCAGGCGCTCCACCAGCCGGGCACGTCTCCAAGTAATACTGTATCTGCCCAAACGGGCAGCAGGGTGGGGATGTATGGGAGGGGAGTCCCCCAGCTGTTTCTCCTTTTATGCTCGCAGTGGACCCAGTTTGCCAATGGTATTCACCTGCCTCCTTTGCCTGCCTGCCAGTTACAGACTGCCCCTGCTGCTGGCGGGGCATTGCAGCAACTCAGTTCTCCCACACCAAAGATTGGATCAATCAGTTAGAAAGAAAGTGTATGTGTACAAGCGCGTGCAAAACCTGGGCTTACACCAGGGTCGTTCTCAGCAGATGTGAAGCTGAATGCTCCCAGGGTCCCACCTGGCCCATTTGCTGTCAGGCGGTTGGCAGGAGCAACGTGAGCATCTTGCAGGGTTGTGCAGCCTCTGCCAGAGAGGTGCTGCTTGTGGACCGGCAGCAGGGAAGCACTCCACATCACTCAAATTTCCCTCTAAGCATCTTGACAAATGTGACGTTGATGCAGGCTACAGGAGGGACAGGTAACTAGACGTTTCTACCTGCTGCAGCTCTATTTTCAAATCGATGAGCTGCCTCCAGGATCCCCTGTGTTCCTATACACAGGCACCTGCGCTCAACTCAGTTCCTGATCTGGACATGTTGGGCAACAGCTGCAGACAATGTCCATCTTCACATTATGCATCATGTCCACGCTCTGTTTTCCCCATTGCCAGCCCCTGTGAGCATGGCCCCTTGGCTTAGTGCTGTCCCAAAGGGCGTCTGTGCTCCCTAGGGACTGTGCTTATGTCCATGCCATGCATCTCATTTCCAGTCCCAGCATGATCCAGTTCCCTCTTCCCCCCAGATGGAGGGGATCTGCTCCATCCCTCTGGAAGGCTTATCTGATGCATACCCTGTTTACTCCGCTGTCATCTGGTTCACAACTGAGGCTCATTCCCCACAGCCCATTTTATGTTTGCCCTTTCTTCTCTTTGTTGGCAGTGCTTTGGAACTTAAACTATAATCCTCTCCAATATTTGTTTCATGCCTTAGCTGCACACCCTGAGATTTTCACACATACCCTACATCTAGTCCTTATTTCACCTCTTGATGCCATCGCACAGCAGTTTCATTCGCAGCCTGTGATGTTTTCATCATCAGCTTTGCCTCTTTACTGTAGATTGTTCTGCTCTAGGATATGTTTTGTGCTGTCTTGACATCATCTCTTCTCCCTGCAATAGCAGCAAGGTGTACTTGGACTTTGAGTGGCTGCAGCACAGCCACGCCAGCCTAAAGACCAAGCAAACCACCAACTACCTCGTGCTCCCTACTGGTCGCATGGACCAGATGAGTCAGTGATGATCCTGGCTGCAGCCGCATTTCTAGCAAAAGCTATCAGATGGTGTTAGGCAGGGTGCCGCAAGCAGCTGTCTTTGGAGAAGCCCCTCTCAGCAGCTGCCAGGTTAGGAGACAGCACCAAGGCCAAAGAGAGCACACGTACAGGTCACAGACATGAACCGGGGTCTCAAACTGCATAAAGCCCAGTTGCTGTCTGACCTCAGGCCAGAGCCTGGCATGCTTTTACTGTGATAGCATCTCCACCTGGGAGAGGATACAGCAAAGCAGTGTTCCTCCCTGAATAGGAACTAGAGGCTGGGGAAGAGATCTAGAGAAGTTTCCACTAGGTAACCTACTCCAATATCGCATTTCTTTTGGGTAGGTAGGAGCACCCAGACTGGTTATTTGAGATGGGCCACAGGAATATACAGCATAGTAGGGCCACTTGCAGCAGAGCTGTAATCGGCCCTTCTCATCTTTTCTGGCTGTTGGCTGACCTATTGCAGCAGCCAGTGCACTCAGGGGAGACATACTTTGAAGCAGAGTGCACACACATTAGCCCTGATAATTTTACAAATTGCATAAAGATGGGCACTTTGGCCAAATCCTTGTCGTCTTTTTTTATACCCTCACCTCCCATGCTCATTGCACACCAGTCAGTAGGCAGAATTTCCACGGGTCACTGCCTCCTACGGCTGGGTGATGCTCAGCCAGCAGGCTGAAAAAGTGCTGGAAAGTTCATCTGAAAACCTCTCCAGCCCTTGAAGTCTGAACCTGCAGCTTCACGTTCATTAAAGACTACAGAGTTAGTAAATAAAATTGGCTACACTCTTCCCATAAAACAGGTGCTCTTTCACAAGCCAAGAGAGATCTAACTCCTGAAATGAAACAGTACCTATTCCTTATTCACCAGCTACTGATCAACACTGAGCAAATTGATCTAATGCTGAAGTGGATTCTGCTTTGGCCCACAAGTTGGGCCAGAAAACCACCGGAGGTCCTTTCTCACCCAAACTTGGCAATGACTGCACTTATACTTTCATGCTAGAGCTACAGAGGAACTTTCACTGACACCTTCTGTCATCCAGAAATGGTTAAGTTATCCAAAATGAATTTATTTGCAAGGAAAATACGTGTTACTTGAGTCGTTCCATCATTCACAGCCCTGAATGTTTCGTTTATTCCCTCCCCTCCCCACCCCTTTGCCCCAAAGTCATATTTGAATGCTTTCAAAACAACATCTTTTGATTTTTTTGTATGATGCAGCTATTCTGGTTTTGGCATGTTTGTCCACTTACACAGACATCGGCACTGAAACACTTGAAGTTATCCGGGAGAAAGTGTTGATTAAGCTGACTGGGGGAGGGTGGGGCTGTATTTTCCTGTTTTGTCACACTCAGTTATAAACCTTTTACCATGATTCAGAGCAGGTGCAAAATGGGAATCGCAAAAGCTATTTGGGAAAGTAAATTCTTATCCAGTTCCACCACCCCCCTTTCTCCTCTTTATCCCACCCCAGAGAAAGGGGCTCTGCAGCGGGGTTTAATCAGCAGTTCAAGGTTAGAGTAGATGCCCTGTGTTCACTGAAACACTCTTCCCAAATTAATTGAAGTAGCTGCCAATAAAAAGGCAGATCAGATAATGACTAAGTAAGTACTCTCAGAGAAAGGACAGACTATATATATAATTAATTATTTTCTGTTCCTGGGTAAAATCCAATGACCTGTTTTATGCAGCCTGTCAAGCAGAGATCAGAATAGCCTTAAACTTTAAAATCAGCTCCTCTACTTAAGTATCAGCAGACCACTGCCATTTTACTGGCGATGACAGGAACCTGAAGAACCTGAAACACAACTCAAACAGGCCGAGCAAAGACCATGCATCCTCCCAGGCTCCTCTAATACCTCCACCTGGCATTTGGGCTGGGGATCTCAGTCCTCAGTTTGTCTCTGCCTCCTCCAGGTAGAAGAGACCTGGTGCAGTGCTTGCCATGCACCTCTTGCAGCAGCCGCTCAGATACAGGGGAGAATAAGTATTTGCCAGGTTCTGTCTTCACCTACCTGAATCCAGGAGGGTGGCTGGGGAACTTCGGGGTGCCAACACCTTCTCCTGATGGTGGTTTCATGACATCTCAAAGGTTCAGGGGCATAAAAAGGAAAATAAAGGGTAACCAACAAGCTTTTTCTTATTAATGACCAGATTACCTAGGTACACCTCCATCCACCTTCCTGATTATCTCCTCTCATGTGGAGACTCTAGTGTGTCACCCCTTCTGTGAAACTCAGTCAGCAGGAAAATCTGCCCCCATCTTATCCCCTCTTAGCCTGTAAGAGCAGAAACTCTACATCTTTGCACGAGAAATAGGAAGGGATCTGAACACCTCCTACTCCAGCATGACATAAGCCAGCCTTGTGCGTCACTGATACAGTTCATGCTGCAAATACACTCATTAGGCTGGTGTGGTTTCAGTGGTGACAGTGGCAGAGCAGGGTACAACACGTCCTTGAGCGTTTTTAAATTCTGTTGAAATTTTCTCATTCATAATGGATTTTTTCCTAAATTTCCAGTTGGGTTGGCTCCGATTGTTATTGTCTGTTTATTTTCCCAGCAACATTTTTAGTGTTGGAGACACACAAAGTCACTAGCACTCCTAAATTACAATGGCAGTTTTGAGACGTTGAAGTCATCAGAGAGGAATTAACTGCATTAGGGTATTTGCATGAAGGATTGAGCACCTACCCCTCAATCCTGCTTTAAGGAGCAGCATGTCCTGCAGAGTTTAGGCGTGATCTCATCAGTTATCAGGGAGGCAGAAAGGGAGAAAGCAAATAGAAAGCTCACCTCTAACACCAACCCAAAAATACCACTATCTGCATCCCCTCCATGAGGACTGGCCACAGCTATGATGGATGCGGGAAATGCTTTGCTACCTTGATCCACGACAGAGTGACTCAGAGTCAGATTAGAGATACTTAGAGACAGGGTCAGTGAGCAACAAGATTTAGCAGGGTGGTACTGGAGAAGCAGCAAGAATTTGCCTTCACAGTTGACTTTCTGGCATAGCTCACCAGCATTTCAAAAGCCAGATGGAACAGCCCAAGCTTAACCCGGGTGTAAAGCTGCTTTTTAAACCTCCAAAGAAACTGCTCTCACATGCCCCCATTTCCCTGTGAGCACGTTTAAGCTACCAGCTGCCTTGACACCCACACTAAAAGGCTCCTGAAAGGCTGTGAAAAAGCAAAGCCCAAACTGGGATGACAGCTGGAAAGGGGGATGAAATGCCCCGGGGCCAAGAGGCAGTAAATAACTGCATGGCATTTGGGCCACTCAAACCTTCAGCCAGGGCAAAGGCAGATATTGGTGCCATCCTTACCGGCTCACTTGAGCAGTCTCAGCCCTGATCTTCAAGCCAAACTGCACACAGACCAAAATTCACCAAACTAACCAACTCCAAACCCACTCTGCTCCCAGTGCAGCATTTTCTGTGCTTGCACCCTCTGCTCACATCCCTTGCCAGGAACAAGCAGAGACAGAGCCTGAATCTGCGCTCTTCCTCTCCAGGGACAGTAACAACCAAAGCACAGCTCCAAATTTGCATTTTGCAACCCTGACTTTTGCTAAACAGTAAATCTGACCAACAAACTTGAAAAGCCTCCAGCTGGTTTCATTGCCTGAAGCTACTCTGCTAGAATATCTGTCCTGGCAAGATCACCATCATCTGCCCTTCAGCTCTCCGGTACTTTAGATGCTGAACTTCGCAGGGGCAATGTTGAGAGCATGCAATGGTGTTACTTGATAACCCTTCCTCATGCTAATTTTAGGTGATTGGAACTTTTTATGCTTTCAAAAAGAAGTTACTTTATTTTTGAGAAACCTCTTGTACTTACTGACTACTATAAATACTCTTTTCCATCTGATGTTTTGATCTCACCAACAGGGCTCTAAAAATCTGAAGAAAACAGCACCCGAAATGATCTCAAAGGAACAATGACCTGTTAATCTCGTAAACTGAACCAAGTAACACAATGCACCCAACATGTGAGTGATTGCAGATGGAAACAAATTACACATCAGTAAGTACTGAATTTCATCTTTCTTCAGTTCATATTGATTCCTGACTTCTGTGGTTGCTCCATCACTCAGCTCTTTGCTTTGGGAGATGTGCTTGCTCCAGCTGCTTTAGACATTTAAGGTGCAATCCCTGGGGAATTCAGGAGATCCTCTCCTTGGACATCCTAGATCTAGGCTAGATGCATCTCTGAAGATAAGGGATCAGGCTGGACCATTCCAGGGTTTCATCCTCAGGTTATTTACACCTAGAAGGATGAGACAGTCAGGCAGTGAGGTTGAAGGCTGAGCAGCAGGATGGGAGCCAGGACCAATGCCTGGGAGCTGCTGTTTTGGGCTGTCCCCAGCAGAGATAAGCAAGGCAGGAGATGAGCCAAGGTGCTCACATCAGCAACCAATAGGCTCTCCACAACCTTGGGGAAGGACTACCAACCCAACCAAGCACCTCTGATTCAGTAATTACACTTGCAATTTGCTGCTTTTGTGCTTTAAAGTGCTTGCTCATACAAAACCCTACGATATTTTCCCCTTACTTCAGCCTCTCCCTCTGTTCTTCCCATCACCCTCAAAAGCCCCAAGCCCATGACATTTTTTTCTAGTTATTTAAAGGATGAAGAGTGCATGTCTTTAGCATTGCTAAACCACTATTACTGAGAGTTATCATGAAAAGATCAAGCACCTTTCTGAAATTTCTGGATCTAAATCAAATTGTTCCACCGCAGCCAAAACCCTCAGGGGACCCAGTGCAAAAATCACAGAGAAATTGCCTGTGGTTTCTCTCATTATCGTTATCGGGATCCTTGTAACAGGTCCATCGTTTTGGAAGCAAATGCAAGCTCCAATTGCACTTCTTGTCACTGTTGGATGCATTCTTTACCTGCTTTATAATAGATATACACACACTCTCTATATATACACATATCATGCAGCACTAGGGAAAGTGTGTTCATTAGTGAAAGTGTGTTGAGCTGGCAAGAGTTACCAATACACCAGCCTCAGAGCCTTGTTCAGCAGCGTATCAGCTATCACCTCCTTATTTATAGCCACCTTGCTCTTTGAGCTTGTTTATTTTCCTTCCCTAAGGTGGTGGTGGCAGGAGGGGAAGCTCTGACATTCAGGCCCAGATGTCTCTGCGTCTGACCTTTTCCTTCAAAGAGCAGAAACTGCAGACACATTTCAAGGAACAAAGTCATTTGGAAACTCTGGACTCTTGTGTCCACCACCTTGCTGGAGGCCCAGTGCAGAGCTGCAAGCAAGGGTTGAGCAGAGATCTGTTAATTAGCCAGCACATATACATAAGGATGGTCATAAAAATGAACCTATAATTATTTTATACCTGGAAAGAGACCCAGATGAAGTCTAGCCCCCAGTCTTGAGGGGTGCTATATAAAGATGTAACATTCAAAACAGACTTGAGTTTTCCATCAGTTAAGTTTTCCCCAGGTTTAAATAACGCTGGTTTATGGCCTGCAGGAAACAGGCACTGCAATGGTCCTGCGCCAGGTTTTTCAATCTCATCTCACATATGCTTGTGTAGAATCATCTGTTAAACCTTGATGGAAAAAAAAGCAACCCTGAAGCCTGCTACAGAAAGACAAGCAGCACGCTTTAGTATTACTGTAGCCCCCACAGATTTATTTAATAGTAGATGCTGAATAAAAGGATGTTCCCCTTCTGCATAATCTAAACTAACAGGATGGGGAAAGAAGAAATTGGAAAGAAGCAACACCTTGAGGTGTGCCCAAGGTCAGAGCACCAAGCACCCACATAGGGGCTCCAGCCCCTCTCTTTGGGCACCACTGACCTGCCAAGGGGATGGTAATTTGGGATAGCATGGCAGCATGGGGAACACAGGCAGCCAAACAGATACAGGGACCAGGAAAGCATCGTTCTTCTCCTCTTTGAGGGTAAGCTTAATCCTGCAAGAAAGACTTGTTCAATGCCTCAGCTTGTCCTTGTTACACTCAAAATGCAATAGTCCCAGGAGAAGATAGAGCTAAGGTCTTATAACAAAAACCTCAGAGATGCTAATGCTGCAAAAAAAGACAATATTGTGAAAAATTAATGTGGGAAAAGTATGGAGCAGTCAGCTACTGAATAAGACCAAAGCAATAACTGCTATAGAGAGGCACAGCCTGCTCTCCTTTACTCACATGAGCAGGATGAGTCCCCAGGAGCACTGGTCACATCCCCAGGAGAGCAGAGGTCCCAGTGACACACAGACACGTGCAGGAGAGCTGGTAGCAGGCTGGCTTTGCAAAAGTTGCAGCATAACTTCGCCACCACACAGTGGTTTCTCCGCAGCAAATTCACCTGCAGGAGCTTTTCATTTTAGTGAGAGATGAGCAGAAGCACTTCACAGATGCCACATTTTCTTCTGAAGTGAGAAATAAAATCAGCCACAATGCCCTGTGCTTGCTGCTGAGGCAAGAAGTGAGCCTTCATCCCCTCTTAGCATTGCCCAAGAAGCACATCCAGAGCACCTGGGCTGCAGCAGCCCCTTTTTGGGGGGCTCTTGCACCATTCTGGCAACCCCACTGCCACTGCCACTTCCACCACCATGTGCACACCATGTTACTTTGGGAGGAGAAACAGCACATCATAAAGTTAATTTAACTGTGGAAAAATTTCCCCTGGCAGTTACAAGTACCTCATAAAGAGCTACACACATCTGCTCCAAGCCAGGTCTTTCCCTGGTTCCTCACCACCACTACAGCTCCCTTGTCTCACCAGAAAGTTTCCACGTAACCTGGTCACTTCTGTGCTGTGACCAGAACCTGAATTACTGCAGTTGTTTCTGTTGAAACCACATCAAGGCCCACATGGGCTTTAAGTGGGGAAAATATGCCCTGCAAATTAACCCTTCTCAGAGAAGGAATTACACACAAACAGCCTTTAGGGCCTTTTCTGCACTCTCCGAGCTGGCAGGACACAGGAATAGCAACAGAAGTTGTTTCTGGCCATCCTTTCCACCAGCCAGCTACAGAACAGACTTGAAACAAATTGGTGCAACCAGTTTGCACGCGGGCAAGGGCGCAGTAGTGCTGCTTTCACCTCAAGCCAGGACACCCCTATACAGCCCATTGCTACTGCTCTGGCCTCACTTGAAAATCCCAGCGTAGCAGAGGAAGGATTGAAGGGAGGAAGATGTGGCCAGATGGCACCCATGCTCCCCAGGGCTGAGGAACACAGACTCCTTGAATTCCTACCTGCAGGAGGAGCTGAAGTAAGGGTACCAAGAAGCAGAAAGATGACAGCAAATAGTAATATCTGAGAACCTTCCTCTTCCTAAAACTTTAGGAAAGCATACATAAGCACAGCACAAACTACTTGCTGTCTCTACACCATAGAAATGTTATTACTTGGAAAGTCACCTCTATAAAAAGATTTCTGGTTAGATGGCTCCAGATAGGGTAGTCAGCTCATTAAAGTGCTAGGTTCCTGTACAGACAGCTATATTGACCTCATCTAAACTGTATAAGCAGGCTATAGAGATTTTTTTTTTTTTTAGCTGACATCACCAGTGATTTTGATTGAAGCCTGTGACATTGCTCAGGTCTATTAGCTGGGGAGCTAAGCTCTGTACTTCTAGCTGGTCACTCCATGGGAAGTCTTCTGCATGCTGCTCCATCTCACCCAAATACCACTCATTTCCATTTTACAGTCAATTACCCCCAATAACAGTGAAGAATGCAGCAGGATGACACTGATCTCCTAAACAGGGCAGGCACCCAAAAAGCTCTTTTCCTCTGTACATCAAGCTCCTTTTCTTCTTGTCACTCAGTCTGATGTTTCCTCTCCTCTGCTTTTTGCTCAAGCAGAGAGCTGTAAGGTCTTAGAAACAGCTTTGCTGCAGGAACTCCTATATCAACAAAATCCTCAGAGTTGCCATTGTTACAACATCTTCCTCAAATTTTATTAAATGCTTACAAAAAAAAAATATCCAGGACGCAGTAAATTTAAGCAGAAAGCACACTGATACAGGAGGAGAAAGAAACTGCCCTCTCCCCTCCAGAAGAGCAGAAACAAACTGCAAAATTATGTTGACATGGGAAGAGGGTAGGAATAAGACCTTAAAGAGGGGATAGGAGACATGCTAACACCATGAAATATGAAGACATGGGAGAGTTCAGAAACAACCCTGGGAGGTGATTAATCGACCTCAATCCCAAGACCAGAGTGCCACTCTTTAGGTGCTCGGTTTGCCCATGTTCACAGCAAGCCCTGACCTCCCCAAACAACTCACTAGGATGCCCTTTCACCAAGGCAGCTTCCAGCATAAGAGCAGCAGCCATTTCCCAGATATCCTGTCCACCTCCAGGAGCGTAGCAGGCAAGTTATCAATGTGCCCACCACCTCTGACATTCAGAAGAAGCGTTTCAACCATTGGCACTGGAGCCCACAGGTTAGAGAACAAGCAAATCCCTCTCCCAGAGAAGGGAGATAACACCAGTGGTCAGCACTCCTCACCTGGGAAACAAAACCTCCAATCCATGTTAGACAGGGAGAGGAAGGCAGCAGCTATTTGAAACAAAGCTGCTATTGCCACTGTCGAGACAGAAAAGTGGCAGAAACATTTTGGCATGGGTATGTAACTGTGATTAAAGGATGATCTGGGAACTAAAGAAAAAAATAGGACTAAGCTGAATGTGGTTTGATGTACACAGAGAGATCAGTAGATGGAAGTCCCTCAAAGCAGATGTTGTAGAGGGACAGAGGCTGCATTGTAAACAGGGGAAGACTTTACCCACAGCTGGCACCAACAGGGTGACAAGTGGTTCTTGTAGTCTCTTCACGCTCAGGATCTGCCCATTGCTCTCCTTTCAAACACTTTTACCTGGTTTCTGTTGAGCTCCCTCTCTCCCACCACCCAGCCACCAAGAGCACAAAAGTCGAAATTCTTCATCATGTAGCAAAAGCCCTGCCAGCTCAGCAG
Organism: Athene noctua; assembly: GCF_965140245.1. Classification (NCBI taxonomy): domain Eukaryota; kingdom Metazoa; phylum Chordata; class Aves; order Strigiformes; family Strigidae; genus Athene; species Athene noctua. The sequence continues at coordinate 17,873,729 of NC_134050.1, forward strand.
GGCAGAAGATCCCTCTCTTCCAATACTTGAGAAGAAAAAAAAAATAAGGGAGAGAGGGAGCAGAGCCACAGCCTCCCATCTCCATAGCAGAGCCAGATTAAAAAAAAAAAAAAGCCAAAGAGTCACATAGAAGGTTATAACAGGGATGGGTTTTGCCAGCTGATCTAGTTCCTGTCATCCAACCGGAGGCAGCGTGGGGTATTGCTCACACCCCGAGAGGAGTCAGGCTGTACCAAAGCAGACTGACATCGGGCAGGAGAAGAGAAACATCCTTCAGTTATCTTCTGTGCGGCAGAGGAAATAGTGGCATTGAGGGTTGCATCAAGCCAGGACCAAGCTCAGCTGCAAGAAAGAAAAAAAAGTTTATGCACACCGTTTGACCTGCCACGAGCAATACCCTGGGCTGTACAGAGGCTGCATCTCATCTAGCATGGTGATTTCCCCATGGTGAAAAACCACCTATTTTTCCATAGGTGGTTTCCCCCCCCCTCCAGTTTCACAAAGCCCTGTGAATCAGCCCACAAAGCTTCAGCGCTGCAGGACGCTCAACCACGCTGCACGCCCGTGGCGGAGGAGCTGCCGAGGGCTGTACACCCGGCAGAGGTCACGGCTGCCCAGGCAGAGCGAAGGATGTGCTCCTGCCCAGCCCTCTCCTCCCGAGAAGGATATTAGCAGGTTTCCTTCCAAGCCTGAGAAAGCCACTAAAGGGGAGAGCGTGTTCCTACACCCCCGGCAGCCACAGCTCTCCGCTTGGGACCATCTGCGGCAGTATCGGGTTCCTGCAATTCTCGATCTGCTCCACGCACGACAGCTGGTGCAGCCGAGGGACTCCAGCACACAAATGACTTTTCCATTGCATGACAAATGACTCCTCCACACTGACACTGGCCCCACCATTCCCAGTTTGGAGTTGATTGCAGATGGAGCAGAGTTCAGAACAGTTGGGGTCCAAGAGTGGGGTGACCTCTCCTCCACCCATGGGCACTCAATCAGCAGCAAGGAAACTTAACCCTTTGAAAGCCTCTTGACTCAGCTTCTAGCTCATTTTCCTTCCATCTTATCACAAACCCACAGAAGTTTCTCAGGCAGTATTTTCCCCATCGTCCCTGGGTTTTCAGCTCTGGCCTTTCTGTTGGCAGTAAAGCAAGTCTGTCTGTCCCTTTCCTTTTGCTTCATTACACAGGAAGGGGGAAGACACTCACAAATCTTGCTTGTTGCAGAATTTCTCCTGAGCACACAAAGCTCTGAAGCAGACTCATCAAACAAAGCCAAGCATGACAGGGAAGGCAAATAAATTAAGAGCTAATTTCCCTTTGCTGCCTCTTAGCATCTATCTGCCTCACTAGTCAAACACACAGACTCCAGCACAGTCACATGCCGTGGAAGTTACCACCCACAAGGTCTCCAAGACCCACAGCACAGCAGGTTTCAAGTCAGATGGGATCCTGAGATAGTAGGAAGAGTGATTTTAAGAGCATAGACTTTTGTATAAGACCACAAAATCTTGATGTTCTAGGGCACAAATCAGCCTCTAACTTCAGGAACAGAGGGAAGGTTTTCCCAGTGCATGCAGATTGTATCTAAACGTCCCACTCCAAGAACCCCCATGCCCTCCTAAATAGCACTTTGCAGCAAATCCCAGGCAAGATTCTGCTCTGACCCATGCAGGAAACTGCATTTTTCTGGGGTGCAGCAGTCTGTAGTACAAGGAAAACACTTGAAGAACCGATCAGTAGTTGGGAAAGTCACTGTCCTACCTCTTTAGTATTCCCAACACATGGCTGAAGCAGGTCAACCTTATAATTACGGTTTACCAGAGCTGCTAGACCATAGCTCATCTTGTAATAAAGACTGCCCATGTGACCACATTAAACAGGAGCAGATTAAATCATTCCACAATCAATCCTAACATCAGATGCACACAGTAGCTCACCTTGCAGCAGATAATCACACAAGCAGTTACCAATTCCTATGCAAACAGAACCAGAGTAGTGTTGCACAAAAGCAAGTATGCACTTCAACAGAGGTATTTTGGCTTTCTGACCCAGAAGAATCTAGAATATCCATGAGGTTGGGGAGGAGAGAAGGTATATGATGAAGGAATGGGCTATCAGCCTTTTTTTGGGCCAGCACAGACTTATTTTTAAGAGTAGCTCTTAGAACAGAGCAAGACCTAATCCCAACCTTGATCTTAAGGCATGAAGCCGATAATCCACTGGGAATGCCCAACAGTTGTCACCCCCAGCTGGCACAAATCCCCTCCAAGCCCCCTCGCTGAAACAGCAGGAGGTTTCTCATGCCTGCAGCCGAAATAATAGAATCATAGAATAGTTTGGGTTGGAAGGGACCTTTAAAGGTCATCTAGTCCAACCTGCCCTGCAAAAAAGGAGGGACATCTTCAACTACATCAGGTCACTCGGAGCCCTGTCCAGCCTAACCTCGAATGTTTCCAGGGATGAGGCATCTACCGCCTCTCTAGGCAACCTGTGTCTCACCACCCTTACCATAAAAAAAAATTCCTTCCTCTGAATCTACCCTCTTTTAGTTTAAAACCATTACCCCTTGTCATCCTATCACAACAAGCCCTACTAAAAAGTCTCCCCACCTTTCTTATAAGCCCCCGCTTATATGTTGAAAGGCCACAGTAAGGTCTCCCTGGAGACTTCTCTCCAGGCTGAACAAGCCCAACTCTCTCAGCCTTTCCTCACAGGAGAGGGGTTCCATCCCTCTCATTTTTGTGGCCTCCTCTGGACTCGCACCAACAGGTCCATGACTTTCCTGTACTGAGGAAATCAGCTGGTAGCAGTGCACCACTTGCTAGACACTGCCCAGACTCTGCCCACCACAGCCTCTGCTCTGGAAGACAACTTGCCCACCTTGAAAGGCTTTGTGCCCCACATGCCACCTCTTCTGTGCTTTGATTTGCCATTGCACTTTTTTTTTTTTAAAAAAAAAGTCATCCTTCTTCCCCCCACCCACAACCAGTTTTGGCAGACACACCGCCTGCTCACTCAGTACAGATCAGCTTCCCAACCCAGTGCTGACAGCAGCACCGCAAGCCCAAAGGCAACACTGGGCACTCAAACACAAATAGCTGTTTTGGGAGTTTTATTTGGGATAGTTTTCCCGCACAGTAGGTATCACGCTACACACCCACACTAACCAGTGCAGGTTGGGAGCCACCAGGAACTGAGCAGAGCACATGCAATAGCCCCTCTGGGCAACCCTGACAACACCCACCTGCTCTTCCTTGATTCAGGATGCTCAGTTGCGTCCAGCATTGAGGATTAAAGGGCTCAATGATTTATGCCTCATTTCATAGCAAAACTCAGCAACTCTGTGCTGAGAGCCAGGGTAGAGTCAGATTTCTTTCTGGGAGCTGCCAAAGAGTCATTGCAGGTCAGAAGCTGAGTGTTTGCTGTTCGCCAGCCTCGCTCAGGAAGAGAAAGAAGAGAACTGAGACTAGTTTTATCTTTCTATCCCCAACACGGATCCTTAGCTCCACTGTTCAGGAAATCTGAGAAGTGCTCACCAGAAAGAAAAGGAGATGGTGATGAGTTAGCAGCAGAGAGCCAGAAAAGCAGATACGCATCCCCCGCAAGGAGTAGCACAGGGTTGGCTAAAGGCGGTCCAGCTGCAATTGCCAGTGGGGATAAGACCTGACCCAGACCACAACCCATTTCTGCTTCACTGAAGAATGAGTGATACAGGCAGGGCAGGGGCAATGCTCCCCAAGGGAAAGAGAAAACAAGGTTTTATCTTAAATTGAGTGCAGGAGGAGAAGGTTGCCACTGTGCTTGACACAGCAAGGAAAGACCAGACAAAGTCAGTGTTGTGACAAAGCACTTTCTCACTACATAAATGCTGCTTGTTTAAAGTCCTGCATTTCACAGGGATGTCTTTCTGCCAGCTGAAATCAATCAAGGCCACTGTTGACTTTGACTCAAATGACACATGTAATTTATGGCTGTTCTGCTGTACATAACATTGTATCAGAGTATTAATAGCTGGAATTTGGAAAGCCATGAAACACTCCTGATTTGTGCCTCTGGAGAATGTTTCAAAGCTTCAAAATTTCAGACCCGCTCTGTTTCTCTTGACATTTTCTTCCAAATCTCGTTAGGACTTGCCAAGACACGAATGTCTGGGGTCCCAAGGAGCTCTCACTGGATTTTGCACTGACGCCAGAAGCAGAAGGGCTCCAGGTTTGGCAATACAGCTTCCCCCCAGTACATCTCTCGCCCTTGCCATGCCACCTTCAAGACTGGCTGAGGCTACCTTGGGAGACCAAGGAAACCACGACTGATGCTCTTCTCCCACAGTACTGCCTCCACACTCTTAGCTTTTGGATAGAGGAAGAGGAGGCCTTATGTATGAATGTTTCCGAGTCTAACCCAGGGCTAAACCCACAACAACTCTAAGCTTTGTGTTTTCTTCCAGGAGATGACAATGCTGATAACGGTATCATCCTCCATCCAGCCTGCTCCCATCCACCACCACCTTTCTCCCCCTCCCACCCTACCAAAGCCCGGAAAGGACAACCTGAGGCTGCAGCGGCTGCTGAAGAAGGCAGCCAAGAAGAACGCCATCCTAGCATCAGAGCAAGCCAAGTCCTTTCGGTCCAGCCTCTCACCCGTGAATGAGGCCAGCTCTGACCTAGAGCACAATGAGAGCGCTCCCCCAGCAGAGACCCCCGAAACCACAGCAACCCCCTCTGCCAGCCTCCCAACCCGCCTCTCCATCAAGCCCGTCACCCACCGCGTCCCCTCCCCTTTCCGAAAGGGCAAGCCTTTCACACTGAAGGTCACGGAGCAGAGGCGCATTGCCGAACACCTCGTGCTCACAACCTCCTCAGCCACACCCCTGCTACACAAGCCAGGAGCTCCTGAGACTCCACAGCAGCCTGAAGGCACAGACACCAACCTTCCCTCTTCACACAACCCTTCAATATCTGTTTTCCCCCAGCCTCCTCCTTCCAGTGCACCCAGTAAAGAAAGGGCACCAGAGGTTTCCTTTGTCACCAAGGTACATACTTATTTCCACAGTGTCAAGCCACCCAGGGCTAAGACGTCCACATCAAATCAGACCCAAGGAACCGTCAGCCATGAAGAAAAAAGGCCTTCATCACCAGCACCTGAATCAAGCCACCCCAAACCATCTCCAGGGCAGATACCCACCCTGCTCAGTGACAGCAAGGCCACAGCTCCTGCACTGGAGCCTCCTGTCCTTTCTGTTGCAGAGGCAGAGCCTCCTAATGAAGGTCCCAGGTCTGCCCCTACCGAAGAGTCCATCAAGGCCCCTTCGCCCAAACCCAGCACCCCCAATGCCCACACTGATAAGCCTATGACCCATGGAAGTGACACGGAAATATCTGGATTAGAGAGTGCTCCTGAATTACCCAGGCAAGATGGTGATATCCTAAAACCATCAACATCCAGCACTACCTCAAGGCAAGCATACCCGGTGACAGCAACCCTCACACAAGCTAACAGTACTGGCGCCACCTCCACAGACACCAAGGCAGAACATGTCATTCAACCTCAGTTGACCCCCAGTTTACCAAACACCAGCCCTCCCCTCAAAGCTGAGCCAGTGCTATCATCAGGAGAAGACAACAGACCTCCTGGAGCCAGTGCCAGTGGATGGCATCGCCTCAAGAAGCACTTGATGGTACAACCAGAAGCACCCAACTTTCCAGAGCCCGAGCCAGAAAAGTTGGTACAGGAGGAAGGGAGCAAGGAGAAGGACAGCTCTCAAGCAATCGTCAGTCATGACCACAGGCTGTTTAAATCAAGGGCCACAAGGTTGTGGGATGCTATTTTATACCAGATGACAGTCACCAAGGAGAGGAAGCAGCAAGCAGAAGAGAAGAAGCTGCAGAAGGAAGAAAGCGCCTTTCTTCCCCGCCGCTTACCCATCTTTCTATGTAAGCCGCGCTTCGACGCACGGAAACTGAAGGAACTGGCTGCCAAACCCATGACAAAGATCACCACTGTGTTCGAGGTGAGCCGGTTTAGACCCAAAGCGGCTGAGGAGCACACCAAGAGCTTTAACAGAATGGCATCAGGATGGTCAGTCAACTGAAGCCACAGGCTGCACCACCAGGCCCACATCTCTGGAGGTTCCTACAGGGCACCAAGCAAGAGAGCACCTATGACTAGGTTTACTGCCCAGAGACAAGTGTAAGGAAAAAATAAAATTAAATAAAACCCCTGCAAGCCAGCAGCCTCATGCTGTGGGTTTAAGGGTTACTCTCCATATATATGCTTAAACATACCACATCCACAGGTCATCAGCCAGGAAAACAAACATACACTTGTTTTTAAAAGAGCTAACAAGCACTGTATGCAGTGACATGGGGAAGAGAGGGGAGGCACACAGGGAAGAGGACAGACTGCCTGTAGAAAAGCCTGGTTTAGAGGAAGGTGATGGAATCTGAATTTATTTTGTTGCGTTTATTAAAGACAAATACTAGAAAGAGAAACAGTTGTAGAAAAGACAACATGAAAGAATCTGGGTGGCTCCACATCTCCTCTAGGGAGTCTTAAAAACTGAACTGAAGAGAGTACACATCATCTCTTTAGCTTCTGCACTTACAGTGCACCCCACACCCGTTTGATGGGAACAAGGTGGAAACCAGTCCTTTCACCCAAGGCACAGCATAATCTATCCATCCTGCTCTCACATAGTGGTTCCCTGCCTGAAAAATGGGTATCATCATTTGATGTCCTCCTAGGTCAGTCCACTAAATCACAGTTAACAGAAGACTAACTCTGCCGCAGTAATCAAGTTCTGTTATGTATTTTACCAGGCTTTCTTAAGTACAGCTGGGGACTGGTGTTTTCATGATCATCAACAAGAGCATGTGGGTATCTAATTCTGTGTATTTAATCAGGTGCTGGGGTGTGTGTGTGTTCTGCTAAATGCAGTAGTCTCATTTTCAGGGTGAACATCATGATAGATGCATACCTACTGATGCCTGATGTCCTGAAAAAAAAAAGGGTATTTAAAACAAAATCCCCAACTCTGTCCATCCAGAGACAACTTGTGCTTTTCAGTATTACAGTCACCCTTTGCATCTCCATCGACACAAGGCTTATGAGCATAAAAGCTGGAGATCAGCTATTTCTGTTTCAGAAGGGACTTTGTCATATGCTGGGATGTTCCTACACAGTTAATATAGGATTGCTATGTTTAGTCCAAATAGGAAACTTGATACACAGCTCTTTACATTCTCTTCATGTACAGAGGATATGGAGCTGATCAAAATTTCCGCAAGCCAAACTGCAAACAGACTTAGAAACAAAACCAAGAGCCCCTTCTGCTTTCTTGAAATCTTCCAATTTTGTGATGACGCTATAAGAAGAGCTCAGTTATCATCAAACCTTCACTGCAGTTTTCACTTTGCTTGTCTTACCCTCTCTGTTTTGTAACCCCTTCCCTTTTCTAAGGAAAAAAAAAAGAAAAAGAGAGAAGGAAGAATAACACAATTATTCTAAAGTTTGGATTTCTCCAACCTCCCCAAGTTTTACATGAAAAAACCTGAAAAGAGGTAGGTTGGAAATGCACCGATAATCACGAATGGATCCCAGGTAAGCTTCTGCAGGATAATTCAACACGCTGCAAGAGAAGACTGTAGAGAAAGATCCACGCAGCAACACAAAATCAAAAAGAGTGCAGTGTAGAACACGTAGAATGCCTAATGCAGATAAAGATGACCTTACCACACAGCGATAAAATGGCACCTTGCTGTAGCATAGCTAGATGGATGCCTATGCACAACAGTCTGCATTCACAAGATCCACAGCATTAGCATGAAGCAGAACAGCCAATATTGATTACACTTGGGAGACTGACTGAATCGGGCCAGAGAAGATGGTTTCAGAAGCAACTGTGCTTTAATCCACTTTGTCCTGCACTGAGAACAACCATCCAGAACAAACCATCAACTTTTGCATTTGCTGGGCTTCCCACCAGGCTGCATCCACAACCCAGCCCCACTGCACAGGGATGGAGGATGGGAAACTGCTAGCAGGGAGAGCAATTCCTGCAGTGGGAAGTGGAGGAAGATAGGTCTGGCTGCACAGCTTAGCCCTTTTGCCCCAAGACTGAAGGGCAGAGGCACAAAGCAGGCATGGAGAGTCCTGCAGAGACAGACCCTGGTACCAGAGTATCACAGAGGAGAGAACAGATGCCTGGAGGCAACAGACTTCCACCAGCAGCTCTGTGTTGGGAGCCACGGCAGCATGTCCCAGCCTGAGCTGCTGTGCTGAGCAAGGGAAGGGGAACACTGTTGGGAACAGGGTTTGGTTGTTTTGCAATGTCAAACAGCCTCAGGCAGTTGCCAAGAGCCCAAATTGCCACTTAAAGAAAACCTCTTGCTCCGCAGCCTGCTCAGAGGTCCTGCAGCTCAGGAAAGGAAGGGAGGAGGCAAAACTATACCTGTGCTCAAGCAACTAGAAAGCTGATAAGGTGGTGTTGAGCAAGTGACACAGGGTGAGACAGAAGGGTTTGGGAGCAAAAAGGCAATCGTGAAGGCATCTGGCAGTAGGGAAAAAGGATGAATATAGTTCAGGGCATGGAGAGGAGCTGGGGAGCAGGGACCTCGCAGCAGGCAAAACAGCCAGCTAAAAACCCAAAAAGCAAAAGAAGCTAAGATCCTTTGGCTATCACAGTCATTTTGCTATCTACAGTCAAAAAAAAAAAAAATTCCTTGTGAATGAGCCCACAGGGCAATGGTGTTGTGCTGTGGCTGTTTGGAGTACTGGGTAGATCCTAGAGGGCATCTCATGACAGTCACTGGCCTTTCAACAAAAGATGCTGTAAAAAGACCAGAGCCCAGGGCACTTTCCTTTGAGCTGCTTGCAGAAGCTCAGGTATGGCAAAAAAAACGCACCTACTGACAAAAACCTGTTTGCTATAAAGAACTGAAGTTCAGAGGATTCTACCTGGTGCATCAAAACAGACTTTGGAAAAAAAATAAGAGGACTGATAAATAAGAGACCTTAAAATAGGTTTCCAAAAGCCACAAGAAAAGCAATTTGAGGATACAAGTCCTGTGGGCTCCTCCTCCTTTACATCTAAAAACATAGCTTTGGGCAGGCTTGGATTTGTACTGCTGCTCATCTCAAAGTGGTATTCAAGAGAGCTTATCTTCTAAATGGGCACCACAAAAGGAAAAAATAAACCCAAACAAAACAATACACAGCACTCAGAAGCCAGTTCCTTGAGAGATTAAAAAAAAAAGCACAGCCCCCAGAAGAATTCTGAAACAAAAGGTGTTTTGTAGCAGACAGAGCTATTTATAAGCTTGGCTATGAAATAAAGCTTCTTTTTTATAGTAGGAAAAAAAGAGAATGAGCTTGTTTTCACCCCTGACAACTTCCTCCCCTCTCACTGTGCCAGATGCTGCCCGGTTGGATCCAACCAGTTATCACCTCCCTCTACGCCATTCCTCCTTATTGCCTCAACCCTCTACTATCATCCACTCAAGATAACACCAGGATATCTATTAACATAAACACAATATGAGCATGAAATCCTAAAACCGTTTCAAGAGGGCACAGAGACAGAAACCCGGCTCTGCCTTCCCCCTTGCTGCACATCAGAGGACGGTCCTTTCTGCTCTGTTGGTCTACCCAGCACAGCAGATGTGCGTGTCCTCCCCACTACAACCCTATTATGGACTGGTTCCTAGAGGCTACTGAAATCATTAAAAGTTTTTCCCCTGATTAATTCAGTAAATCTGGGAATTAGACCCCAGAAGCATCTGAATTTCAGGAGTAACATCAGCCCCCATGCTGAGCCAGAATGACCTCCAGCTATCTGCTTCTCCTTGCAACATAAGATAAAACAGCAGATAGAGACTGTTCCTTTGAACTAGCAAAGGCAAACACATCTTGACCAGAGCAGTATTAGCTAAGGGACTTACTCTACAGATTAAACTAACATAGGTATCCAGCTTTCTAGCAGCATCAGAAAGTGAGAGTCCAAAACAAACCCCTGCTGTGTAGCCACTCCCTCCCAGCTCAGAAAGTCAGGCGTTCACCCAGAAGCAAGGCTCCAGCTGCTACCATACAGTACCTTCCAACTCACCCAAAGTGGAGCTGGCAGAAATAACGCCAAGTCCTGCCAGAACAGTGCCAGGAGTTTGTTACACAACGCAAGGTCATACCCCACCTACCTGGTTAATGAGTTCTCCAGGCATGCTATTGCTCCGCAGCATCATCTATCAACACCTTCTTGTACTGGCCATGGCCTGTCGCAACAAATTTATACTTCTTGCCAGAAGGAGTGGACTGAACAGGAGAGAAAGAAAGAAAGAGCCGAAGTCAGCTTTTTTCTCCCCCAAAATAGGTAGCTAAGATCAAATAACTGAAGCCAGAGGAACATGCGATACAGTTGTCTGTAATCCCAGAGGGGCTGGAGACAGCCTACTCTGTGCTCCCTTCTTGCCCTTCCCACATAAACTCCCTGCACAGACCAACCAGCACTTTCTGTAGGCGTAAGGTAACACAGCAAGCGCAGGATGTGTAATAGGAAAGGGAAGATGTAACTCCAGGCACCAGGAGGGAGGGCTCATCTAAGAGCCTAGAACCCCCAAGCCAGCGTTGGTTTCACCCAAGGCAAGAGCCAGTTTCATTTACCACATGCTGGCAGCAGCACCAACCCAGGAACAGACAAGGTATTTTGATCTTCCTCTCCCAGCCTGGATAGTTCAAGCAGCAGATGCTTGCAGCATTTTAATAGGCATGCCCACAAATGTATCGGTAGGCACAAAACCCTGGATCCATCCGCAAGTGTTGATACTGTCTTAGGTTCACTTCCACTTAATTTTGCATGTTTTCTTTACTCTCAAGATTAAAAAGCATAACAAGAGCACAGTAATACACATCTACTGTTCAATCTGAGCCTAGAAGGCTGGGGCTCCCATCTCCTGGGCTGAGAACAACATGCTATTCAAGAGACCCTTCAGTATTACTGGTTATAAAACAATTTTTGCCCCCATTTTACTAGGGCTGAAGCAATAGCAGCTCACTGTTAGGAAGAGCTCTTAGGTATGCAATTGTGTTGACAGATACAGGCAACCCTTGCCCTACAGAACACCACTGTCTCCTCAATACTTCCAACCCAGCCAAGAGTTCTTTTCTTTTCCACAGTGGAGCAAGTGCTTTCATACTCACACAGATACTAACTCACCTTGATATTGGTCTCAGGTTTGGGACTGCCCTTCTGTTCCCAAAGGCTTCTTTTACTCACAATGTCTCCAGCCACGATATCCTGAGAAGATGATGTTCTCATTACCCTTCACTGCTAATGCTGCTGAACATGCTTTTGTTCACATCACTTTCAAACCCACACCTCTGACCTCCTTTTTTATTTATAATATCACATCATCTGACCCATGACAGCTGCAGCTAAAACCCATGACTGTGAAAACTTCTTCCGTTTCCCAGTATATCCTGTTTTCCTCTTTCTCACTCTCTTCAACCAGAGCCTGGATCAGAGACCCAAGATGTTTATTTTCATAAGTTCATTAGCTATTTAAGACATGTTAACATCAAGGCTTTTATTTTACGGAAGGAATTTTGCTCACATAAACACAGATTTGCAACCAATGCATTGCAAATCAGCCTCACTCACATTGACCAAAAAGTGAAATTATTAAGAGAGCAATACATAATAATCTTTGCATTTTCCAAGTTTACAAGACTTATGATCTTGGTACTATGTGCAAACTCGTGCTCAACAACTGGAGCTCCATCCTAGCCCCTGCAGAAGACATACACATTCTCCCCACAGCTGATTTTATTCCTGTTTCAAAACAGAGCCTCAACCAGCATGACAGAGGCTTTCCTAGCTGTACCACCAAGGAACAATTTGGGACCCTAGCACAAAGTGAAACTCTGACCTATAAGGCCTTGCATCCTGATGAAGGAGATTGGATCTCTAACACAGATTCCTTGAGAGCTGGTGGGCATCACCAACGAGCTGTACCAAGAGGCTAATGCAAGCGTAATACATGTGCCCAGAGAGCAGCCCCTCTCCCCTTCTGCAAGCACGGCGAGCCCTGCAAGCGCCATACCTTACAGGGCTGAGACTTCACGGCAGACTGAGCTGCAACCTCTCCAGTCTCCCAGAGGCTTTTCGTGCTGGCTACCATCATGCTCGTAGTTGGAAGGTCAAGAGAGGGCTGTCGAACAGGTTTTGGAGCCTTTGTGGATGTCTGGAAAATAAATAGTGAAAGATCACCATCAGAGAGTGTGTGCTTTTTTCCCCCCCGGTAATTGGAGGTCCTCAGGGATGAGGGGTCATAAAAGGAGACTTGTAGGGTCTTCCTAGTTCCTGCCAGATACTCTCACCCATTAAGCCTCACCCATGAGGATACAAGGATGGGACAGCTCGCTAAAGAAACCTACTTTATGCTGCTGAGGGAGATACAGACAGAAGAAAGGGTTGCTCCCATCCAAGGGGGAATGATTCAGTTGTCACCTCCCAAATGGTAAGACTAAGAGACACAGTGGTAGAGCAGCACCCAGCAAAGAGGGCTCCTTGGAGGGTGGAGACAGAGACCAGCAGCCCACCTCAATAGCCTGCGTGTACTGCTCCAGCCTGTCATCGATCTTCGACACAGGGAGAGGAGGCTGAGTCTTCTTTATGCTGTTACTGGAGAGCAGAGGAGAGAAGAGGATTAAGATGATCCCCCAGTGCCTCAAGCAGAAGGGAGGACTTTGAGAGCCACAGGCAATCTGTCACTCCTGCCCTTCCCCATAGCAGGGCTCACCAGCATCCTCCATTTGCAGGAAGGGACCTGCTTTACCCCAAGGTCAACCCTAAAAATACCTTTTCTTTATTGAGCGGTTCAGCGACTCAGTTCTGTCCGTGATCTAAAGTGGGAGACAGGAGAATACAAAGATATTAGTATTTTTAATCCATAGACCTCAGATGGATGTAGGTCACCTCAGCTGACCATAATTCAACCATTTCTCTTTCCTGATCCCTCAATGCAGATTTTGGTTAGAAATGCCTCAGTCCCATGTTCCCACCCTGGTCAGATACAGTGAGCATCCTCTTCCCTTCTCCTTCCCAAGGCAGGTGAGCAGAACCGTAACCAAAAGCACCAGTGCACAGTAGCAGCCCAACCAGTTTCAGGTGCAAACCAATAATGTGCAACTTGACTGACACCTGAAACAGCAACCAAGACCATTTTCTCTACTTCCTCTGCTCAAGGACTTTCTCTCAGACACTTAGTTTCCTAGATAGGCACAACAGAGAAAGTGGCAAGTGTGGAAAGACATGGGGGAAAACTAGGGGCACTGCCAGCTGTGTCTGCAGACGAGGAGCCAAGCACAAGAGCAGCACAGACATGAGTTACATGGACTTATCCACACCAGAGAAGCACACAGACAGGGCAAGTCAGCACACGGAGCCACCTGCAAGGCAGCCCTTGGGTCAAGCCATTGGGAAAGAAAGTTTTGCACAAGAGGCTCCTGCACAATAACTCTTTGGCCAAGACAGGAAGACAAGCAAACACTCCACAACCACTAACTAAAGGAATGCTCAAATGTTGCTAAACCTTACAGCTCTTTTGCGCTCCAGAAAGCACAAACACAGAGAGAAAAATCACTTTCAAGTCAAAACAGGAGACTCTTTCTTAACAGCAGCTCCTACAGAGCCAAGGAGCAGCAACCAAGTAACAAGGATCCTTCCCTCCCTGTGTAAATGCTGTCTGTGCCACAGGAAACATCATCTATCAAATTAGCAGATAAAAAGCAGCACTAAGTGCTCATTTTAAGGCTCTTTCAGGGTGGCAAATTTTAGCTAAGCAGAAGACAAGACAGTGTCACGGAGATGACCCATTTAACAGCTGTGTCCAAGAGCACAACCACCAAACAGTGCAACCCTGGCTAATAGAGATGTGCAATGGAGAGTCACTCTGCAGGGTCCCGACATAGCAGCATGACAGATATGCCATCAACCAACTTTTTCTGCTGGACAGGCTGTCTGCCTGCTGCCAGCTTGCTCCTTTGCTTGGTGCTGCAGGAATTGATGCTCGTCTCTGAGCTGTGACTTCAGAGATTGGGTTGCCCATCCTTCCAGGACATTGATGGGCAGGCTGGCACCTCATGGGGCATAACAGCACCTGGAAGAGGAATCTGGTAGATTCCTGCCTGTGTCTCAGCTTCTCAACCACAAGTAGATAAGATATCAATAGGAAAAAACCTGGCCAATCCTGCCAGAGAGATGCTGTGCAGGTACAAACCACCCACAGGTGCTTCCAAAAGGTCATGAATGAGCATCAAGTTAAACACAGAGAGGCCTAGAAAAGGCTGTAGGTGACAGTAGATCTCAGCACGACTGTCTAGGCGGGAACACACTTTCCTTAAGCTATTTGGAGACCACCTCCCCCTGCCCAGTAGGGCTATTCTTTGCAGCGAGAGTCTTGCATTTCTCTGGTCCAAAGCACTTTCTGAAGGCCAGAAACAACCACAGTTGTTCACTCAGCCAGCCTCCAAACTCAGAGCTCACAAGCAGCCTGAGAGAAAACATGGCTGGTGCAAGGCTTCCCCCTGCCCCCACATCTGTTTAAGCCCCCAGGCCACACTCTGAACCCCAAACACCCCATCACACTGCAACCCAACACCCACCTGACCAGATGTTCCTGGCCTCCACCAGCCACAGCTGGCAGCGGAGCTCCCCACCCACTGCAGATGCTCCTGTCTTTCTACTACGAGAAGTGTTTCTGCTGAGCGATCCTGTGCCAAAACACCTTCCTGGTGGTCAGTGTGTTTAATTCTTTGTGCTCGCACAAAGCCCTGCTAGCTGGGGTGTAAAGATCCTCCTTCCTTTGGAAAGATCCCAAGCTCATATTTTTCCTGAACAGCTTTACATTCATCTTTGTGTATTGGTGAGCTCTGACATCACCATTATAAAACACAGAGACTAGACTTCTAAACCTTTCCCTGGGCTAATCCTAGTAGCAGCAGCTAAGCTCAGGTCAGGAAACTATATGTGTTTTGGGGTTGTAATGGCAAAAGTTTCAGCACATAAAAGGTACTGGAAGTGTTTCCCACATTTCCCCACCAGTCCCACTCCACAGATATGCTTTGGCCACCCCTACCTCACTTTTCAAACCTAACAGCACATGGCCTGCATCCAAACCTACCCTTTCTCCCCTCCTTTTATTTGACTTTTAAAAGGATTCTTCATAAAGAGCAAGAATCTGATGGTTGTAGATGATGAAACCTTCCTCTTACAATCTATTTACTGGGCAAGAGGAAGTGTTCAGACAACCCTCCCCATCCAGGAAATATTGCCCAAGAAGCTAATAGCACAGATCTAAATGCAAAAAAGCAAAGATAATACCAACAGCAGATTTGCTATCAACAAGCTTAGGGCTTACAAAGACAAAAAGCCATTCAGTACAGGAATCACTTATCTGTACCTATTGTATGTAAAAGCACACGCACAGAACTGAGGATTTGTAGTAAATGTAACAGAAGTCATGAGATTCAATTGAGGTGGTGTTAAAAATGGAAGTTTCGCAAGAGCATCGATGCATACAGATGTGACTGGGAAGGACACAATGCTTCAGAGATCAGGAATCCCAGTTTGTTTAAAAAACTTAAGTCATACTTTCTGATTTTAATCAAGAAAGGGAAATTCCAGTGCTTCAAGTTTTGGGGTTTTTTTTCTGGGGGAAGGGAAATTTTATTTTCTCATAAGTGTGTAGTCATCATTTTCATGTGTAGTCTTTGACCAAATTCACAAGATGAAAGCAGACATCTTTATCAGTATTACAATATTCCCTGGAGCCCTCAGTGAACTTTAGACTTCTACGGTGGTTGGCAAAGTATACACAGAGACAGTTCCAGCTTCCAACAGCCCAAGCAGGCAAAACAGGAGGAGAGGAGGTTGACAGCCAAGGAAGATGAGGGAAACAGACCAAGTGATTTGCCCCAGCCTGTAGCAGGAGTGGGATAACAGGATTCATCCTCTACATTGTTGTGAGCCCTGGGTCATCTTTCCTCACCATTAGTTAGGTGCTCTATCCCAATAGTTGCCTCCAGAGGGGCCCCAGGAACACAAACCTTGATGGAGCACACAGCAGTGTGGTCAGAGCACAGCTCCTCCTCTTCCAGACTGGCAGGGCTTGGGGCCTTCTGGCGCTTTTCTGGTGTTTCTTCTTCTTCATTTCTCCTTCTCTTCTTTTCCTGAGTGCAGAAAACGAACAAGCCAGGAAGCAAGCTGGTCAGACTGCTTACTATGCAACAAAAGTGATTTTTCCCGTCTCCCAGGCTTCCTGCTTTACACTAAACAAACACATGAGCTCAGAAACTTTGCTTCACATCATCTAATTTAGAGATATCCAGGAAGAAGCTCATATGTCATGGAGGGAGGGTGGCTGTAGAAATCAGAGAAATTTTGCAGGATCAAGGTTCCAAAATGATATGGAAAGAGGTCCTTGCATCAGTTAAAGATTTCTTACCACTTTTGAGACAGGAAAATGTGAA
Source organism: Athene noctua (assembly GCF_965140245.1). Classification (NCBI taxonomy): domain Eukaryota; kingdom Metazoa; phylum Chordata; class Aves; order Strigiformes; family Strigidae; genus Athene; species Athene noctua. The sequence goes on from NC_134050.1 coordinate 17,890,243, forward strand.
TTTCTCATTTAAAGGGCAAAAGGAGAGAGAGCAGCTGCCTTTAGAATAAAGGGCTAGACACACACACTTCAAATGCAGAAAGCATTCCAGCCTCAGCAAGTAAAAAATCCATTTACAACAAAAGATATTTGAAGCTCAGCCACCGTAACGGGTTTGCACACCACTCAAGTTCCAGCTTTGTGTCTCTTATTAACCAGGAATTACACCTCATCAGAAGAGCAATGAAAGAAAACCTCAGCTGGGAACAATGCAAGATTTAAATACACATCAAGCCAAAGTGCTCCAAAGGTGTGATAAAGGCTGCGGAGAAAAAAAACAAGCAGTAAAATTTTGATTCAAGTTTTCCTGAAGAGCTACTCACTGCCCATAGAACCACAGAAGTAGGCAGTAGCACTGTCCTTCTCTGCATTTATTACAGAGACATGCTAAACCATCACAATCTCTGTAGGCAAACACACCACCCTCACAAGAGGGCAGAGACTGCCTGCAGTGACTCCAAGAAGGCACATAGGCAAGAGTGGCACCAGCCCCAGGTTATGCCATAAAAGTGTGTCTACTGGGCTCAACACCCAGAAGCGTAAGCAGCAATGGTGAGCCGAGTTCTTGGAGAGCAGCCCCCAGCTCTCCCACCAGCCCTATGGAGAAAAGAAGATCAGCTCCTCCTGATCCCACCTCCTGCTCAGCTCTCTCTTCTTCCTGCTCTTGGACCCGTTCTTCCTCCTGGCACAGCCTCTCTTCCTCCCTGATAACAACATTCTCCTCCCGGATCTCCTCTGTGCTTTCCTGATCCAGCTGTATCTGCTCCAGCTTGACTTCAGCTTCCCTCACACCACTGTCCTCCTCTTCATATGACTGTCGTGGAGACCTAGAGGTGGGAGAGAGAGAAATCAAAGAAGGAAAACATTGTTACGAGCCTACAGACACCATCAGGTTCCTCAGACTGCTAGAAATCCAATTTTACCACTTCCCCAAGCCTACAACTTGCTGGGTGTTTTACACCAGGGCTCACAGCCACTTCATGGTGCCATCCAGTTGTAACAGCGGTCACATCACTCACACTGTGTCCAAGACACAGCTCCACTAAGAGGTGTGGCAGACCTGAAGGTATCTGCACCTTTCCAGCCTCACCGCAGGCAGGACCCACAGGAAAACAGAGATCAGACCTGCATTCAGACCCCAGGCAGAGAGGGCACTACCACCATGATGTGATGCTGGCTCAGTTCTCTGCTTGGCTACAGCCCAGATCCCAGGTGAACCAGCATGGTCTGTGGCCCTGGTACACAGACACAGATATGACACTGCCCCCATGGATCTCAGCATCAATTCAATGTGGAGCGCCAAACACAGCCTTTCTCTGCCTAAACTCATCTTCCCGCTGGAGAAGGATCCAACCAACAACATGTGAACATGCTTCCCAAGATTCCCTTTTGCCCTAACTGAAGCTAAACGGCAGGGCAAGGCTGTATGGCCAGTCACATGAGGTTATTTTGTTTGCAAGGCACAGTGCTCCACAAGCAATGCTGGATCTACACCTGACCCCGAGCCTCAGTTTTGCCCACTGGAATAAATCACACCTCTACGCATGTCACTCATTTCATAGCCCAGCAAAACAAAGCAGTCGCAAAGCGGCCAGGGTCACCCCTTGGCTCAGGTTTAAAGAAAACACAACAGGGTTTGTACAAGAGGATTCCTCCAGGTCTCTGAGGCTGCACAGAGGAAACTCCGGAGTACGTTGAAGCAGCCAGCTTTGCAAAAGCAGAACAGCCTATGCCTTTGGGGCACAGTCTGTGGGAACACATAACCCCAGGGCTCTCACTGGCTCACAGCTGTGCACCAAGATGTCATTGCCATCTTACTTTGCCCAGCCAGAGAATAGCTTCCTCCTCCCACCTGTTTCTTAGAAAAATCAACTGGCTTGCGACAGCAAGGCTCAAGAGCTGGCTAGCAGGCAGCTGCCAAAGTGCACGGCTGACTCACCACTTCTGCCTCACCAGCCAGCACCAAAACACACAAAAAAAAGTTCAAGCAAGACACTTCCACCCACCTCTCTGCTGCTGGGAAAGCAGCTCACAGGACAGCCACCATCCAGCCCTCCTCACTGACCACACAGGGAAAAAGCTGACGCATACACCAGCTCATTTGGCTTGCTACTAACCATCCTCCCACAACAGCACAGTCACCAACAGCAAACGGGCTCTGAATGCCCAGGTAACTAGTTTCTCCTAATCAGGATGCTAGCAATGCCTCCAGCTAAAGTGCAAGCTCATATTAAAAATTAAGGCCAGCAGATATGATGCAGTCTACAAGATGCCTTTTGCACCACAACAACTTTGTATGGGATGCTGCTAGCCTGACACAGCTCCCACCCTCTTGCATGCAGCTCATAGCATGGCTCTCCCTGCACAAAGCGGGGGAATCAGAACCAAAAATAAAACATGCCTTCGCACCAAAGTCCTCAGGGGATGCAAAAGGTGTTTTATCTCCACGCAACAGAGAGCAACTGTCTCCATCCCCTCACTTGCAGCCACCACCTAAACATCTTTCACATGAGAAAAAACAGGGTTTGCTCCCTAATCAGGTAAGCAGGAGAGAGGGGAGCTGGGAAACCCCGGCCACTGCACAACCCAGCCAGACACACAGCATACCTGTACTCACACCACACTCCAAGCTTATCCTTCAGGACAGCAAGGGCAGACTTGCTGAAAGGACTTGATAGAGTACAGCCACCCCTTAGAGCAAGCCCAGCTTTTGCAAAAAGCCCCCTCCCAGCAAACCAACAGGGTCTGAGCCTCCCCCAACCACCCCAGCAAAAGCCTACTCGGCTACAGCCGCTGCCTTTAAAGCACCACCCCTCTCTGATGGGCTTCACCTGCCACAGATGCCACCTTCCCTGCTCAGCACCCTCCTGCCCTGCTACAGAATAAACACAAGCATCACATAAAAACCCAAGGAGCAATTTCTGGAGAGGATAACACAATCCTTCCAGCAAATTCTCCTTTGAAAGCCAAGGAGGGAATAGCAGCAGCCTTTCTGGACAAGCTCTTTGCAGGGGGGGTGGAAAAGGCAGCATGCCAAAAAGCAGATGAGGCCAATTCCTAATTGCTCCCACAGATGTGATAATCAACACTGTGGTGAGGTGCTTGAGCAATGCTTGTGGGGTCAGGGCTGCAAAGGTACAGCTTGCAGAGTGGTTTAGCTACAGTGTTTGGAAAAAAGTAAGAAAGAGGCAAGCTCTATTTATTTGTTCAGCAATAAATATTAATCTTAGGCATTTTTTCAGTCTCAGGGGTAAAGAAGAGGCTGTGTCATCACAGGGGCAAAATTCCCTATAAAATCAAGCTGCTGAGAGAGCTGAGTCACAGACTTCACATGCAGGTAGACGGTGTCCAAGGGAAATGGTTAAGGCAGGAGTTTGGTTCAGCTCAGCAAGGGGAGAGTGATGGGAGATGGGGACTAACCAGCTGGCACACAAGCACCTCTCAGGGCTTTGCTGCCTGTTTTCCCCCACTGAAAGAAGACTCAAGCACAAGGTGGGCTGGGGCCATAACACCCACTACGCTGACTTGAGCCAGGAAGCAGCAATAACTTAGAACAGCTTTTTAGGCTGGCCTGGATTATGTTAGAGGCCGTTTCAGCCCCTGCAGCAGCTCAGGTGGCTTAAATCCGCTGTTGTCACTCCTCCAAACCCAGGCGTCCTGGCAGGCTGCCATTGCTTGGAGCGCAAAGCTCAATCCAAACATCCCCGAAGCCCAGGGCAGCCCCTGAGCCTGTTTCACCCTGCTAGCCCAAATAGCAAGCGGCGAGCATCCGTCCTAGCAGTGCGGGATGCTCTGGCCTCGTTTTTATGCATGCAAGGCTTGACTTTGGCTTGGTCACCCCTCCTCGGAGATGGTCCTTTTGCTGGGCACGTTGGTTCCCCTCCCCTCCATTCAGCTGTGTCCTACGCACCTCTGCTTGCGCTGCTCAAGCTTCTGGGACCAGTCACTGAAGCCTTCATCCTCTTCCAGCTCTGAAGTCCCAGATGGCTTAAAGTCATAACTGAAACACAGCAAGAAGGAAAATTAGGATGAGGAAGATGCAAAAAAACCCAAACCTGGCCTGAAAGAGCCCCAGACTGATATTGCCCTTCTCTCCCTCCAGTTACTGCATCTTCTTTCCTCTGGCTGCTCCCAAATCCCACTAGAAGCTCTATCCTCCATTACAGCAAAGACACCGTGTGCTTAGGAGCACCCCTGTATAAAGGGGGTCTCTCAGGGCACCACTACAAGATAGAGAGGCAGAAGGAGCACCCCACTGCCAGCCTGGTCTCTGGGGCTGTACACAAGCAAGCAAAAGACAAGCAGCACATCAAAACTAAGAAGTCTATGGTTTTCTTCTGCAGCGGAGCTGGCTTGTTTGGACCAGAGATGTTTCAAACTCAGTTGCTGCTTGTCCTGCGCTTGTACACAGCCCCATAAGAAAGACATCAGCAGGAGCCAGCCTGAACAGATGAGGAAGACTCAAAGATTAGGACACTGGCTCACATTCTGGGTTGGATCCTCACGCTCCCCTACAGCTCTGAGCCAGTCAGGTGCACTTGCACCACCCCGGCTCCCCGCCTGTGGATGCTCTACTGCTGTACGGCGCCGCAGCCCTCCCGGGGCACACAGCTGCTGGCACCAGATGCAGGCTGGCCATGCACAGGGATTGTTGGGTTTTCCCTATTTCTTTCCTTGCATTCACAAGCAGACTCGCCTCCCAGCCAGGGGTCCTGGGTGGGCAGGCATGTTACAAGCGTTGGCCTGAGGAGGTGGCTTCACAGATGGTTTTGGGACACAAGTCGGTCACGTTGCCTGGGAATGGGAATTAGGATATGGTACTCACAGATTAGTTTAAAACTCAGAGGTTCAAAATATGTAATAAGCATGGGTGGGCCTTTTCTTTGCCTTTCTGGGCTCTTAAGATGTGTCAGAAGGTGCCTGGCCTCCTCTGCGACGCCTGTGGCTTGAAATATAGGGCATTTCTCTGAGATTCAAGAGTCTCATATTGAACTGGCTGCAGGAGCTGAGGGTTTACAAAAAGACACAGGCCCTCACCAGGGAGGGTAGAGGAGGGGAGCACCAAAACCAGCTGCTCACCCACAAGTTTAAGCACAGCCCAGCTCCTGCTGCGCTTCAGCACCCCCTTGGACTGCCCAGCAATGATGCCACGTAGGTCCAGGACGCTGCAGCCTGGTCTGGGTTATTTTCTGCTGAGTGTGTAGCAGCAGCTTGTGGATGTCCCAGGATAACACTCAGGAAATTTGATGTGGAGGCAGGATGGGACCATGCATCTGCTGAGTCCCTGGTCAGGGCTTCAAGAGAGTTGATAATGCCCAAGGCAGAATCGTTCTGGTATTTGTGGCCTCGGCAGCAAATGTATGCTCAGGCTATCAGAGAAGCTCCCAGGGGGCAAGGGAGACAAGCCAGATGCTGTTTGGAAACTGGTCTCCCTTGCCCCTTTGCAAAGACAGCCCCGGGGGAAGCACCAAGCCGGCACAACCCCATCAGCACTTCTGTAGCAGATGTCCATCCCTCCAGCACGTCTTTCCTGCAAACCCGGCGTTTTTCAGGTTATTTCTCTTTTTTTTTTTTAGTGGGAGGAAGGGGAGAAGAGAAGCTTTGCTCTGGCCCTTTGGTGCAAGGAAATGCCGAGGGTGGGTTTACACAAACAGGAGTGACATGGAGGGGATGAGTCCCAGCGCGGGAAGAGCCGGGGGAAGGAGGAGGTAGTGTTTACACAAGGGAGAGCAAAGCTTTTCCAAAGATTAATAGCCAGGCTTGACCCCAGCTGCATGAGCAAGCCCAGGTGGCTGTCAGCAGCTGCAGAAGAAAGCAGGGGATGGCCAGAGAAGAAACATCCTTCTGGTGAAGCCTGGCCCAGCGAGCTCAAGCATCACGGACCAGGGAGCAAAACCCCTCATTTAGGAGTTCTTGTCATTGCTCCCTTCGCAGATGCTTAAGCACACAGTTAAATCCGGGCACCAACAGTTCTGTGGGGTCAGCAGCATGTCTGTGCCTATGCCCACAGGACTGGAGCCTGCAGGCTGGGTTACTGGGGCTGCTGCATGCTACTCTGTGCCCGAGGCAGCTCACAGCATCTCCCGGTGAAGCAGAGACCAAAGATCTTGTCTGCCATTTGAAAGACCTTTACGAATTATCTTCCAGCCCCTGTGTGAATGGGGGCTTGGAAAAGCTAACAATTATTATTACTCTCCAGATCTTCTGTTTGCTTTGAGGGCAGACCGCAGTGGTTTTGTCTGCAGAATATCACCGGTTGTATTTCCACAAAAGATTTTGAAGCTTCTTTGCAATGCTTTTAGACACACAAAAAAAAGGTCCTGAATAATTTTGAAAGTATGAGAAAAAAAATGATCTTTTAATGGAAAAAAATAGATTTTTATAAATAGCTTTGTTATTTTTCCAGTAAAACGAAGCTGCTGCTTCTCTCTGACTGTAAGCCCATATCGAAAACCCTGCCACCATTTCTTCATTGTGTTTAATATATTTAGAAAAGAGTTGAACACATATATAGTGGGAAGACTGGGGTCTTTGAGACCGAGTTTGGCAATTCAGAGTGCAGACTGGTTTTTGTGCCAGCCCCAAAGCTGCATAGCACCTGGGCTGCTGAACTGTGGACATGGGGAGGTTGTGGTGGGATGCTGGGGATGTGACTGGTCATCTTTCTCCAGGGGTTTCCTCTCTGACAGCAGACAGCTCAGCATCTCCATAAATGCCTCCTAGGCTAGTTCCATTTAGGGCCTGCCCCCTTAAAGCATCTTGACCGTAACCATTGGAGCTGTGAACGGCACCAGCTATGGGGCTGTGCTCTGCTCCCCACTGCCAGGGCAGCGTTCTCTGAGGGAGGAGCGAGGAGCTCAGCCAGGAGAGGTGACCACTTGCTTGGCCACCAGCACCGTCATCTGCCCAGGGTTTTGTGTCACATCCTCAGGCACATGTCTGGCTTTGCATGTATGAGGAACATCCATTAGTTTTGGCACAGGATGATTCACAAGCTGAAATTTAACCAGGCACTGAAATCCCTGGTGATAGGGACGTGCTGCCTGAGCTCAGCCTTACCCAAGCTGTCCTAGTTTAAACTCTCAGGATAGTAAAACACCCAGCCTCCAGACAAAAAAAAAAAAAAAAAAAAAAAAAAAAATCAAAGCAGGTGTTCTGGCTTTTTCTGCCCAAACTCAAAACATGCTGTTTGTTAGTTTGGGCTAAATCCTCCAAACCAAATCTATTAGGGAACTTCCCCATCACTCCAAACCACCCCAAACAACAGACACACGCTCCATGGATGCAGGAGGGTTTTGCTGCAAGGAGAGAGCCTGTCACTGAAGGATTTATCTGTGGGTATTTCTTACTGGTTTTCCTGTGCGGGACCCGTGCTCTCTGAGCAGGAGACGGTGCCATTCAAGCCCTCTTCTGCCTGGGATCTCAGCTGCTTCTCCCGCTCCCGCCGTCGCCGCTCTCTTGCTGCCTCCTCCTCATCTTCCACGCTCCACTGTGCTGTCAGCCTGCCAAGCCAGAGGGAAAACCCATCCTTAACACCATCAGGCAGTGCCTGTGAAACCTGGCAATAATGCCCCAAGGTGGCTGGGTTCCCCCAGCAAGCAGAGAGCTCCTGCAGAGGAGCACCCCCACCATGAGCATCGGTCCTCGAAGTGGCATCCCCGCCTCCATCAGCACGGCTCTCAGCAGGACTGACCAACGTGCAAGGATAAGGTGGGACACATGGACAGGGAGAGGGGTACAGGACAGCCTTCCCCAACCCCGAGGAATATGTGGTGTGTACCCCACCTCCTCCCAGACCAGCCACCTTCCTGCAGGCTGGAAGCCCACCGGGAAACACCATTCCCTGCAAAGATGCTTTGCATCCCAGGGTGGGTTTGTTAAGGGTCTTGCAGTGCTGCAAGAAATCCCACACCCCATCTCAAGCTGTGGCCCAGGGAGGGCAAGATCTGCACCCTGGGGGTGAGTTTCCTTACGCCATTGAGCTGCTACTGCCTGACCAGGAGCAGAGGGAACAGCAGCAGAGGGCAGCGGCTATGTCCCGCTCTGCCCTGCCCAGCTTCCTACCTCCCCTGCCGGGAAGAAAAACCTGCCCTGGCTTCTCCCAGACATCTCAGCTGCTGGATAATAACGCCTCTGTCAGCAGAACAGCTTCTTGCATCCTCGAGGAAGTGATAAGGTGGCTGTCACATTCCTCCTCCGCCAATAACGCTGGTCCCCACGTGGGAGCAGCTCCTGCTCCGTGGCTGGTGGCACCAGCCGGGGTGCAGGCAGAAAGGGACACGCCACCACGGTGTGGTCACCACTCACCCCAAAGGCCTGCGATGGCATCTGGAGCAGCACGGGTCTGACTCGTGGTACCCAGGGCTGATGCTGGGGCAGGTACTCCCTCACCCCACTCACCCCTGGCTTGGCCAGGTCCAAAACAGATCACGAATCCTGTTTCCCCCCCACGTTTGCAAGCTTATGTCCAGAAATGCTCTGCGCAAGGCATGCACACGGGAGTTGGGAAGGTGATCTCCCACCAGCAGCTGGTCCCAGCCCAACCTCTGCCTCCCCCCACTTCAGGGACACCCCAGGACTGCAGTTCCTATAGGATGAGCCTGCTCAGTAGGAGATATGGTACGACATCAGTTCAGGCTAGGGCAAAGAGCCCGTGGAAAGGAAATGAAAAAAAAAAAAAAACCAAACAAAAATGCCTTATTTGAGACGTTTCAGCCCAGTTTGAGTGAAGGAGGGGCAAGTTTCAGCTGACCCCAGAAGTGCCCCTCTGCCAGCCTGCCTGGCTTTGCTCACAGCCTGGACTATGAACCACACGAGAGGGCCTCACCTCACCAAATGAGATGCTGTTTTCATTTGACATTCAGGACAGATCCCCCCCTCACCCAGAAAAGGAAAGGGAAAAAAAAACACATTGGGATTGAGACATTTTGTTCAAGAAAAAAATTGGCTTTTCTAATTACACTATGCACCTTGTCGACCTTTTCCAGGGAGGCCCACCCGGAGCCTATTTCTGCAGCACTGGCAGGACTGCCGAGCTTAGCCCCAGCAGCATCCCTTTGCAGAGCGGTCCCACTGCCACCCTGGGAGGAAGCTGGGGGGTGACCCTGCATCCCTGCCCTCCCAAACTCCCACCTTGCCCAAGGCGGCAGAGCTGGGATGCAGACAGGCAAAGACAGGTCACCCATCCCTACTGAGCCCAGGAGGAGCAGGGAACAGAGCAGATCCCGGCCGAGAGGCCAAGAGACTGCTCCGCTGCCGTGGAATTACTTTACATCTGCCTTACTTTGGGTGGGGTTTTCTTGCAAGCAGCACATTCAGCCACCCTTTCCCCTTCTCCCTTGTCATTGCCCCTTGCCACCTTGCTCTCCAGGGAACAAAGCAGACCCGGACCAGAGCCTGGGCTCCCCTCCTCCCTTCCCTACTCGTCCCACACTCCTATTTATTGTTTTCCCCCAGGTTCCCATAGAAACCCTTGTCTGTGGGCCTGGCAGGAAGCCACCGTGTTGTTGTTGGTTTTTTTTTTTTTTTTTAATATATAAATGAAGTCATTCATTAAACTCTGCCATGATCTCCCTCCCTCCTGCGACAGCTCCAGATAGTCTCCAATTAGGAAAGGCTCTTAACCCCCTCCCACCCATACCGCCCCAGTTATGAGAAGCAAGGTCCGTATTTATGCCAGAACAAATTAGATTTCAATTTAATTCCTTTGCCCCCCCCTCCAGCTCCCTGGGAGGCTGCTGCAGAGGCAGTTCTACAAGTCCCCAGCTTGGCCGGGGTGCCCAGGGAAGCCCGGACGGGGGTCCCCTCCGAACCACGTGAGCTTTCCACGGTGCGAGAGCAGTGTTGGTTGGCAGCCCTCTCCCCTTCCCAGTTGGATGTGACTAACTCTCTCCCCATGACCTCACCGGCTCGCTATTCTGTCCCTGCATCCTCCGAAAGGGCTGAGGACAGAGCCAGGGGCGACCGTTTTGGGAAGAAGGATTTTTCTGCAAAAGTAGGGAAATATCTTTCCGAGCTCCCTTTCCACAGAGCAAACCAGCCTCCAAGTTGCTGGCCACCATGTCGTGATGTGTCTCAGACACGCACCGTGGTGGGGCTGCAATGCGGGGAGCTCTGTGCCTGCTCCTCTCAGCAACAAGGGCTGCGGATAAAGCCCCCACCAAGCCCTACTCACCCTCGGTTCACAAATATCAGCACCCTCCAGCAAATACCTAAAAGCAGTTTATTAGTGGATTCAGAGCTCTCTCTCATGCTCAGAAAAGCTGGCAGAGGAGCAAGGTTTAATAAGCAATGCTTTGGGGTTCAGTAGTCAAACAGACAAGCAGAGGGAAAAGGACGATTACTTTTTGACTGACCTAGCAGCACAAATATTTGTTTTCAGTGAAAAACAAACAACAACAAAAAAAAAAAAGGAAAAAAAAAGAGAAACTAAACCCTGCCAAAGTCCTTGAGTTTGGGGCAACTACAAGGGTTTGTTGGACCACAGATGCAATGTGCCATTTCAGTTTGGACAAGCTCAAGTGTGAGGAGATGGTCATCTGTTAAATTGCCTTTCAAAGCTAAAAAGTGTAAAGATTTAATTTCTCAATGGTTCTGTTTTCTAAGAAGGGACCACAGTCTCCTGTTTGCTCTAGTTGCTTGCAATCACATTCGGTAAGTCAACGTGCTCAGCCCACGGCGGTATTGCACAACCATCTTTCCCATTTCTATAAATAATTACCCAGCGCTTCAGGATCGGGCTGATACCACGTACCTCTGCCTTCACCACCAGCCAGCACTTTGCAGGTCCATCCCAGGCTGGGGAAGTTTTAGAAAGAACCAGGCTCACAGCTGCCAGTGGGACTGAGACCTCCCCACTTCATTTCACCCAACACAGGACAGGGAAATGAAAAGCAAGAAGACTTGAAGACTTGCAAGATGAGCTACAACATGCTACAGTTTTCTACGCAACCATTAGGAGAAAGGAGGCAGGGAGGGTGGAGAGACCATTTTGCTGCCCCAGCAGCCAGGAGCTGTGGCAAGGCCTGCTCTGACAAGACCCCATCACAGGGCCAGGTCGTTTCTCTTATGCAGTCCCTACATCTCTGCCAACAGCTTTTGGAGGTCCGAGTTTGGGGCAAAACACTCTTTGTGGAAGGGGCTTATCCATTCCTGTGGAGGTGAGGAGCTCTTGCAGGTCTAAGGACAGGCTGAAAGCACCTCGGTTCAGCTTTGGCCGTGGAATCACAGCTTGCCAAGTGTCTGGGATGCTCAGACTTCTGCTTGTACTGGGGCCGGCTCCCCGTTTCAGATCCAGCTCTTGACTTCACCTCCCTCCGGACCCCCAGCCAAGGGAGGGGTTTTATTTCCATTTGCCCCACAAAACACCTCCTCCTCCTTTAGAGCAACGATACAGGTACCCACACCCTGGCTGCGCTGTTCCACACAGCCACAAACGCCCGCTCCAGACAAGGCAACATTGCTGAAAAGGTCATGTTTCCTTTGGGCAATGCCTCACCGGCACTTGAGGAGATTATAATATTCGGGTGAGGGAAATTTCTGGCACCATATGAGCTGTGTTTAAGGGAAACACTGCAGACTCGAGGAGTCTTTTGCATGGCCGACGGCTCAAAGGAAGCTTTGCTGGCCCAAACCCAATCTTCAGCACTAAAGCTAATTCCAGAAAGGAAAATTAAATGCCTCCTGGAGGCTTTGGGCTTTGCAGACCTGTGCCAGAAAAACCCAGGAACCCTCTACCAGCACGTTGGACATTCCTGTCTCCTGAGCTCGACGGGGTATCGGGCCAGGACAGTGTTGACTTTGGTCGCTGCCTCTATCGGGTAGGCTGCCTCCGCAGAGCCAGGGTTCACAAGGGAAGAGGTTTTGGAATAGGGTTTAGGAGGAGCCATGTGCAACCCCTGGCATGACAGCTGCTGTTTCCCAGAGGATATATTGCCCCACCAGCTGCAAAAGCAACAGCGTCTACCACTGCTGAAAACATCACCCGCAAGAGACGTGGCTGCATGAACTAGAGAAGAACTGAGGAGGGTAGCCCCGTGTCCCCTGGCAGCCATCCTGTTGGCCTCTCTGTTGAGGTTAGGGGAAGGGAGATGCCAGAAACCTATGCAAGTGACCTTCCTCTTCCCAAGTAATCCATTGCAGCCTCTGTTGCCCCATCATGGTGCCAAATACAATATGAGTGCAGAGTATGGCCTGGGACTGTCAACCAGTTCATCCCGCTGCCGACCAGAGGTGCCAGGCTTTAGTTCATATTGCATTTGTCACCCATTTATAAAGGGCCCAGACATGACTGGCAGGGGTACGGAGATGTGCAGCTCGCCCTGTCGCATGAATGGAAGAGGACACCCTCAAAAGGCTACAGTGGAGCATCTCCCTCACCCACTTGACCTTCTACCAACAAACTAATCACTTATTAATCTTTTATGAATGGCATATAATGGATCTGTGTGACTGAGTGAAGTATACTGAAATACCCAGATAATGCCTCCACTCATGTCATTCAGGACAACCAATGTCAGACCACTGCAGACATCATGGCTGAGGACCTTTGACCTCAGTGCATGGTCATGCTGCCACGGCTCCGTTTCTCTCCATTCCTGCAAATCACACATGGCCTGGCTCAAAGCCGTGTCCCAGGGGGGCCTCACACCGCAGACACAAGCGTTAGGCATCAGAGTTCAACATCTCAGCCCTTTCCAAATATCCCTCTAACACCCAGGTTTACCTCCACCTACGAAGACACCTTCAGAAACCAGAAAGCCCAGGGAATTGTCCAAGGTCACCACAAAGCCAAGAAGACTTAGGGAGTGGCACGGAGGACCAGCTGGCATTCTGACCCCCTGATTAACGCTCTGCCAAGAGGCTGCTGATGAACACCAGTGCCCACGGCTGTGCTCCCTGACACCAGGGCACACAGGCTGGTAAAGCAGCTATGTTACAGCCATCACCAAGTCAGACAACGAGAAAGAGTTAAGCTTCTTGATGGACAGGTTTCTGTGTCTTCAGAGTAATGTTGCTTGATAGCAAAGCTTACAGCTGGGTAATTATCCCATTGGATGAGGAAGGGGGTGTGGATAGCAGTACAATATAGGGAGAGTGGGAAAAGAAATAAAATAAAAAAATGATTATGTCACAGCCTGGAGTTTATTTCAGCCTAGTCTCGGGGGAGATGGTTATCCCAGCTCTGAAAGATCAGCTTGTCAGTCAAAGACAGCCAGAGATGCTGCACAAGCCTCTCCCTCCCATACATTCATGTAATTCCTCAGCTGCATTGCTCCGTTCAGAGTCCAGGCTACAGAGTCTGAACAAGAAGGGAGGGCGAGGAAAAAAATGCATATATACGCTTCACCCTCAGCCTTTTTCTCATACCAAGTTTCCCCACCCCACCCATAGCTGCACAGTCTCAGCCACGTCTCCCCGGTTCTCTTATAAATCACAGCTTGCCTTCAAGATACGAGCAGCAGGATAAAGAGGCTTCACACCCAGGGGCAGCCACAGAGACTGTCCCCGCCGACCCGCTGGAGCCAGGGGGTGTGGAAAGGCGTCACGCACGGGGCGATAAGGACACACCAAGGCATCTGAACAGAATATGATATGGCCCAAACTTTCATCAAGCAGAAATGGAAGAAAAAAAAATCACATGCAGCACAGTGGAGACCTATCTCCCTTAAAAATAAAAGCAACTCTTCTTTTTTTAAATGAATTGTGGGTTTTCTCCACAAAAGTACATCCTATTTCTGCCCCAAGAAGGATATGAAGATGTGCAGCCATGCATCCACACATGCCAGGTGTATAAATCTCTACCTGGCTTACCCTTCATTAAATTCCCTGCAAAGATTGACTTGTCGCTGTGGCGTGATGGGCAGGGGAAGCCCTGAGCTCATAATTTACCACTTCCACAAGCAAAATGAGAGACATTTGAGAAAGCTTGTGGTGAATGGCAGGAGCAGACCTCGGAGGAGGGGTACAGGCAGGGCTCACCCTTCGTCATGAGCCTCATCTGTCCCCTCGCAGCATGACAGCTCCAGAAAGGCACAAGGGATGGTCTGTGCTTCCAGACACCAGGCGTGATACACAGCCCACTCGTAGAGGCATAAGGCAGCAGATGGGAACGACCACTTCTTTTTATTATGATTGGTTTTAATCATGGCAGACAGAATCCCAAGGAATCCCTTACAAGATGATGGATTGCACCCCTAGGACCGTAGGTCCTTAGCACACAGATAGGCTGGTGTGGTAATGTATTAACATCACCGGTCAGGAATTTGGCGGGGTGGAGGAAAGGGCTGGAGTTCGAGCCCTCCCAGCGCTCCACAGCATTCAGTAGGTGTGAGAAATCGGTGCTGCGTACAACCTCAAACTGCGGACCTTTCTCACGGTCTCTCCATCTCAGCCCTATGGTTTAAGAAATCAGTTTTTTTCTAAAGAGCAGGAAGTCTGGGCTCTGTTATTGCAAGGCAAAAGCATGCCAGAGAGAAAATAGACTTGTCACAGAGGTTCAGACTGCCTTACCCAGATTTTGTATTTTATTTTTCCCCTCTCTCAGAGGGCAGCAAGCCTCCATGGCCTCCTTGCCTTGGCTACAGTCAGCCAACATCCTTCTAATACATTCATGCTGGAAAACAAGTCTGAGCCTAGAGAGGTGAGCAACAGCCTTACCCCTGCTTCAAGCTAGGATTACGAGTGAGATTCATACCAGGCGTGCTGCTTTTTACAGCACCGCTGGCTTGGCCACGAGTCCTTCATTTTGCAGCCCCTGGGGTGACATGATCACCCCAACCCCTGCAGCCCCCAGCAGCAGGGGGGAGTTTCTACCCGAGCACAGGCAGGAGGCAGCAGGGAGGCCGTGGGAATGTGCTGCTCCGCTCCCTGGGAGAGCTGAGGCTCTCCTCCTTTATGGCCATCACTGATGGGTTGTGCTGCAACAGGAATCAGAGTCAGCAGCAAGCCCACGGTCCCTGCTGCGCTAAAGCAGCGTGTCTTCATGAGAAAAACCAGGCTTTGCCCCAAAATACTGACTGAAACCCCTGTTCTTAAGGCCATGGCCACACCCCAGACTCTTGGCGTGGGACAGACGCACTTGGCAGCCCCAGCTGTCCTCTGCTGCTCTGCCCGCCACAGAGCTGAGGGATGCTGCTGCTGATGGTCGGTGCCCACCTCAGTGTTCTCCATTGGAAGAGTTAAGTCATACAAATGGTGGGAGGAGGTAAAAAAACGTCTGGAAGCTGAAACCTTGTTCTTACACACCATCCCAGCTGCAAAGCCTCAGACCTCAGCATTCCCATCTAGTGCCCTGTCCAGCTGAACCACACAGATACAAACGGTGGTCCCTCCCCACCATGCCAGAGGATGTGGATAACCTGTGGCTGCAGCCCCAAGGAGCTCAGAGGCTCACTACAGCTGCCCAAAATTTCCATGGGCTCAAGCTCAGGCCCTAAATATCCAATTGCTTGAAAGCAGGCAGAAGTCTGAGACAAGCAAAGCTAAAAGCAAACAACATCAGCTGGCTTCTGGGAAAAGTCAATGGTAGGTGGACTGCTTCTGAAGAAACAAGCCCAGGGTGGGGAAAACGGAAACTGATCCACGGGGTACTCAGAGGGGACAAATGAGCCACCACAGCTCGAGAGAGAAGGAGCTGCCCTCCTTGGAGTGAAAGCAGAGGGTGGGCGTCACACGAGGCACCCAGGGAGGGGGTACCTGCCATGCACTGGCTTGGCCCTTACCCCAACCCTTCCCCATAACTCAGCTGGGCTGCAAAGTCCCAGGTCCCTCCTGGCTTGCAAATTACAGTAGTGTTGCTCTGCAAGCAGCTGGCACCATCGAAGTCACACTGGGGTGTGGAAGGTCCCCGGGCATGCCCCACTGGCAACCAGGTGATCAGTCTAGCCCAAAGGGCTCTCCCAACCAGTCCTCCCCGCCAGCAGCATCTGATCACCTCTCCCTTGCCATCCATCCTCCACTCGTGGGATTTGCAAACGTCTCCATCAGCTCTGCCCTGGCCCTGGTGATGGGACGCAGAGGGATAAAAAAAGAGGCCACTAATAAAAACATCAAAACAGGAAGGGTTTGGGAATGGGAGCACGGTGATGGTTAAGTCCTGCAGGGACCATGGACTCCTTGTGAAAGGTTGAAGCAGCGTTGCAAAGTGTGAATTGCACCGATGAAGGCCCTGCATCCCGCGCTGTCCTCATGCCGGCATCCCTCCCTCCTCACCCCACATAGCAGCTCTGCTACTGGCTCATTTCTGCATGTTTCATTTCCCCCATCTCCCCCTAAAGAGGTGTCCCACTTCTTCACAGCAAGCTTTCCTCACTCCCTGCACCTATCCACAAACCAGGGAGGTTGCAAGAGATGCTGCAACAGCCCCGGAGGCAGTAGCTACCTCCCAGGCAAGAAGCCATGCCCAGACCATGTCCTGGCATCAGCCACCCCATAAAAAATGTCCCCTTTCAAAGCACCACTCAGCCCTCCCAAGCGCTGCAAACTCCTTGTTCCCAGCTCTGCGCTTGGGAGGTCAAGACAGAAATACTGGAGTAGCATCTTCCCTGCTGAGACACATCCTGGCAAGCTCCAGGAAACATCACATGCAGGCGGAAAGGAAGGCATCCCGCAGAGGTGGGCAAAGCCCCCAGATCCCCATCAAACTAAATATTACACTCACGACACACACTAAAATTTAAGGTATTTGGGGAATTTTAAAGCTACCCCTAATGCTGGGGGACTCCAAGCATCGCCAGCAGCACATCGCAGGGAGAAAGAAGGGGCCACGCAGACACCTTGTGAGCACCAGGAGCACAAGTGCTGGCATCGGCTGGAGGCGGAAAGCATCTCATCCTGTGTGGTGGGCCAAAACACAGGCGTGTGCAAGCATGATTCCCGATCTCACCATTTGGCTTCCCATGTTAATGACTCCACAGAAGATAAAGAAGCAACAGTCTCATCCTACAGAGGAAACCATTAGGTTTATTGCCCAATCTGATTTTCTGACTCATTTTCTTCCTCTGAGCTTTTTCATCCTCAAGAAGCAGTCCCCCTTCCCCACGGCATTATTTGCACTTCAGACTCTATGGCGTTGCAAGGACACGTAATTATAGATGCTTGTTTATTTGTTGCCGGTGCAGCAGCCATACTTTGGAGCCCCCGTTCTGGGCCAGAGCCCCCGTTGTGCTAGGAAGCATACAAGCAGCATACAAGAAAACTGTCCTTTCCTTCCCAAGAAGGGATCACAGCTGACTTTCTAACGACACCCAAGATTCACCCACATGCTGGAAAAAAAACCCCGAACCAGCTGAGACGAGAGCAGTAGCGCTCCTAATGCACACCCATCGGTACACACGCTGCACCCCTCGGCTGGACGCCCCAGGCAGGCGCCAAGAGCCCAGCTCTGGGGATGGCGCTGCAGCAAGCCACCGCCGCGCCTGGTGGGAGCAGTGTCGACCAAGAGGCCCGATAATCCAGTTTCGAGGAGCGGCACAGCTGATTTACAGAGAGGCTGATTTGTAGGTTAATTAAACAGCCATATTCTTTTGTGAAACACTCAGAGGCTCGATAAATAGAGGGAGTGTAAAATTCCAGCAGGAGCAGATAACGAACTGAATGAATCGACATGACAGGCACTGGATTGCTATCTTATTTATAGGAATTCATTAGAAGGGTAGGGAAAAATAGACCGTGATAACAAGATAAAGCGGCTCATGTTTGGAGATGACTTTAAAAAATAAAGTCTTGCAGGCGTGTGAGCTTTGTAGCACTGCTGTTAATGTGCTACAAAGGGAGAAATTCTCCAGGGATATCCTGATAGAGAGACTGCCTCATGAGGGGAGTGCCTGGGCACGAGGGGCAAAGGAAGGGAGGTAGATAACCCTGCCATTGTCCATTCTTCCCCACATCTTTCCCTGGTAATTACTCAGCCTACCATGCTCAGTGGTCCCAAGGCATAACCCTGGGCTCTTTTCAGCCTCCAGCCTTTCAGAGGTAAATGGCACGCTCCTGCATGTACCTTCTGCAGAGCTAATGAGGAACAAGAACACTAATTTTTCTAGCCTACTTCCAGGCTGGGGAGAGGTGAAGGATGTTTCCCAGAGTGCTGACTCAGCGCTTCAGCCTACCATGCCTCCGAAATGGCACACTGCTCTCAAGCACCACCGACCCACCCCAAAGCATGGTGCGCTCTAGACCTGTCAGCAGTCGGTGGAAAAGCCATTTCATGCAAATTTGACTCCTGGGATCGATGTTCAGGTGATGGCAGGCAGGCACTCCTGCTCCACACACGGGAATGGGCCACTCTGTTTGAAATGCTGTCATTTTGTCTCAAGCACAAGGCTGGATGCTTAAGTATTGGGACTCAGCTCTCCAGCCCAAAATCCACAACACTAACACTGGTTTCAGCTCAGGATCCCTTAACCCAGGCATACGACAGCCTGGCAAGCAGCTCCCCTGGCTGGGCAATGCTCAGAGAAAGTAATTCCCTGGTTATCCCTGCTGATGCTCTGAAGCAGGAGCAGCCAGGTAAATCTTGGCATCACATCAAAATCCCCAGTGTTTGTGAATATGGCTCCAAGCAGTCGTTTTCCCTCTTGTGCTCCAGGTCACCAGTTCATTTGGGTACACCAGAAGAGCCTAGGACCTACGCAGTGTAACCACTCTGCTTGCAGTTACCTTGGCACTGATACAAGCAGCGCATGACAATCTTGACAGCAATACACCTTCAAGCCAGGAGCCTCACGCCACTCACCAGCTGAAGGAGCTTGTGCCCGCACCTGAGGTGGCAGGGCCTGCAGAGCAGCCCCATGGCCAGGCTTAGCAGGAGAACTGCTCTGGGAGAAAACACAACTGCAAAACAGGCTGTGTTGTGTTTAGAGCAGATCCTGCCTATTTTCCTGTTGACTCCTGTGAGCATTAGTGGGGTTATTTGGGTGTAAATCATGCATGAAATCCCTCACACATCTTCACACCCCACCTTCCTCCTCATCTGTAAGCAGCACTGGAAAATACAGCCACAAAGCTAAACCTCAGCCAGATTAAGTGTAATAACCCCACTCAGGACGAACGTCATCCCAGAGCAACTCTGGTAAAAGCCCCTATGAGTCTCTGGGGCACCAGCAGTCCCTTAACCACAGCAGGGGGAACTTGGATACATCATTAAGGACAGGAAAACCCCTGGCTTGGGTTGTGCCCAGGAGAGCTCTTCAGACACCCCTTTTCTGTGTACGAGGCACATGTGCTCCCCCCTGCTCCCCCCCCATGTGCCACCCTGCAAAATAAGTTGCCGCCCAGCTGTGAGCAGGTGATTCCCACCCCAGTTCACGTGCCTGGCCCTGCTCAGTACCAGCTGATCCCTGACCCGAGCCCATCCCTGCCTGCTGCACACCCACAGAGCGGCTTCCAGACCCCTCGTGAGCACCCGACCAAGCCCTGTTCTGAAACAGGGACGTGTAACCGAGATCCCAGCAACGACAGGCCAAAGAGCACAACGGGCCAAAGAGGAGATGAACAGGGAAGAGTCAGCTCCTCCTGCCTGCTTTCCATCCCATGGGCCCGTGCAGACAGCGGGAGCTTTTCTGCCGACTGCCCTGGGTCCAGAACGGGCCCTGGGAGGAGGCGGCAGGGACTGGATGGCTGTAGGACCCAGCTTCCCTTCCAAGGCAAGAAACTCATTTGAGAGGAGAGGTTTAGAGGCTGCATTACCAGCCAGGGAAATCCCAAATTCACTAGAAAATGCCTGTCGAAATAAACCCCACCTTGACATCTTCCACCTCCCAGCTGGAGACCAGCAACCACCATGGAGCACAAGGGAGCCAAGAGGTGCCCAAGACGTGGGATGCAAGTCCAGCACTCCCCTAATTCCACCTCCCACCCATCCAGCTGCTCAACTAAATATAAAGAGACGAGGAGTGACTGTCTTCTGCTCACTCAGAGCCATCAGCATGGCACAACACCATCAGCCAGAGGAGGATCCCAGAGACCCACAGAGCATTTCCAGCCCCACGGGAAGAGCGGAGTGACCGCATGGAAGGGAATCCCAGCGCCAGCACACAATGTAGCCGTCCTCCCCGGCTGACAAACGGGAATAAACCCAACTGTGAACCGTCCACCTCCCTGCCCTGGCAATCACACTCGGAGAAAGGTTCAAAGCACTATTGCGATTAATTAAATCAAAGGAGCAATGTCAGTTTGCAGCCGTGGGAGGATCTGGCCCTTTACAGATCTCTGAATTGAAAATGCACATCACAGCATGCACAACGTACATTTCCTACAGGGGGAAAAAAAAAAAAATAAAAATCCTTTTTCTAGGCAGAAGCCTTCAGCGCTCAGGGGACACAAAAAGACACATACTGAGACATCTCTTGCAGAGCCGGGGGCGGGGGGGACTCAGCCGGCTCAGGTGAGTGTCACAGTACAGTTGTGCTCAGTTATTTCAGTTGTGTGCTCCTGGAAAAGCCATCAGCAAGTTCAAATCTGCTTTTCTCATATTGCTTTCGGGGAGGAGGGGGGGGGGGGGGGTATCTATTTTCCTTCCAACGCATCGCGTCGGCTGGAGAACCGGGGCGAGGAAGGCATTCGGCTGCTTTCAAGGGGCACGAAGCGGGTCGGTCCCGCACACCTTTCCCTGCCTGCCCCCCGCGCCCCCCCCCGGCAGCCCCCCGCGGGCAGGTGGGCTCTGACCTGATGAGGTTCTGCAGGCCCTGCTTGCTGGAGTTCCTCCTCAGGATCGCGCTGGTCATGGTGGCCACGGCTGAGCTCGGGCAGGGTCCCGCTGCCGCCCCCTCCCCTCCCCTCCCGGCGCCGCAGGCAGCTGCCCGCCCGCTGCCCGCCCGGCGCTGCGCGCTCCCGCGGCCCCCTCTCCGCCTTCAGGAAGTTCTGCAGCTGGTTTCCTTTTGTTTCTGCTAGCCCCCCCCTCCGCTCCACACCCCCGGCTTGTCTCCTCCACCTCTACCTCCTCCTCCTCCCCCCCCGCCCCGTGGAAGTGTCACGGGAGGGTCTCTGGGAGCGCAGCACAAAGCCCGGCGCTCCCCACTCCCGGCGAGGGGGGCTTCTCCCTCGCCCTCCTCCGCTTTAACTCTCTTCTCTCCCTCCTTCATCATCTCCAGCCCCCTCCTCCTTCCCACCTTCAGACCCTCCCCCCATATTCCCCCCCCCTCTCCTTTTTTTTTTTTTTTTTTCCCCCCACCTTTACCACTGTTCTCCACATTACACAAAGCAACTTGGGGGCAGAAACCCAGGTTGGCGACTTGCGCTCGAAGGGCTGTAAATCACCGCTGGTCCATTCACAGCAGAAGTCTTCTGCGAAAGTCTCACCTCCAAACGCTCCCCTGAGCACCCGGAGGTGAACCAAGAGCCAGATTAATGCGAAAGGGTCTTTGTGCTGAGAAACCAGAGAAAAACGTTCTCCTGGAACGGAGATAGCAGCTGGATTTTGGGGGAAGCCACTGGGCTGCAGCCCCAGGCAGACAAGCAGCACACAGCCTGCTTCTGCTCTCAAACTCCCCCCTCACTTACTCAAGCGATGGACTCTCCTGTGCCTCAGTTTCCCCCGCCACCAAATTGGGCAAGAGCAAAAAAGTCTGGCTCACCTCCATAAAACACTAATATTTCAGGAGATTAAAGAAGTGCGTGAGCGTTTGATAAACAACTAACAACATTGCCACCTGCTAAAACAAAATGCCTGTCTGCCACACATTCAGATGATTGCTTTTCATGCTACCTTGTCGTGGGAGCAATCTTGGGAAAAAACCAGTCTTTTTTTCCCCAACCTGCATCTCCTGGTCCACGCGTGCTTTGCTGGGGGAAGAGATCGTCTACTATACCAAACCAACAGGTGCCTGGACTTGTACCCGGCAAGTCCCAGCCCTACCTTATACTTGCACGTCATGGTGCTCATGGCATGGCCTGCCTATATTCCCCTGTGGTAAGTGGGAATATTCCTCTGGCTGTCTCCAAGGTGGGAGCCGTTGTGATGGGACCACCCTGCTTAGACTCTCACACCTTCCTTCTGCTCAGCCCCTCTCATCTCATTTACACATTTCCTTTCAATCCCTTCTACAGAAGTGTCTTTGCCACCTGGTAAGCTGAAATGGGAAAGCAGCCCATGAAATACACCCAGAAATCTCAATAAAAAGGACAAGCATCAAAGCCAGATCAGAAGGAAGTGCCTGTCCTGCTTCCCACTGCCTCTTCATTTCAAAACAGGTTGTTTGTTTTTTTTTTTCTGCAGGTATTTACTAAGCATCCCCTAAGCGATCAGGAACAACAAAACGCACTAAGCACAGACACTGATGCTGGCCTCACTCTGTGGGCTGCTCAGATGCTGTCACACCGCATTTTTTCTATCTAAATTTGGTGTGAAGATGCAAGAGATCCACCACAAAAGGTCTCTGTTGCTGAAAAAGAACCTGTCTCAGCTCTGCAAGTACTTACAGGCGTAATTAGGTTTAAGCATGTGAACATTCCCATTGACTTCACCACAATCACCCCGAGTTGAAATGAAGTATGAACCTACAGGGTTTTCTTTTTGGGGAGAATCGGCCCAAACCTGCCAGTGACACCCATGGTCCAAGCCAACCACGGGTGCAAGCTGGGGGAGCCCTGGCAGGCAGAGACAGAGCTAGCAGCCATGGGCCAGCAACAACTGGAGGCTGAATGAAATCACAGCAGCACTCTTATTTCAGGCAGAGATGCCGGGAGATCCGCAGGGAGCTGAGGAGGGGCAAGGAGGAATGCAGCCGCTGTCACCAGGAGAAGGCAGGAGCTTGCTGGGTGTGGGGAGGGGAAGAGGCGATGGCACGTCACTACCTACCAGAGCCAAGCGCCTTCCTGTAAATGGGCAGAGAGGGAAGCTGTTGATTCCCTCCGCAAGAAAGCCTTGCTTCCACACCAGGGTTTGTCTTCTGGAGGATGCCAACATGAGCATGCAAGCACTTGGCAGACTTCCACCCTAATCCCAGGACTGACTGCTTCTTGGAGATGGGGACCTTCAATGAACAGGGCTGACAAAAAAAAAAAATGCTTGGATGATGAAATCCAGGACCAGAGAGAGGTCATGACGTTAGATCTTTCTGGTCTAAGGTGCTAAAATCATTTGACAGCACCAGAAGAGCAGCAGTGAGGAAAGGGGTTCCTACATCGCACCAGGCTGAGGTCTGCAGTGCTCCTGGGGAGAGAAATTCCTGGTACTGAACTCCACCTGGAAAATCCTCCTCCCTTCACAAGGTGGCTGTGCTACTTGACCTCTGGAGAAGGTTTCCTGCCCTTCTGCCTGGTTTTCATCTTTGAGAAAGACATCAGTTACAAGAAAATTGATCCTTCCTCCACTATCAGCAGGGTCCTGCAGGACCACAGGGAGAAGAGGGCAGAGCAGGACCCTCTTCCTAAACTCATAGCTTGCAAGAAGGGAGGGAACTATGCACTTGGGCAGTCACTATCCCCATCTTGGTGGGGCAGGGGAGCATTTAAACCTGCTGTTCAAAAGCACAAGGCTGGGCCTAAGGGACAAGGGAGAAAGAGTGGTGTGGGAGAAATCCCACCCCATCACCCTGCAGAACAGAGGCGCCTGCTGTCCCCTCTCCTTCCTCACTCGCTGCCGAGCCCAGGTGCATCAGTCTGAGTCATTCCATGTATCCAAGAACAGTAAGGTCAGCATCAGTCCCACAGCTGCTCGTATCCTTTCACAGAAACAAACCTCCTGGTCCCATCAGGAAGCGGGTAGGAGTACAGCAGACACAGGAAGAAAAACAAAGAATTAATTCATCTGTTATTTTTTTGGCACAGTTTAAGCTAGGAGAACCACCATAAATCTCAGCAGCAAAGCCGCAGCCCAGTACAGGGCTAGAGCACCCAGCAACACGCTTCAGGGCACCAGAGAGCTTCCCAGGGCTCTCCCCAGCAGCAGGGGAAGCAGAGAAGGTGAGAGGCCAGGAGGGAGCGAATCTTCTCCATCGCTGCAGGAAGGAGGGCGGGAGTCCCAGAGAGATAGGGCCACACCAGTTCCCGTTAATTACACAATCACTCTGCTATGTAGGACTAGTTGCAAAATCAGTTGGAGGCTAACACATGGTCTAGGAAAAAAAGAAACAAAAAGACTCTAGTCCTGCTAGCAAATACATGCAGCCCAAGCAGTTTTCTCTGGTATTGCTGGGATGCAAAGCACTGTCAGCATAAGCCCCAACGTACAGCTGCTTCAAGGGCCAGTCCTTTATAGGTGCCATCAAGCTGCCAGAATGGTTTCCAGAGGTCCATGCCTGCATCCCACCCAGAGATGATGTCCTCACAGGAACAGCCTCACCTCTTCAGCAAGGACTGAGCAGCACTGTCTCAGCCAGAGACCCTGCACTTCTACCAGCAGCCCCCCTAGGACGATGGAGCAGATCTGTTTTGCCTTTTAACTGATGCATCCTTCCCTCTCCCATCCCAAACCTCTCTCCCTACTCTTCCACCTCCCCAACTTGTCTCCACTACGCACACGCAACCCCTGCTTTGAAACCAGCCTGGCAGACACCAGCACTTCTTGCCCAGCCCCCTGGGAGCCCCAGTTCAGTGAAAGGGGCACACCAGTTGATAAGTCAGCTGTGCAGATGGTTTGGTTTACACTCTAGCCTGATGGGTAGAGTTTGCCCATCTCACCTTCATCCCTAATTCCCAGTTAACTCAATCTAGTTTATTATGCCAGCACTCATTTTGGGGCAGCCAAAACAGGCAGCCAGGGATAATCTCAAGGAAACAGGGTGTCTAGCAGCCAAAAGCAGCATGTTGTCTCCTTCACACTAGAACAGCTCTTTACAAGTTCCAGAAGTCAGGAGGGCAGGGCATCTCATCTGCATCATTACCTCTGGGTACAAGGGAAGGAGTCCAGTCCCAGTGATGCTCCCCAGCAAACCTTCCTCTGCCCTGGCCACGAGTCAGGAGGGGACATTCCCAAGCCAATGCGTGACCCCATGGATATTCAGGGAGGGGTGCTGTAGGTGGGAGCTTGGCTCAGAGCTTTTGCCTGGCCCACGTGCTCAGAGGAGCACCATGAAGAACGTGTATAATTGTGGACTGAGTCCAAAGAGTCAACAAACACTTGTGTCACACTAAGTCTGAAGTACTTGGCTTCAGATCAGTGATGACTTTCTTCCCATGACATCCATAGAGGCAGAAATGAGAGGGAGAGGAAGCCAGGCCTAGAAGGAGCATCCATCTTCCTCTACCTCTCCACTCCCCCTCACCCTCACACACAATGGAGGGGCGACCCTCCCTGCAGGGCATTTCATGGGTATGTCCATAAACCTAAAATCCAAAGAGTTTGCTTTGTCTGCCGGTGAGAGGGGAAGATGCAAGCTTACAAGCCCTGTAAGATAAGTTGCTTTTGTTCCAATAGTGATACAAATGAGGGCAAAGGATGAGGGGACAGAGGGAGAAGGAACCAAAAGGAACATCTGAAAGCTGGATTTAAAATAGGGGGAGGAGGGAAGCAAAGAGAGATGATGTAAACATTAACCAGGCAGCCCAGCATGATCAAAGGAGATCAGAGCCCCTGTTGTGCTAGGTGCTGTGCAAACAGGGAGAGATCCCACCTGAGCCACTGTAGTGAGCTCCCATCTGGGTTTTAGAGACCAGGGCCAAGGCCAAGTGACTCGGCCAAGCACTGGAGGAGTACAGTAGGTTCAGCACATTGAGCCAGCATAGTCACTGCAGCCTACCAATCTATATGTTAGGTTAAATCAACAAAGCCATTGGGAAAGAGACAGGAAGACAAAACAATGGCTGCAGATAAGACACTCCCAGCCCATGCAGGAGGGTCATTACAGGACAAGAGGAGAACTATTGGAGACGGGCTCCATCTCTTTGGGATGCCTCTCCACCAAAGGGCCAAGAAGCAGCAAAAAGGACTCCAGCCAGGATGAATAAGCTGTAGGCAATTGCTGCCAAGAGGTTATCCCTCCACCAGCAGACACTATAGGAAATGTCTAAAAAGGGCCTTCTTACAGCATCATGTTGCCTCATCACTAGTCTTTGCTCACCAAGGTTTGGAAAGGTGCTGAATGAATTTGAACTTTGAGTGTCCATTTAAAATAAGGGGAGTGGCCTCTGCTTTGGCTAGGTGGAGTAGATGGATGCTGGGCAGCTGAAGACACCTTCAGACATCTCCCATGTTTGGCATAAGAGGGGCACAACCTGTAATGGAGGCACCACCTTCTTTCACCAAGTGGAATCTGTGTGATGTGTTTAAGCATCACCCAAAGCCAAGTAACACATTTTTTTGATAGGCTTGTAGGATAGCACCAGTGTGCGAGTACAGCCCTGTGCCCAGGCCATGCTGCTCAGCTGACCAGCACAGCACAGCTTTCAAGCAGTGAAATACAACTCCTGCCCAATATAAACTTACCGGCTCATGTGCAGATGCTCCGATGTAGTACCACATTGTGTAACACAAGCAGTTTTAGCAGCCATTAATCCCTGCCTCACACTTCTAGGCTGGCTACTCCAGCTGGGGTCAGGGTAGACTAACGGATAAGAAGGAACCCCCAAGCATCACCTGACAGCTCCTGCTTTCAAGCTATACCCTCACTTCAAGCTGCACTTTGTCCTGGGGAAAGGCATATAGTCTCAGCTTGCCATTATCCACCCATGCCTCCCTCACAGACCTGGGGGAAAGATGGGAGCTGTTATGAAAGGGCAGACAAAAGTATCATGTGTCCAAAAAGTCTGAAGACCAACATATGCCTCCATCAAGGGGGAGGATAGTCACTAATGCTCCGAAGTGAGGCCAAACAAAATGTTAAGATGAGCCTTTCTGCATCTAAGGCTGTATGCAGGAAGATGGCAACTGGAGTGGAGAGGCAGCAGCAGAGACAAATGCCACCCTGAGGAAGGAGAAGCTCCACCAAAGCAGGGGTGCAGACCCTGTGTATCACATTAGTCTGTCCTTCAAGACATCTCAGCACAGACACACTGCTGTCAGCTTCTGTTACATGAAGCTAAGTGACAACTGCGAGGAGGCACTTATTTTAAGAAGAAATAATTATTGCCATCCATTTTATTGGGGGAGAACTTTGCCCCTCCCAAACGGCTGGCAGTTGTGATTATTTGGGCTAAGTCAATAGTTCAGGATTTGTCGATGCTAATGGCTCCAGAGCAAGCTTTCACTGGAAAGGAAACTGCTTTTGCAGCAGAAAAGCACATGTATGCACAAGCACAGAAGAAGAGATCATATTTTCCAAACTGTCTGGCAAGGGCTTGATAAAAGGCATTGCACATACTGTCTCTTTAGCTGCAGCAAGCAACAGATACCTAGAGCTGGGAGAGAGGCTTCTTGGTAGTGCAGAATTAATCCCTAGCAAAGGATCTATTTTCAAAACGAGCATGTAAGCAAAAGAACCGAAGACCTCCAGCTGATGCAAACTGGCACGGCTTTATAGCAGACAGCGGGATGGTGCTCATATACATGAGCAAAAGCATTTGGGCCTACACATCTGTGCAGTAGCAAGAGAAATCCAAATAAACTGAGTTCCAGATAAACCCAGTCTTGCACATTTCAGACCAGCTGTTTCCAGGTGGCTCCGAGTTTTTAGACCACTGGGTGCAAGTCACTGATCAAGCTACTAATAGAAGTCCACTGACTGCCATTTCCATTCATTAATAGATTCGGCTGTGTTTGCTCACATATTTTCTTTACCCATGTATTCCCAGGACAGTTATCAGACTCACCACACTGGTATGAACTGCCACGGCTCCTTTGAGACAGGGTGCACCCAAGTAGCCCCTGGGTTTAACACTCACCCTATATGACTCAAGATGGAGCTAGTAATCAAGCATCAGCTCGGCTGCCAGCCCCAGCAGCCCATCCCAGGAGTGACTTGTTTAAAGCAGCAAATAACAGACGATATTTCATCCCGCCTTGCTGCAAATTCTCCTGCAGAGGATGAGGGCTGCCAGCCTCCCTGCTCAGGCATTGCATGAGCAGTGGCGGAGCCCCCAGAAAGCTGCTACAGACCTGCCCATAAGAAAGACAACTCCGAGTGCCGAAACCTGGGATTAAGACACTCCAGTGGCTGCCTCACACATCTGGTGTGTGTTAGGATGGATACACTGGCAAGGAAAACACACACAGGCTCCAAACAGGGCTGGTTAACCCATTCATGACTGAGCCTCTGAGGAGCATCCCAATAGACTGAGTACTGCAAGATGCCTGGCCAAGCCTCAGGAGAGCTTGGCTCAAATCTCATCAGTGATCTGTGCTTCCCAGGTGATACTGGGAAATCAGGGAGCAATTCAGGTTTCAAGGGTCACTGAGAATGCCTTGGGTTACCTAAAACACCTCCAAGGCCTGGCAGATGTCACACAGGTACAAGAGGAAACCACCCCTTCTCAGTACCCAATCCACAGTGGGTGTCCTACAGTTAGGGCATCTCTTTCCCTTCCTAAACACCTCAACCTCAGCTGTCGGGCCTTGCAGTAGAGATACCCTGTCCTCTTTGCCCTGAGGCAGTAGGTCATTGGGATAGCCACAGAGCACCCACCTCAGTGACACCCTGACCTTGGCTGGGCACTGGAGGTGCTGCTCTAGTACCGCTCATCCTGCAGTCATGCCCTGCAGGACAGCTGCCTCCTCAGCATGCGCAGCACTTACTAGGACATATTTTTGCCCCATGTACAAGATGACCATTATCCACAGTGCAACCTGGGTAGATGCCCCGTAGTCTCTATCATACAAATACACCCCTGTATCTTCCTTTCATTGATGTACAATCTCCTTATGAAGGGCTTGAGAACAGAACCACCCCATGAGAACCCATTCCCTATCCATTTGACTTCAGAGGATGCCAGAGCACCTCCTCGGTGAGCCCAAAGACTCAGCCTGATGAGGACCTTGTTGGACTCATATTAAGGGAACGGAAACTGCAGCTACGGGAGGTCAAAGCTGCTGCACAAGCTAGGTGCTGCCTTGGGCAGAGCAGAGCCCTCCCTCACCTGCAAGCGGGCACCACCCTTCCCAGACAGGTCCATGTAGCCAGACGGTACCAGGAGGGCTGCACGTGGAGGATGAAGTGAGAGCAGTAAATCCTTGTGGTGTTTCCTCAGAGCCCCTGAGGATCACAGCAGGCTTGCACTGTCAGTCAGAGCCAGATTACAGTCCCAGGAGCCTGGTAGCCACTAGTGCCCCCTGGAGCCTGGGCAACAGCTTTCTTCAGGCCAGGACTCCCACCCCCCGCAAAGAAAAGGCTGTTCCTGATTAAAACACAGTGCCAATGAGTCCTTGTAGCACCTCCCAGCCAGGCGATCTGCCCAGGTGCAAGTCAGTGTCCCGACAGAGGCAGCAGCCAGGCTGGATGAGTGCCTAGCTGGGAGCAAGCCCAGCTCCATGGAGACCACCGAGATAGCAAGGACCTCGCTCAGCTGCTGCATGGGTCACAGGGGTGATGGATGTGAAGGGCGGATGCAGGCAGAGCATCGGCCAGGGCTGGGTTAGCAGGGTCAGTGGGATCCCTAGAACACGGCAGGTTAATCACTTTGCTGCAGTGGAACCAGCCATGGTACCTTCTGCCCTTCCAGTTACTGTGAGGAAAAGGGCTTTCAGATTGTGGGAAGGGCCTGAAACCCTGTGAAGCAGCACACCATACAAAGCCCACACGTCCAGGGCGGATGCCCAGACCGGGGAAGGTAGTAGAAAATCCCTTTTGTCCCACCTTCCTAAACCAGCCCTCCACAGCTCTGTGCTCAACTCAGCTCTGCCCACGGAGCAGCACTTGCCCTGTCTCAGTCGCAGCAAACCTGGGAAAGCCCACACAGCTTCATCCATGTGGGCAGCAGAGCTGCAAACAGACCCTGACCCATCCCAGGGCCAGGACCCCACCCTATCCCGAAGTGCCACCGTGTCCCCTGACAGCAGCTCTCCCAAGGGGCCGTTTCCAACCTGGGGGATGGCTGCCTGCTCCACACAAGTGGTATAGCCCTGCCGTGCCCCAAAACTCTGCCTGGACATCTCTGCTTTCCTCATTGCTGCAGATTTATCAGTGCTGTTGGATGAAGCATGCCAAGCAGAGCTCGCCCCCTCGTGGGGTGCAGCCAGGGGATGCCTGAGGCCCCCACAGCCAGAGGGGTTCAGTGACCCAGGGGTGCTCTGCACCCTCTCCTCCAGAGAAACAGGAGCCCCAGCACCGCCTCAGCCAGCAGAGGTGCTCCCTCACCTCACCCTGGCAATGCTAGTCTGGCAAAACCTCCTCCTAGCACCCCCCAGGATGGTCCCTGGCACAGCCTGCCTAGCCTTCCCAGTGGCCAGGTCTCTCCAAAATCCAGGGACAAGGGATTCCCATAAGCTTCAGAGACAGACGTCTCCCCAAGACTTTTAAAACAGCCAGCCCTCCAGCCAGCAGAGAGTCTTCTGTGGTTTAAAAAAGTAAAATTCAAATAAAGGCTGCTGGGCAATCCCCTACTTCAACACACATACCTCCAAACCCATAGCTTTACATTGCAAAATAAGTTCAGAGGCAAAGCAGGTGTTTGTTTTTGGTTTTGTTTGGGGTTTTTTTTCAAGGAGAAAGAGACACTGAAGGCACCTGATACCTCCCTATAAATAGAGACAGTTCTTTATCCCTAATGCCACTTGCCAGAGCACCTATATCCAATCTGGAAACACTAAAGTATTGCCCAGCTTCATTAAATTATCCATCTGGCCCTCCCCTGTTCATTTCCCTACTATTTTTCCACTTTAATGAGCCCAGTTGGGTCAAACTGTGACCATTTACTCCTGAGCAGGGATCAGCCACCCCTCCCCTAAGGACTCTGGTGTCCTGAGGGGTCCAAAGACTCCCCACATATCAGTTTTCCCAGAAAACCTCCTTCCAACCACGGGTATACTTAGCAACAGCAGTCATCCTAGCAAAGACCCTTGAGACTACCCCAGGGATCTGGAGAATTCAAGACAGCTGGGGGCAGACATGGCAAAGAAAAGCCCAGGGCTTGCTAGTGCAGCAGAGCCTCTCCCAGGCGGTGACCATACATGGGCTGCCAAGGGCTCCCTGCAGCTCACAACAGGGTGGGAAGCCCCAGAAGGAAGGCGACAGGGGAATTTGGGAGGAGGCAGTCTCTCATCTCAGACCCCACAGGCAAGAAAAACCTGCCTTATGAGCCATGCTGCCCCTCAGGTGCAGCTACCCTGTGGGGCAGAGCCCCAGCTGTAGGGATGTGCACAGCCACGGGTGGAGCAGCTAAAGTCAGGGGCTGCCTGGAGCTTCCAAAGCTTTGTGGGGAGTGCTGTGAGGAACAGACCCAATACATCCTGGGTTATCTAGTCCTGGTGAAAGGCAGGCTTCCCCCGTGCCTCAGGCTCCCTACCTCCCACCGTCAAGGCAGGAGGGTTGGCTCCTTCACCCTGCACCACGTTGTCCCATCAGGGTAGGACAACCCAAGCAGTCACCTCCGCAAAGCCCCGCTCCAGCTTCTTGCTTCTTTTGGGAAGGCTTCACATCAGACTCACACCACAGTGGTTTCCTGTATAGCAATTCCAGCTCATGGAAGAGAGCATAACACCAGTTTGGTTTAGGTGGTATTACACTGACATCAGTAAGACTGCCAGCACGTCCCCATTTGTATAGGGAAACAGAGTAAGCTATGTCCAAATTCGGATTTCTAGGACTTTTCTAATGCAAGCTCCTCTTCTATAGACACTGGGCACAGTTAAATAGATCAGGCTCACTGTTTAAGCAAATCCAACACCTTTTTTTCTCCCCATATCTCCTCACTGTTACACCAGAGAGCCTTGGGACTGACTTTCCTGTCAACTCCACCACAAGATTCACTGCTCACACCTCCGGCATGCTTTAAGCTGGTTTAGGAGCACTGTGTCCTGCCTCCATCCATACACAGCTCAGCTTGAAAAGAGATTTGTCCTCAAGGAGAGGAGATCAGAGAGCCGAGCTAACCACAGGGTGAGAAAAGGTAGCCCCAAACAGTAAGCAAACACTTCCTTCCTCCATTTTGGGAGTGGAAGTCACCAGAGCCTAGCAAGAA
Organism: Athene noctua; assembly: GCF_965140245.1. Taxonomy (NCBI): domain Eukaryota; kingdom Metazoa; phylum Chordata; class Aves; order Strigiformes; family Strigidae; genus Athene; species Athene noctua. The sequence goes on from NC_134050.1 coordinate 17,922,267, forward strand.
ACATTTAAATAGCACAAGTAAAAGCAGGAGAAGTTTAGAACTGCACACGAAACTAATACCCAAATTGAGAGAGAAAGTAATTCTCTATATTTTAAAAACAAAAAGGAAGTTATTTTTGCTCGCTACTTTTGGCATCGTTTCATATCTCATTAAAATTCTAAAAGGCAGCTAGAGAGGAAGGGATGTGCCGCCCTGCTATCAGTATGCACATACACACTTTTTAAACATGTTTCTAAGGGCTGTAAGAGCTGGAGTGCTACAGAACAGACCCCTCCAGACAGCTGCTTATTTAGCTGAGACTCCAGCAGAAAACAGAGAGGGGAACAAGCTGACCCTGCCTGCCAGCAGCCCCCGCCGCTGGTCCGGCTGCACCCCTGTACCTGCAAGAGGGGAGCGGGAAGGCTCCACTGCCTTGGGCCACCCCCAGCACCTGCTCCTGGCTCCTGCAAGATGAGCTGAGCCTGTGACGGAGGCACAGCCAGGCTGAAGCAGTGCTGTAAATCGCATAGATCACTCCGAGAAACCCCATGCTCCCCCAGCACCCAAGGCTTCCCCTTTGTTTCAGTAGAGAGCCATGTAGACCCTTCCAGCACCTTTTGAAGCTTCCAGGGAAGTCTTCAGCCAAGGCTAATTGCTGTCAGATGTCAGCCAAAACACTTAATGCAACCATTAGTGACAGGAGATGACACACCTTTCTCCTTTTATTGTCACTCAAGGGTTTTTTTTTCCTATCAACATTAACTGCACTGTCTTTCAAAGCCTTGGGGAGAAATGCTAATGCAAGCTTTGAAGCTGGAGGTGAAAAATCAGGCAACCCCCCAAGCTCCCTGGATGCTCAACCTGAATCCAGTCCAAATACTGCTGGGTGATACACCTCGGAGAGCTTATCTCTGCCTGCCTCCACCACAGACAGATGTGGTCTCTGCTACTGATCTGTCTTCTTTTAAGCCCTGTGGAAAGCTGTCTGTGTCGGAGCGAACAGACCCCACATTCTACAATCTCTGCTCATAAAGGAACAAAGCAGAGTGGGGGCACACGGAGATGTATAACCTTAGAGCAACTAGCCTGAAACGTTGCCAGGTTAATTCAACTAGAGATGTAGGGGACAGAGCAAGAAATCAGATGTGCCCAGTGATTGCTGCAGGGAGAAGAGCAGCTGATCTCCACCCACTGGTCTTAAAGATGGGGCTGATTTCAGCTGCGGAGCAGGTCCAGGTCACCAGACCCCTGGTTGAGCTTGCCTGCTGCTGGAGCTCTGGTTCCCCACTTGAACCACCCCCTCTCAAGGGCTTTGAAGCTCAAAAGAGATGAGGCCTTTAGGAAATCTAAGTCTCTCGCTAGCTGGAGGAGCTTGTCAAAAGCCTGCTGGAGCATCTGACCTGTTTCAGCCTCATGGGTCATCACCGTTGTGGCCACGCATCCTCGTTTCCCACCATCACCTCCCCCGTTTCCCAGCCTCCCAGTTTCCCGGGACTGTAAGGCAGCCGTGGTGTTGGGGTACTGGGTCCCCAGGCCTCACCTCTCGCTTTCCCCAGGAGATTCATCTCCCACTTGATTCACACCTTCCGCACCCTTCTGGCACTCCTCCGAGTCTGACATCTTCTCCCCCGGCCGACACGGCAGCCCCACGGACAGCTCCGGCAGAAGGGTGCTGCCGCCGTTTCGCTTTTCCTGTGCTCGGCAGAAATGAGCTGTGCCGGAAACTTCATGGGCTGAGGGTTTGGGGGGATGGGAGAGGGGCAGAGGGAAGGCAAATTTGGTCTGGGGTTTTTTTTTGCTTTTTTAAAACCATTGGGAGTATTTTAAGGTTTTACCTCTGCCAGCAGCTCAAAATCAGGAAGTGCTGGACTAACCCGAAAGAAAAGTGGGGCTCATGGACAACCCCACCATGGCAGGGAGAGGAGTGACCTGCCTCTTCCCCAGCTGCCTGTGCCACTTTGGGGACAGCCAGTATCTCTGACTCCTAGCACCCTACAGCGCACTGGTACCAGGGTGCTGCCACAGGAGCTGCCTGGGTTGTCCTGACTTCACAGGTCTCAAAACCCACTGAAGCCGAAGGGTCTGCTTCTGCCCTGCAGCCATCACCCCTCACCTCCCTTCCTGGCTCTGCTCCTTCCCCACGGCTTCCTGCTGCTGCCACCGTGGGTGGAGGTTCTGCAACACCTCCTGGGGCTTGGACTCATCTCTTTGTCTCTTCATCACTGGTGAAGGACATGGAGTGGTACAGCCCGGCAGGAGGATGCCAGCTGAGGGTGGTGGCATGGCCTCAGCCTTTCTTCCTGGCAACAAGGGGCATGAGCATTCCCAGCTTTCGAGGAGGACCAAGAGCAGAGAGGTGGCCCATCCCCACAGCAAGACCCCACCAAAGCCTCCCCATCCCCACCAGGACCCCCACAGCAGGGGCAGATTCTGCTGGCATCATGGCATGGGTTGGGGTCCGGCCTCCCAGGCAGGCAACACCCGCCTCTCCTGCCAAAGCTTTATTTACACTGCTGCTGCCAGGACGCAGCTCTTCGCAGAACCAGAGAGAAACAGCACCCAGTTGGTGCCCTTGAGCCCGGGGGGTTGGTGGGGACAGGAGGGAGTGGAGGACGGGTGTGGAGAGGCAGATGCTTAGGACTCGCCAGCCTCGAACATCTTCTTCCTGCCCTCCATGCCAGACTTCTCCTCAATGTTCTTCCTCCAGTCACCGACATCACGGAGGTCCTTCTCCTGGGGAAGGGATGGGGGGGTGGGTGTGAGCAGTGCCCCCCGGGGTGAGAACCCACCCAGGCAGGGCCCTTCACCTGTCCAACCACGGAAAACCCCTTGGCTAGAGGAACCCAATTCCACCCATGCTGTACATCTTTTGGGGCTGCACCCTCCTTTTTCAAGATCATGGGTGCCAGAAGAGGAAATAATTGAGCAGGAAAAACATTAGGGAGAAAGGCTTACGCTCAACCCTGTCTATCACACACGGAGACATGAGCCCCAAAAACCAGGGGACAAGTGCTGTATGGGCACAGGAGAGAGGGAAGGAGTACCTTCTCGGTGTCCTCCTTCTTGACTTGCTTCAGGTTGGCTCGGAGGTCCATGCAGACCTTGTGCTTGGAGCCCAGCAGGGCTCGCAGCATCGCATCGGCGGACATGCGCACCCTGCGCAGGGGTGGCCTCTTGAACTTGCCCCGCAGGTCAAAGAGCTTCTGGCTCAAGTCTTCCAGCTGCAAGGGGATGAAATGAGGTGGGAGCAGAGAGAGAGAGCAGGGCATGCGTTTCATGAGATGGACCCAAGTGGTGTGGGGAGGCACAAAGGATGGACTGGAGACTCCCCTGAAGGATGGCTCCAAGGAAACTCACCTCCTTGGTAGTCTTCTGTAGCTTCACCTCTGTGTCATATCTCTCCTCATCCACTGACTCTATCTTGGCATGAAGCTTTTTGCACAGCTCCTGGGAGGAAAAGCACAGAGGGGTGTTGACAGCTAGGACCCACACACGTGGTTGCTCCCTCCTGACTGCTCTGGCTCTGAAAGACCTCAGTCCAGAAGACCAGATGGGGTCAAGACCAGATGGCAAAGGGTGGCTTGCATGCCAGCTCCTGGTCTCCATGCTACTGGTTTCACACAAATCCTGCCTCAACACATCATTAGAAATGCAGCTTTCCTGCCAGCCAGACCCCTTTTTTTTATTTCAAAGAGATTCCCAGCTACCTCTCAAGATTGCTCCACATCCAGCCAGCTCCAGGGCACCCACAGGTGAGAAGGGGCTCAAGACAGGAAGGCCAATCTAGACCCACCAGGCTGACTGATGAAGCCAAATAATTTCTGGTCTGGCACAGGGAAAGGGTTAAAGAAGTCTTTACCTGAAGTTCCTGCATGGATCCTGGGAGCGACAGAGGAGGGCAATGCTCTGCCAGGTAATTTTGCTTCTCCACTTCTTTAGCAGCTGCTTCTTTTTCTATTTCGGTGGCAGCAAGCTGGAGCATAGCACTCTGGAAGGCAGCAGGAAGATGGTCAGCACAGGGTGGAGGCACTGGAGGAGGGCAGGGGGGGTGAAAAAGTGGAGGAGAGCCCTGTTGGAGAGGCAGCTTGGAGAGCTCCCCATCAATACCAGCATCTCCAAGCAAGCTATACTGGTGGGGACACAGTAAGGAGTGAGGTTGGGGGCCTCCACATTGTGCATCATGGCCTCTTCCAGGAGGGAGAATGATGAGAGCTGGCTGGCTCGGAATGGGAGATGGGATGGTCAGGACACACCTCACCCAGCCCCAGCAGTGCCACGTACCTTCAGGTGCTGCCGACGGGCAGTGGCTGCCCTCCTTTTTTTCTGCAAGTGGGAGGAATGAGAGAAAAACAGGTTATTAGGTGCCCATTCCTCTCTTCATTCCCCTTCCCTGTGCAACCCCACAGTCCACCGAGGAGCTGCAGCCCTGCCAGGGAGCTGGCTCCCCCCAGGATGGATGGCTTGACACACAGTTTGTCCCCAAACCGGTGGCACTCAAAGAAGAGTCTCCCTGCTGAGCCCAGCTTTGCCAAACCTCTGGTAGCTAAAACCTATGAAGTGCATCAGGAAAAGATAATAAGTGTAACGAACTTGAAGATATGCATATAAAATATAACTTCAAGCTTGGCTTCTTGGGACTTTTAGCTTTTTCTCTGATTTCCTCTTCACTCAGGCATGGGTTTTGCTTTGCGCTCAAGCTAACATCCCCAATATCCCCGGGCACTCGGGAGCTATGGGATGTCTTTCTGAGTGACACACCTGGTGAGGACGGCCAGGCGGGTTAAAACAGGAGGGTTGTGGGATTTCTTGGAGCCAAAAAGACCCAGCACAGGTGATGCTGAAGGGGGTTTATCACAGCTGGTGGACAGACATGACTGCGGGGTCTGCAGATCTAGATGCTGCTCTGCCCAGGAGGCTGTGGCTGTAAGACACAAACCAGCTCCCTCTTCCCTGAGATGTCAGGTGAGAAATAATTTGGGGAGTCTGGAAGACCAAGCCTGCCCTTCTGTACCCATGACATGCTGGACCAGCAGCAACAGGTCTCCTATTTATAAAAGAAGCCACAACTTTGATGTGCCGCTGCATTGCAGCTGTTTCCTCAGCATTCTGCCCAGAAGTCTGAGCAAGGCTGAGTGCGGCTGGCACGGGGGAAACACACCCTGACATCTGATGTGCCGTGCTGGGGGAGTAGAAAGCAGCACTCGGGTGCAAGTCTGTGCTGCATAGAGAAGGAAGTGGATAAGAATCTGCAGAACAAAATCTGACATGCTTTGCATATGTAAATGGTGCTAAGGTCCTCCTGACAGGGCTGGAGGGCTCTGCAGAGAAAAGGCAACCGGCTCTGAGATGCAGTGCACCATTACCCAGCAGGATTTTGCTCATATGAATACAGGCATGGTCCATGACAGAGCAGATCCCTTGAGCACTGTTAGCCCAGGGTTTATTCTCCATCTGAAAACTGGTATCTTAGCAAAAGAGTGCTGTGGGATTTCTATGAGTCTCTGAAATCATCTTTTCTCTCAGTGAGGACAAGCTTGAACTTCTCGTGTATTGGACATATGGAGAGACTTGCTAAGAGGAGATGGGGAGTGACAAAGCCAGCCCTCCCACACCTTCCCCTGCATTTGCCCAGTCACACTCAGGCTTCAAGCCCAGCCCCGCTCTGGCTCTGCCAGGAGCCAGGGAGAACTAGCTAAGGATGCAACCTCCACCCTGCTCATTCTCCCCTGCATGGCCTTTGAGAAGCATTTTGGCAGTGCTCGGTGGGCAGAAAATGAGGGGCTACGTGTGGGAAAGGATGAGAGGATGCTAGGCCAGGGACTGTGTGGTGGATGGGTGATGGAGGAGAGGTGGCTCTGGACCACCGCCTTCCCAGCACCATCTCGTGGCCGTCTGGGGAAGCAGGAAAGAAGGGAAAAAAGCATCTCACTCCAAGCCAGGAGGCAGAAGAGATCTTCAAAAGGAATTTTTCTTCTCCTTCCCATCTTTACCAGGAGGAGTCAGCAAGAAAGCCTTGCCATGAACCATTCTTCCCCCCCTGACACCCAATAACTGCTTTTCCTAAAGAGGAATGTGAAGCCAGGATTGATGCCATGAGCATCGCTAAAGGAAAAATCCTAGGAAGACACACTTACCTCTTCACTGTTCAAGAAGAGCAGATGGACAAGAAAGGGAGGGAAGAGAAAGGGGAAAGGGGAGAAAAAAGCAGTTAGCATCCTAATTGGAAACAAGCAGAGGAATCTTAACAGGCACAAAAAGTTGGCAGTTGAACAGAAGTTTTTAAATGCCAACAATATATTAGAGACAGAAAAATGGGAACTTACTCAGACATCTTGCTTTAGATGGTTGTGAGCCTGCAATGAAAACCAAGAAAAAAGGTTCACAGTTATTCATGCTGCTGGTGACTTTCTTGGGTTTAAAAACAATGCAAGATTCCCCTACATAAAAAAAAAAAAAAAAAAAAAAAAAAAAGAAAAAAGAAAAAAAAAAGAGGAACAGGTTTGCTCTTATTTCCCAACTTCTCCAAATTTTCATCATATAGGGAACTAGGCTGCAGTTTGTGGATGAGAGCCAAACACGTGCCTACTCACAGCAACACAAACCTCAGCATCAGGAGACTTCTGGACCAGACCAAATGGTGCTGGCCCAGAAAAAGAGAGATTTGTGACAGTAGTTCCAGCAGGTATATCTCTTTTTTGACTCCCAGGAAAGCATTTTATGCAATGACGTAAGAGGTAAAAGCTATTTTCTGTTTTTTACTGCTTTTACTGCTTCACTTTGCCATGCAGTCTTGCCCCACTTCATGAACAAGAAATGCCCCAAAGCCTGTGGAGGGTTGGCGGGGACCCCAGGTGACAAGGAAGGTCTTTGGAGGATGCTGCTCCCAGTATATGCACCCAGGGAAGCCTGTTGCAACAGTCTCAGCACAGATGAGGTAGGATGGGGTTGAAAGTTGTTGTTGAGTTGGTAAAGGCACAAAGAGTTTCCCCAGACAATTCCTTTCATTTCCTTTAAGTGGAAATTCAACAGGTACAACGCAGTGTATTAGAGAAGAGATGGAAGAGCACCTTTGTTTTGCTGTAAATTATTTCCCTGTAAATAGAATTTTACTTTTCTAGCAGGGCAGTATCTCCTGTTTATATCTCCTAATGGAAGGATGCAGGAGTGTTGGCCAAGCTCAAACGAAGCTAGTCCTTTGCAGAGCAGGCAAGCCTCTGAAACACAGCCATCTGCAGACCTGGGAGGCTCTGCTGGGAGGTGAAGTGTTAATGGGGGCTCATGCCCGAGGGAGGAGGCACAGCTTGCAGGGTCAAGGAAACTTTATCCTGGAAAATGTGCAGGCCCATCACATTACTTTAGGGAGGAGGGGGGGGAAAAGTGCTTCTAAAAATGGTCAGGGAGCTGCGGAAGGAGCTGCAGCTGTCTCCTCGGACAGCAGCCTTTCCCTGGTGCCAGCCCCCGTGACTCAGGGAGGTCGGGGCGATGCGAAGCAAAAGCCAGCGCAGGTGGCTGGGCTACAGCTGAGGGACGGGGCGGCCGAGGAACGCCGGCTATTTTTACTCACATCCCTGCTCCGCGCGTGCACGCACCCACTTTGGCGGCAGCAATGCCGAGGAAGCAAGGGGACGACGCCAGGCTGCGGCTCGCTGCCTGCAACGTGGGTAAATCACCTGTTCTGGGGGGGGACACAGTAAATTTGGATGTCAGTCCCTGTCCGAGGGTGGTTTTGGGGAGGAAGGCACTGCGAGGACTGGGTTGGGAGCTGGAGGAAGGGGTGTAAGTAGGAAGCTTCGCCGAGTTACCGCAGGCAAGGAAGGATCCCCCGTCCTATGGCCCTGGGGAGGTCAGCATTAGGGAGCCGGAGGCTCTGCTTGCCCTCCCCACTCAAGCCGGAGAGCAGAACCAACCAAGGGAGGGGAAAGCATGAAACCAAAGAGAAAGAAGGTCACTGGAAAGGACAGAGGGAGACTTTGTGACACGCAGACCCTCTCCAACAGGCAAAAGGATGGAGAAGGTTTTATTAGCAGCCCCGTTTCTCCCAGCAGGTCACCTCCACCTGGTATTTATCTCCCTAAAACTCAGGTGAGTGAATCTAATCCCCGTCACCCCCTAAGAGCAAGCTGCGTCATTAAGAGACATGCAAAATAGCTCACCCAAGTCTGGAGGAGAAAATCAGAGTCCCGCTGGCTGGACAGGACGACTGGCGAGCTGCAGGCAGCTGGCTGAGTAAGGAGGTATAAAAGGGCTTCTCGGGTGGCTCAGCAGAAAATCCACCTTCTCTTTAAGGGCATGGAGGCCTTCTCAGACCAATGATGTGCAAGAGTCCCTTGTGCACCTCCCTTGGCTGGGGCAGGCCAGGCAGGCAGCCCCGGAGGAGAGGACAGCCACCGGGGATGGAGGGGTGGGGAGGGGGAGGACATCTTCTACCGATAGGGCGGGCAAGCGGAGCCACCCCGGAGGAGCCCGGGAGGTGCTTTTCCTTGGGATTGCCGAGGAGGTAGCCTTCCTCTCCTTCTTCCTCCCACCAACCAGCCACACCAGATAGGGCTTCAAGGTTATGGGGAGCCCGGGCTCCCTGCACACAGCCATCCATCTGCAAGGCCGCTAATAAAATTTCCCCCTGGAGACACAGAGTGGCTTATCCACAGATGAGGGCACGGCTCTGTTTGCCTCTGAGGGCTTGGGAACAGCTCTGCCCTTCAGGAGTGAAGGAGCCTGCACCCCACAATCTACGGCTGATAGCATGTGCAAGAGCAATCCCTGAGCAAGCCATCCATCATGAGCATGCTCTTTTAACCTCACTTACCTCACGGGAAACATTTGCAGCTCCTCCCTGTCTGAGATATTTCAACACAACTAAGGTTTTTTTAAAAAACAAACCTGTGGAGCCGCTGCGGGCAGCCCTAAGGCTCGCTGCAACCCTGGGGACTGGGGAGAGGCAGCAGAGCATGGGGGAGCAGCCCCATGCTACCCCCCCACCGTGGGACCCAGCCCCGTATCTCTGTGGGTCTGAAGGAGAAGCAGGTGGAAATGTAGCTGGAAATATTCACCAGCCCGGTCACAGCACATGTAGTGTTCATGTGTAGGGGGTCCCATGGAGACAGGAACCCAAACAGCTCCTGCTCTCCTCCTCCAACACAGGCGCTCCCTCCCCTTTCAGCTGGGGCTTTTTAGGCTGATTCAGACACGGCCCTGACAATATTTTCCAGGTTCTCTCAGATGTTATATAGATAGCAGCAAATCTGCTGCTGCAGGCTTCCTGTTTCACCACCTTTAGCATCGGGCAAGTAATGCTGCAGGTACCAGTGAAGGAGGAGTGAAGTCCTTGAGACGGGGCTGGGGTCTTCTTGCAGGGGTTTGGCCCCATAGCAGGTGGAGGAGGGAGAAGCCACTAGTGTGGGCAAGGCTGGGTCCGCTCAGGATTTGTCCCTCTGAAATGTCAAGAGGTAGATGGTTTGGGTAGTGAACATCTCAGTGTCAGTGTATGCTGGCCTGTAGATCTGAACTACCCCCTTGCAAATCCACCGTGAGATTCTGTGAAGGTGCAATTCAGCAGAGGCTTTGGCTGGCTTTGCCCTCACCTGGGCTCCCATGCAACAGCCGTGGGTCAGCACCCAGCGAAGGAGCCACGCTTGGGAAGAGCTGTAACGGGGATCAGCCCAATCCAACCCTCCTCCCCACCTACCTCCTGCACAGCCACGTCCCCCAGGGTGAGCTCTAATGGAAATAGGGGTCTTCAGCTCCAGGCAGACCTAAAAAACACAGCGGTTAAACTCCAGCAGTTTCTGCCTTCAGGAGCATCCCTCATTGCGGCCACTGAGAGGCATCATTGCACCCAGCACCCATCTTCCATCTGGACTTCAGCAAAAAACAGACAGTTTGGCAGGAGGAATGTCTGCTTGTCCCAGATGAAGCCAGTTTCTCAGAAAACGAAATATCAGAGACCAGAGCAAGCACATTTGCATACAGACAGCCACAATCCTCAGCAGCCAGCAGGGGAAATCACCCATTCAGGGACAGCTTAGCTGCTTCACTTCTCCTCTCAGTGCCAACTCCATAAGCAGTGTTTGACTCTAGAGTGTAAGTAACTCTATTATTCTTTCCAAAGTCTTTACAGACATTTTCTTTAGCTCCCTATGCACATACACTCATTCCAGCCACTACTGGCCCACCAGTCCTCCAGAGAGCAGCTCAGCTCTTGGTGGAGGGATCAAAACTGGGGGAGTTCTCCATTCAAAAATTCCCCACACCCAAGGAGTTTCCTTCAGCTCTGTGAAATTAAGGTTTTCTGAACCTCCTGGAGTCCACCCATGCAGCACAGCAAAAGAGATTCACTCTGAGTTCAAGGCTTTGATTGTCAACTTGCGATAGAGAAGTGTTGGCCTGAAAGAGTTGAATGAAGAAGTTCAAAGAAAGAAGTTCCATGAGCAAAATTCTGGCTAACAGATGTGTTTGTAGGATACGGAAGGAGTGGATAGTGAGCTGTGGTAATGGGGTGAGCAGAAGGTCAAGCTTGAAGGCTTTCCGTGGAGCTGCCTTGAACAGAAGTTGAGCTGTAGGTCAGCTCTTCCAGAAAAAGAAAGAGGGCCCAGACCTAGAACGTCATAGAAGAAACCTGGTGAGGACCAGGGAGAACAGAAAAAAAACCCCATCCCAAAGTTAGGAGCTATAGTTAACATTAAGAAATACAGAGGTTTCCAAAGGAAGTAGTATAAGTGTTCGAGTGATGAATGAACAAGTTCCTTGCAAAAAAACTCAAGGAAGACATAAGGAAGCTCCAGGCGAGTCCTTCAGAGAGGTGCTCAGGTCTGTGAATGAAGCATGGGTGAGGGTATTGCATAGTGGCTGGGAATGGAGGCACCATTCACACTTGGGTACCTTTCCTGTGGAGCAGATGATCTTGTTGCCTTCCCTTGTTTCCCTCCACTTGTGCTAGAGGAATGTGTCATGGGTATGGTCCAGCATTCCCAGAGCACTTTCACCATCCTGCGAGGCCACAGATGGAAGGCCTGACACATACAGGAGGTCCTGCCCTATGCTTTCGAGATACTTAGGTGTGGCACTTCTGGACCAGTCTCCTCCAGGGAACCATCATGTGTTGAGAAGGGCTAGACTGATGGATCCACTCAAGTTGACCCTCATGGCCATCTCCTACACCCTTACACCTCGCCTTCTCTTCAACACCCTACAAGCATCAAGTGGACAGGCACTATGGAGTGACGGGACACCAGATGACACTATGACTTATTTCCAAGGATGATACTGTTAGCAAAAAAATAAACCTTCTGCTCAGCAGCAGTTGTGCTCATGGTAAAAGCCCAGGCAGGACCACTGAGCAAACCAGTGTCTGACTGCCCTTTGCCTTCCCAAAATCACATCCAACCAAAGCAAAGCACATGGCTCCCATCCTGCCCAGGACATTCCTTCTCCCTCCAGTGTATCCCTAAAAGAGGTCCCCATGCTCTACTTCTGCTGAGACCAGCCTCTAGGAACTGCTGCAAAGGAAGGCCATCACCTTTGCATCTTGTGTCAGTGCTGTCCTACATACCCTACAGCTACAGTCACCTCATTCACCCATGAGTTGGAGTTAAGGCTTTTGGCTTTTCCTCCTCAGGGCTGCTGCCAAACAACATGGCCATCCTGTCCATTTATCTCTGTGCCATCTTCCTTGACAGGGAGTGCTTCAGGCACATATGTTGATGCCCCCAGGCTGCAGGGACATCTCCAAACCTACCATCAGCTCCTGATGGTACTCCTGGATGTTCAGCAGGTAGCACGTCCTCATGAACTCGTAGGGTAGACCATCAGGTACTGAATGACACGAGTAGGACATAGAGAGTAACCACTCCTGCAGTGGATGAGAGCACACTTCCCTTTCTCCAGGGAGGCTTCAATGCACTCGATGTCCTGGAAGCAGGGTTGCCCCATTTTGTGACAATCTCCATGGAGCAGAACCTGGATGTCAACCTCGAGGCATGTCCATCTGTGCCTGAACACTCTCCGTGGGCAGGTGCAGGGAATGACACTCTGGCTGCGGTCACTGGGCAGGCTGCTCATGTTGATGACACTGTCAATGCTGTTCATGCACAGCACCCGCCAGTTGTAGGCAGTGTTGAGGTTCCCCAGGTAGATGCAGTCAGTTATCTGACTGATGATGGGTCCTGTGAAGAGGGAACATGCAAGCTCCCCTGGTTTCAGACCAGGGGGCTCCTTGGGATGTAGGTTTTTCTTCCAGCTCCCCCTGAGGGATTTCTTGGAGCTGGCATGGGGCAGCAGGCTGGAATCGGGCTCAGAGCCCTATAACAGTGGTAAGAAGAGGGAGAAGCAGCTGGAGAGCTTGGCCTTGGAAGGGGAGTCTGCTGGACAAGGCAGGGGAGCAGCAGGCATGGAACTGGATCTGTGGAAACAAGAAAAGGAAGCCTGCACCAGGGACCCCATGATGTGGGCTGAGCCTCCACTCACAGCCTCTTCCATCTGAAAAAAAAAAAAAAAAAAAAGGACTGGTGAGACCACTGAAACACTGCTCTCCAGCTGCATGAGCAAGGAGACACAAGCTGCAGCTGACTGCCCACAGCAGCACTCAGAGACACTAGAGGCCCTGAGGACCTTGCACATAACCAGCCCGAATACCCAGCCACCCTGCCCCCCTGGGACAGTGTACTGGGTCTGGCTGAGCTGGAATTGGTTTTCCCCTACCGCAGCCCTCACGGTGCTGTGTTTTATGCTGGGAGCTGGCAGGGTGTTGGCAGCACCCTGGTGTTGTGGCTGCTGCTGAGCGGGGCTTACACAGCACCAAGGCTCTTTCTGACGTTTCCCCCAGTGGGACGGGGTGGGCAAGATCTTGGGAGGGGACACAGCCAGGACAGCTGACCCGAACCAACCAAAGGGATATTCCAGACCCTGTGACGTCTGCTCAGTATAAAGCTGGGAGAAAGGAGGACGGGAGTGGGGTCACCCTTGGTCCTCCGAGGCAACCACTACGGGTATTGGAGCCCTGCTCCTGAGAAGGCCCGACATCGCCTGTCCGTGGGAAGTAGAGAATAAATCTGTTTGCTTTTGCTTCCGTGCGCAGACTTTTGCTTCATTTTGCTTATATTAAAACTGCTTTTGTTTTATTCACAAGGGTTGGTTTATCTTCTTTCCCCTCTTTGCCCTCTTGAGTAAACAAGGGGAAAAGGGGGGAGGGGGAAGTGACAGAGCAACTTGGTGGATACCTGGCATTTAGCCAGAGTCAAACCATCACAGACAGGCACAAACACACCACAAAGCCTCACCTGGACCTGCAGACTGCTCTGCCAGTCCTGGAGTGCTGGCTTGCTGGTCCCCTTTTGCTGATGGCACTAAACAGAGTGACCGGTGCATCCTGCCAGGTTGCAGGATTACAGACACCACATCCCCACCCTTCTCTTCATGTGCTGCTCTTCTATTCAGCACCAAGCTTGGACGAGAGCCTGTAGGAACGGAACAACTCCCTAAGGACACACACAAGTACTCATACGCAGGTGCTTTTGATATAAACACTGTCCTTGAAGAGAAACAAGGCTTTTTAATGATCCCTACCACTCCGGAGGGACTATCTTTGGTGTGGGCTGCTGGAGGGGTTTGCAACTCATTGCAAGCTGGAGCCAGGAGGAAGGACAGTGTTTCAAACTGAAAACACAAAGGGGTAAAGAGCAGCTGCAGGGAGAGGACAAAGGGCAGAAAACCCTCTGGGTGAAGCCCTTTTTGACCATGGCAGAGCCTGGGGCCTTCAGTCTCCAGCGATGGAGAGGCTGTGTTCATAGCCAGTGTTAAGACTGCTTGGTTCCCAGCTCAGCCCCGAGCACACACCTCACTCCTCACAGGAGCTTCTCTCACTTCCGCACAGGACACTTGGACCAGAAGGTGCTTCAGACTCTACCACATTGTGGCCCTTTCTCCATGGCCCCAGGCTGAGCTGACAGGCCCTCTGGAAAGCCAAGACCTCTGCCCAACGTTGATCCATGTCCAGGCCTCCAGCAGCTAATGTGTCCAGGAGGTGATCCCTTTGGCATTCCCACCAAGCCTCCCCTGGATACTATTACCACAGTGACCTGACACCTGATCACAATCCTCCACGTATCTGCATGTCTTCAAAGCCTGCTGAAAACCAGGACATGACCCGCAACATGTCTGGATGACAGGCTGAGATTTCTGTTACTCAGATGAGTATGGCTGCAACACGTCTCTGCTCTCAAAAGGTCTTTCAGGCTCCCTGCATCAAAACAAAGCAGCAGTGAGAACATGTATTTAAAAAAAAAAAAAAAAAAAAAAAAAGGTGGCTGTAGAGCTCAAGAAAAAGAGTGATAAATCACAAAGCTCTTCTCTCCCTAAGGTAAGCAACTGCCCTACAAACCAGTGGCTATGCATAGGGAACGGTTCTCCAGAAATTATCCATTTCAATGTCACTGGCTTTTCACAAGTGCTGTGTGACCCCAGACACCACATTTTATATAAAAGCTGGCAGCTGCAAAGACCTTCAGCAGCCTCACTACCTGGACAACACAGAGAGAGGCATGGTAGAAGATAGCTGCAAGGAGACAGGCTTCTGGAGGTGCTTCACAGTCAGTCCTGGGAAGGGAGGGGTTGAGCTTAGACTAGGAGTGGTCTCAGCCAGGAAAACTCAACACCCAACCCCACCGAGTATCTTTCAAGAACATCCCCAATGCTGCTTTATTCAGGGGTTATCCGAGACGTGAATTTCCCCTATGGAGCGAGACCTGAATTTAGCACATGCTCAGAAGTCAGGGGTGGTGTGGGGTGAGTGTAACCAAAGCAGAGAGACCTTCAGAGGAGGCCTTTGCAGATGTGAACATACCCTTTGTTACATTCAGAGTAAAGTCCCCCACCAGCTTTTTATAACATCAAGGCCAAGTGTTTTAACTGGGCTGTCCTAAGTGGCACCATTCATACCAAAATTCAGGCTCCTATGTCTGAACTGCTCTGACTTTCACATAAGTTAAGAGGAAAATCCTCTCCCTCCAGGGCAAACACAGATGCCAACTGGACAGAAGTCTTCACCTGAGCCAGCCACCTCCTTCACTGGCTCTTCCAAGGGTGCAATTTTTCTCCTTCTAAGTGAACGATGACTGATTCACGACTGGAAGGGCCCATTTCCCACAGAGAACTTGTTGCCCCTAGATAACTGGCTCAGACAGGGTCATCTGCAATGTCCGTATTTATGAGCAAGGTGATGAAACACTTGTTTGCAAACCTACCATCTTTTCAGACACTGCTCACAGGACTTAAAATAAGATATGGGTTTGGGTTTTTTGCAGGTCAAGGCTTCATTTCAGCTCAGTTGATCTCCTATTCCTAATTGACTTTGTGCTTGTTTCTGCTCAAACTGAACCACAGTAAGTATTCACAGGGGTTTCATCACCTCTGTGTGAAGTTAGCAAGGCTGGTTGAGAAATCCCCATGTTGTTGACAAGCAACAGGTCATCACTGATGGGTACCCACTCACCCGTAACACTGATCTTCGTTGGGGAGCATTTTTTGCCCCACAGAACAAAAGCTATGAAGCCCTTGTGCTGCTTCTTCCCTGACTCTATCCTGCCAAGACTTGAAATATGGACAAATAGGAGGTTTAGGTTTTTTAGGTCTGCCCACAATGTTCATACGGAAGGAGCCATCAGGGAGCATCTCCACACAGCTGTTATCAGTCCTGTTCCTTGGACCAGGCTGTTTGGGGCAGGAGGGTGCTGCCCCCACGAGGGAAACCTCTCTCTCTCCCTTCCATCCATGTCAGTGAAAGGTGCACTGGGATGTAAAGTGGTCCTAAAAAATACCTCCGTGACACCAGACTGATGCAGAAGCAAAACAAGGACAGTCTGCAGCAGGAAGAGTCCCAGATGCACAAGCACCAGCAACAGTTGGGGCAGGGAAAAGGGCCAGGGAGGAGGGAACAGGAAAGAAGGGGAAAAGGGTAGGGAAAAGGGAATAGAGAAAGGAGTAGGGATAGGGGCAGGGCTCCTTGCCTGTGTCTGAGAAAATGAAAATCACATCCACAGCAGACTCAGCCAGGGCGGAGGAGGAAACAGACACCCCGAAAGGCAGCAGCACACCATCCCACAGCCTCCCTCCCACTCTCTTCTCCCCCCACCCCTGCTCCTGCCTTCAGCACAAAGCCCCCATCCCCTCCCTCCTGTGGTCCCCCCTGGAGACCCCAATCCCCAGGCATGAAATCTCCCCTTCAACCCTTTCCCATCGGTGCCCCAAGTGGGGGCTCTCCCAGCACCCATTCCCAGCATCCCCTTTTTCCCATGGATTTCCCAGAGGCCACTTGGCTGACAGCAGCCGTCTCCCCACTCTGTGTCATGCCGGACCCTTCAGCAAAGTTTGTCCCTACCACCGCAGTGCTTTAGTGTAGGCGAGGGCAGGCTGCCGGGGCTAGCAGGTGTCAGGGGGCCAGCAGCTGCCCCTCATCTCCCCCGAGCACCCGTCCCCAGGGCAGCAAGCTGGGCAGCCTGGAAGATGTCATTCTGGGGGGAAGCGTGGCCCCAGGCCCCCTGAGAGTGAGCAGCACACAACAGGGCTCCAGGGGGGGAGGCTGGCTGCAACCTACACCACCTCACCTCCTCTCCTCTGCTCCAGACGAGGGGTAGAGGCCAAGGGGGTCTGCCCCTGCCATCGCACACCCCCAGCCTCCTACAGTGAATCCCCGGCTCATGGCATGGCCAGGCAGCTGCCAGTTCCCCTGCTCCTTTGCAAGAGCCTTGATCAAAAGCCAGCCATCCTCTCTGTTCACCTCTGGGGTTTGAGTTGGGAGGCATCCTCATATATTTCCACCCCACCCTGCCCCTGACCTGCAGCCACAAAGGATTAAAAATGTGCTTTAAAAAAAAAAAAAAAAAGCTGCAAACCTGCATAATACCCCACAAATCCAGGAGCTAGAGCTTTTAATAAAGAAACCCATGCATGACAAAATACACATTTTGCCCATAAAATTACAAGACATAATGATGCTAGCTAACGAATCTTTATAAAACGGGCACACTTGCTCCTGGTGAGAAGAGCTTAGATACTCTCCAGCTCTCAAAAACTGTAAGACTAGCCAAAAAAAATCTGTGGCTGGAGGACAGCCAGCCCATACCCAGGCTGAACGATGACAGCCCGTAATCATTTTTGTCTCACGGCAGACAACTGGTGGCAAGTACATATAAGCCTGAGCCTCCTCCTAGTGCAGTTCCCCGGTGTGATTTCCTGAAGTACAGGGACAAATACCATAAAAATCACTGTATGAGGAAATAATTTGCTTTGGGAGGGACTTATGGAGGTCAGAAGTCTTGGATCTGGATGTAAATAATTGAGATTATAAAACTTAATAGCAAACACTTCAATTTTTAGTACTCCTTGTCTCCTTTAACCGACCTTTGCCTGGCCCAAGACCTACTTTTTGTCTTGCCACTGACCTTCAAAGCTGCTAATTAAATGTAGAGGGACTGTCCCTTGCACAAAGCAGAGGAACAAACTCCCCAACCACCACCTAGGCACCTTGCACCATGCAGACTGGCTTTGGATATCTACTTTTGTCCCCCTTAACCCACCAGCAAAACCCCCTTTACACCTGTGGTACAGTGTGAGGCAAGGGCTGGCTCCTGCCTTCTGGAAAAAGCCACCTGGACACCCCCAGCATCGCCACACGGCTGCCAGCTGGCTCTGTGGTGATGAGAACGGGCTTGCACCACAGCATCACAGCTTTCAATCCCTCCTGCACATGCACTCCGTCTCCAGAAGAAGAAATCTTGGCTGGTGAGGCTCTACCCGGGGCCACAGAGCAGATGACAGAGAGACCCAGCTCTGAGCACGTACCTGCCCTGCCCTCTAGATGCAGACACGGGAATCCAGCACAGACACAAGCTGAGGAGGAGTTGCTTTCCCCCTCCTTTAACCTCTCTTCTTGTTGCATCTTCCGCTAGACAATCTTCCTGCTCCAGGCCCTCTGAGTACACGAGAAGCATTGGTCAGGCAGAAGATGCTCAGACATCTGGCCTTGGTGGATGAGGGACAACTACGCTTGCCAAGGCCACGGGGAGATGCTTGCATTAACAGTTGGACTAGATGATCTTCAAGGTCCTTTCCAACCTAGCTGATTCTGTGATTCTGCATGTGAGACAGGGCTGTCTGCCCCCCTGTGAACGGACTCCTAAGCAAGCTGTGTTCACTTTGAGTGAAATAAGCCACGAAACAAAGCCCCGCTCCATCAGCCCTGCTTCAAGCAGCTGCCAGCAGATACTAAGAGGATCCTGCCAGGGATGGAGAGCACCCAAAGACTTGTTGTAAGAGCACAAGGCAGGTTGAGAAGGAAAAGCAATGACAGAGGAAGAAAGCAACCTCGGTGGTGCATTAAAAACTGAGGCTGGGTGGAGATCATCGCCACCCGCTTGCCGCTCCCTCTTGAGCAAACAAATCGGTTTGCTGAGTTTTACTGCGCCAGGTCTCACCCCAGGCTGTCCAGAGCCAGCCCGGCAGGGTGCTCACTCCCAGCTTCCCTGCCTTGCCCCCTAAGATCACCACAGGCTTCCCTCAGCAGCAATGCTCACCAATGACCGCACCAGCAATTCAGTCTCTGAGCAGGGCCAAAGCTGGTGAGAGGAGTGTCAGGCACTGGTATTGGGGGTAATGTTTCTCATAGAGGGGATGTCCCTGCACCTTCTTCAACCACATCCATTTTGGGACTAATATCCACATGCTTTTATGCCTGGCCTTGTAAATTATGCAGTGAAACTCAAGGCCATGACTTCAAAATAGGGTGCTGGAAAAAGCGCACACGCACACACACGCACAAATAAGAAATGCCTGTTCCCAACACCTCCAAAAGCCCTTCTGGGTCCTGAATGGGCCTAAATTACTGTACTAGCCTGATTTAAGGCTGAGACTGGAGGTTGAGGCTTTAAAGCATCCCTTTACATGTCTTTCTCCAGTGACTGATTTCCTCCTCCATCTCATTAGCAGCCGGCAGCAGATGCTGTTTCCCCATCAGAAGCCACACTCCACTTGTTACAGCCATCTCAAAACCACCCTGTCATTTCTTCCCTCCTTATGGCCACAGCAAAGAAGGAGAATATTTATCAAGAAGCAGACACAGCAGCTTTTTATGGTTAAGCTCTTGTCTAGTCATTAATCTCTACCGAGAGTTTTCATAATCTTCCTCAGCTTCACCATGTTTGCTTAACTCTCGGATGGTCGCTCCGTGGAGCTCCGGGTAATTGCAGATTAACTGCCTTTCAATATTAATGGCTCTTCATTAATGTGCCAGGCTCTCTCCTCTCCAGAGCCCAGGCAATAGCTATTAGCATTGTGCTTGCAGCTCCCCATGGTGAAAATTGTCTTTTGGGCCAAAATTCCATAATATGAGCCCAAATCTTCTGTGTGGTATGGCTGCTTTGTAGCAGAAGTAATTTGAAGCAAACATGATTCCCTCTTCCAGCCCAATGCAGTGAGCTTCCTCCTGCAGATGGCTCAGAGGAGCTGCTCTCAAGCTATCCCAAACTGCAGCACACTCAAGGATGGGTAGGGATGACAGCACCTCTCCGATGCCCTCATCCCTCTAGGAGGGTTCTTTACTTATGTAGTCCCCACCCCAAGGCCTCATGAAGCAGGGCAGGGCAGGACATGTGACCACAAAAACCTCCCAGATTAACAAGAAACCTGCCCAGAAGTGACGTGAGGGCTGCGACCCAGCCTTCATCAGTGTGGTGTGATCATGGCATGGAAGTGAGAGCCTCAGCTCCTCCACCTTGACAGCACCTTCAGGTGCTGGAGGTGCAAACCTTGCTGTGCAGGTACTCTAGGACCATGCGGGATGGAAGGATCCGACACTGTGCATCCTCACCTGCATGATCCATGGGGATGGTCTCTGGTAAATCCCATACCCTGAGTCACATCTTGGGGTGCACAAGTCAGCATGGGCTGGGAATGGGCTAAGAGTGATGCCATGTGGACAACCAGTGGCTGATTTTGCTGTCTCATTTAGCCTCTAGCCAGGACACAGGGCATGCTTATCGCAGAGGCACTAAAGAGCTTGTCCTGTATCTCCAACACCTTCCTTGTCAGCCTGTCCCTTTTCTCTCCTCTCAAGCCTCTTAGGATGCTTCAGGATCTTGGTCTTGTTTAAAGGCCTTCAAATACACACAAAAAGCCTTCCCAAGAACTCACCTCTTGTTGAGTTACTCACAACCAAAGAAACTCCGCACCCCAGGTCACCAGGATGTTAATCCTCTGCTTTAAAGATATCAACGCACTCAGAGTTTTTGCATGAGCTTGAAGCTCTGTGTATTTGTACCCTTGGCCCACGAGTGACTGGGATGAGCCGGCTCCTGTGCGCATGCCTTCCCCTGTAGAATCCTCTGCTCCATGTCTAGCCTTGCCCCCGAGCTGCCCTGCTTTGGGCATTACACAGGGCATGAGCGGCACCAGCAGCCAGATCATCTCTTGGCCTCTCAGAAAAGGCCCCCAGTCCCCTCTTTGCTGACACTGAGCTGGGACCAACACACCTAGATGGTGCTGAGCAGAAGCCTCTCCCCCACCCACAAGCCCTCTGTTCTGCCCCTTGGGTGGAGGAGGAGACCCCCCACTATCTGTGGGGCAGGGGCAGCTTGAGATGAGACTTCAGCCCCAGGGCTTTGTCAACCACATCTGGGGGTTGCAGGCTGTGCCACTGGGCCAGGGGCCGGCGGGGGTTGGACAGCATGTCAGACCAGTGCCGCAGCTGTTTGCCCGTGGCTCGGCAGCCCAGGAACAGTTTGCCAATGGGCTCGTTCTTGGTCACTTTGTCATGATCCCAGACGGAGATGACCACGTCCACATTCTGAGGGGGGACACAAGAAAGAGGGTCAGTGGGAGGGGTCTCACCACAGAGGGGACCCCCTCAGCCCTGAGCACTGCAGGGAAACCCACCTGGATCTGATTGAAAGGCACCTCAAAAACAAACGCCTCGTTGAAGTAAGGGCTTAAAGTGTTTTTCTTCACACTTGTCTTCTTCTTCTTCCATTTCTTCCTGTTCAGGATGAGATGCACCTTGACAAAAGGATCTGGGGAGAGAGAGGACACAGCTGGTACAAGTGACAATCTTTGACTGAGGAGCTGAGTCAGGAAACAGCTTCCCTGGGCCATTCCCAATCAGAGCACAGCATCCCACTTGTCACTCCTCGTGGTGAGCATCCACACCTCTTCCCCTTGCCAACCACCCAGAGCTAATCTCCTCCTCTCTCCTGCCACAAGTTCCAGGTACCACCCAGCCATGACAGCTCCTCCTGGGAGACACCTCCAGCTCTGCCCAAAGGAAAACTGAAGTTGCCTGAGGGCTGGGTATGGTGGCGGCAGCTGGAAGCAGGTCTTGGCACTAAGAGCTTTCAAGGCTTTGTAGCTCTTGGTGCCATCATTAAGGCCCGGGCAGGAGTAGGGATATCTAGACATGAGCAGCCCCTGCTGACCTGAGAGCCCATGGGAGTCCATCCGCTTCAGCTTCTTGGCTTCCAGGATGAGCACTGTCAGCTTGCTGGTGCTGGGGACGTAGCGCAGTGAGAAGCAGATCTCACCCAGCTGCTCTTCCTGATGGTGAGATGCCAGCAATGAGCACTGGGCAGAGGAGCCAGCTCACCTGGGGCTGGAGCATCAGGCTGGCCCCAGGTGAGCTGGGTCTCCCCCACACTCATACTTGCCCCTAAGGGCTTGCTTCTTGGGGTGGTGGCAAGCATAGCAACAGCACATCTCTCCCAGCAGAGTTTCCCACCCACCAGGACCAACCTTCACTTTCCTGGCCGCCACCAGGTCGCTCCACTGCTCGATGACATGCTGTAGGTTGACGGTGGCCAGGGGCAGCCGGACCTCACCAATGATGTCATGCTTGGCAAAGCGGTTGAAGTCGTAGATCTGCATCACCAGTGTGGAGTCAGGCACCTCTGCCTGGGGTACCTGCAGGGGAGGACACAAAAGCCCAGACTCACTCTTCAGTGGCAGCCCTGCCCCACAGGACAGCGCAGCAGGTGAATAATGGGTCTTTCTGATGCTTCCCCATCCCGGTTGCAAAGGCATCTCCCTGCCTGGAGAGGTTTTTACCCAGTGAGCAGTGCCCATGCAGTGTTCTTGGTGGGACCAAAAAGCCATCATCAGCTATAGTTTCCTACCTGAAACGTGAAGTTCTCATTGAAGACAGGGTTCAGGGTCTTGCGGTAAACCTTAGTTTCATATCTCTTCTTCATATCGGACGTGAGGTAGACAATCACGTATGGATCGGATGTGCCTCCGCTGTCCATGGCCTTCAGCTCAGCTGCCTGCTTCACGCCAACTTTCAGCTTAAAAGGAGCAATACACAAGGTCACCAGGTGGAGGAGGATGGGGACAGGTGACCAGGGGCTTGGTGGGAAGTGAGTGCAGCAGGGAGGCCACCTCCACTCCACACTGCTGCGAGAGCCGGCAGGCTGTGGGCTGGGGGAGAGGTGCAGGAGGTTATTACAGAATCACAGAATTATTTAAGTTGGAAAAGACCTTGAAGATGACCTAGTCCAACAATTACCTCACACTGACCGTTTTCAACTCCACCAGATCCCTCAGAGCTATCATGGTCCACCTCAGTGGGCAGCAAAGAGGGACCATGCAAGAGCAAAGCCTTTTCCCTGCTGTGCTGCAGACACGAGCATCCCTACCTCCTGTGCACGGAAATTGTACTCCAGGGAGTACTGCAGCTTTCCTCGGCCTATTTGCTCCGCGGCCTGCTCCAGGTCCTCCATCTCGGGCTGGACCTGTGGCAGAGAGCAGCACTACCCTCAGGATGTGCTCAGCCACGTCCGCAGCCATGCTGTGCTTCCACCACCCCCGGGACCAGGCAGCACGGCTACAAACCGCTCAGGGAGGAGGGAGGTGGGGGAGAGGGGAAAGCAGGACGCACGAGGTTAGCCATGGTGGAGTTCCCAACGGTCTGCAAGCTGACTCTCTCCTTCTTCTTGGGCTTCTTCTTGCGACAGCAGCACCTGATGATGCAGATGAGGAAGAGGAGAAGGAGGACCACCACTGCCACAGCTATGGTGATGAGCGCCCATTTGGGTACTGGTGCGACGTTTGGGGAGCATGGATGGACAGAAGAGTTAAAATCAAGCAAAAAAATATAGAGTGCATTTAAACCTCAGCATTAAGGAGTTGTACTTTCAGAATTGCCCCTATAAGCCTGGACCGGCCCCATGCAGGGAGGCTGCAGCTGGAGACCATTCCCCAAGTGGACATCAAGGTGTTTTGCTGATTAAGGATATCAATTAACCCCGGACACCAGAGTGAAAAGAGTAGGTGTATTTTACTAGTGATAACTAAATAATATAACAGAGTAAAACATGCAATAAGAAAAGGCAGAATAATGCACCTAAAGCAACAAATAGGAAAATACAGGGTAATGCATTAAATCATTACTACCTGAGAAAGAGAATAGTGATTAAGAAAGATCCATCACCACTTGCATACATTACCATCACCCAGATCCGCTGGGCAGCCCTGGTTACAGCGAGGGTTTGGAGAGCCTGTCCCGGCAAGTGGGAAATCCTACGCAGTGCGTCCACCCATAGGAGAGGCTTCCAAAGTCGCTGTGAGCAGGTCCAGCCTTATATACCAGAGATTGACAGGCCAGAATAGCTGGCACCTTTGTTCGGAGCGGAATATTTCTGGTTTCTTTCTCCTGTTGGATTCCACACAAAGCCTGGCCAGGGCTCGCAGGGGAAGACCAAGGGAGTTTCTAACAAGGCCAAATACGTGGGTTCTCCTCAGCCTTGAACAAGGCTAAACAAGGGAAGTTGGATACATTCTTTCAGCATTTTGTCCTCACTACTGATTATATTCTAAGCCACATCTTTCACTAGCGAGCTTACGTGCTTTGTTAACAATTACATACTAAGCAGCTTCACAGAATCACAGAATCATCTAGTTTGGAAAGGACCTTGAAGATCATCTAGTCCAACCATTCATCTAGCACTGACAGTTCCCAACTACACCATATCCTTAAGTGCTAAATCCTTAAGCTTCGGCTTGGGGCCTGTTGTTCAGGCTTCAGTATTTCAATGCTTTAGCACTTTTTACATCAGCATAAGTAGGTTGTTATAACTTAGTACAATACTAAGTTATAATACTAATTCATCTATAGGTCAGCTCTGCCTTGGGCCTGTTGTCCAAGCCTTAGCACTTCACAAGGATGCGGCGTGGTGCCACCCTGCAGCATCCCCACCCCATGGACCCGCAGCAGAAAGGGTGTTGGAGGGAGGGAGAAGAGCATACACAGCCTCGGAGTCCTGGACACACCAGATAACACTGCCTGAGAGAGCAGGGCAAGCGCCGCCGTACTTACATGGGATCCAGCTAAGCCAGCCACCCAGGAAGCCTGGCCGAGCCGTGGTGGTGGCCACAGGGCTACTAGTGAGCGGGGAGGCTGTTGCCCTGTCTTGCCTGGCTGCCACCGCCATGGCTAACCTGGGGTGACCTGCGGACACAAGCAAAATTAACTGGGTGGGGATTTCCTTTCCAGCAGTGCGTGTGCTGCCGGTGGCCCAGGGCTCTAATGAGAGCAAACACAATTAAAACACAGACCTCAGCGTAAGCGTTTAGGGCTTGGCCACATTGGCAGTGAGGTGTGAAATGGAGCGGGAGGAAGCCGCAGGCAGGGAGGGCTCAGAGCCAGCCCGCCCCTCGCCTACAGCCTTCCCCTTTATATCCCTGCATGCCTGCCTTCGGAAAGGGGAGGGAGCAGGGGATGGCTGAGGGTTTTCCTTTGGTTTTAAGAAAAGGAATCACCTGGCTGTAGAGGGAAAAAAAAAAAAACCAAACAAGATCTGTTTTGTGCTGGTTCCTCCCTGGCCAGGCAGCATGAGCTGAAAGGTCTGCTCACCCTAGACAAGCCCCACTGTTAGGTAACACCCTTTTGGGGCTATTTCCCCCCTGTCACAGGGCTGAGGAGCAGGAAGGTTTGCTCCTGGGCTTGCAGCGGGACTGGTGCCCACGTTGCAAGTGGCAGTGGTGCCACCGGACTGGGGTCACGCCAGCTCGGAAACTGCGTAAACCCGACCTGTGCACATGGCAACGCTGACGCAGCTTAAGGGAAGGCTTCAAATTTAAAGCAGAATGATTTTTCACTACTGCTCGCCCCGTAGCAAGGCTCTTATTGTAGCATGAACGCTTCCTCATAGCCAAAACTTCCTCCTTTGCCTCCTCTCAGGTGAGGAGCGGCAGCGGGAGCGGCACGCTGGGAGCCAGGCTGCATGGCAAGCGGGTCTGCAGCCACCCCGGCGCTGGCGGCACCCGCTGTGCCCAAGCCTGGCAGGTATGTGCCTGTTTGCCTTGGCTGCCCCACCGCCTGCCCCGTGTCCCAGCGGGTCCCTGCTCAAGCAGCCAACGCCACCTCGCTCTGCCTGCACTCTGCCCACGTTCTGCCCACCCCACAGGGCCGTGGCTCCCTGCACAGGGAACCTCCTGGGGAGGAACCACCTCTGTGCTTCTCTCTGCTGAGCCAGCAAGAGGCTTTAATTTTTCCAACAGTAGGATCTGCCACCTGTTGAGCATAGGGCTGGAGGGACAGGGGAATTGCTGTCATCCCTTACGGCATCATCATGGGGAAAATGAGGTGCAGGTTAAGTGACTTGCCCAGGGCCACCTGGGACATCTGTGCTGTCGGACACCTCATCTCCGCTTGCTGCCTCACCACCAGCAGCTTTAGTGATCGGTTTCTCCTGCCCCACACGCGGAAATCAGTGGTCAGTGACGTGCCTGTGATATTTAGGAGGTGCCAGGCTGTACCTTTGGGCTGTGGCAGCAGGTGAACATGACAGCATGGGTGAGCAGGCACCCACCCAGCACAGAATCAGGTGTCTCAGCATTTTTTCCCTGCCAGACCCCCATGGGCTATGTCATATTAGTCTGGCATTGGCCCTGATTTAAAAAAAAAAAAAAAAAAACAAACTAATTCCAGCCCTGCAGGGTGACCTGAGCTGCTGGTTTGGGGATGATGGGGAAAGCCCTGCTGTGGTCTGGGAGAGGCAGCACAGTCTCAGTAGGCTCTGAACGGAGCATCGAGCATCCCTGGTCCTGGAAAAGGGGTTGGGGGAGCCCTGCTTCTCGCTCCCATCCTGCACTGAGCAGGCCCCTGAAACCAGACTTACCAGCGAGTCTCCTTCCCAGCTTCAGTGTCCCTTCCCCGCTGTGTAGGCTTCAGGCTCAGCTGCCGCACATGGCACAAGCATGCTGTGAAGTGAGACAGGACCTTGCTGGACGCAGCGCTGAGGGTGCACCAGGGACGGTGGCTGCACCGCACGGCCGAAACAGGAAAGTCTGCTTTGCCAGCCCAGGAACCGGGCGGCCCCAGCAGCTCTGTCAGCCCCACCTCACCGCTGACCAGAGAGGTGCTCATGCAGGCGAAAAGCCAGTGGGGAACTCCCTGCCAGACCAGGAAGCAAAATCTGCCCTCCTGCAGGTGAGAAGCCGGTGAGCATCCCGGCCCACCTCTGTGCCCCAGCAAATTTGCTTCTCCAAGTTTCCCTGCAGAGGTGCTGGGCTGGACCAGGTGGCCACAGGCACTTAGCAAGAGAGGATGGACGCTTGCAGGGGGATGGGTGCATGGCTGCATCCCCCCTGGAGAGCTCTGCACTTGGGGAGCCCAGCTCTTTGGCCCACAGGGGCATGCAGTCGTTTAATGCACCATGTGAGGGCCCACAAAATGCGTGTGGCAGTGGGGATGAATGGGGATTCTCTGCTCCAATGCAGTGGAGGACAGGCAGGGCAAGGGGATACTGCTTGGGTGGCCTAATCCCGCAGCACCAACAGGAGCAGCACCAGCCACACGACCAGAAACAATTTCACCAGCACCCCTGTCACATTAAATCTATGCTTGCACACTTCTTACCTTGCTGCAAATTCAGCAAAGTCAGCCCAAAACCTGCCTGGTCACCACAGAAATTTGGGGCAATGCCAGAAGCAAGGAGCAGAACCACCAGTGGCTGATGGCTGACGTGGAGACGTGGGGAGAGGCCCCTGGAAACTGGAACCATCCCATCTCTACCCGGCTACGCTGGCTCACTAGTCCTGTTAGATTTTCACATGGCCACCAAGGCATTGCCACAACAGGTGCCTGGCCAGGGGAGAGGTGCTGGGACTGCCCCTTGGCCACCCAAAACATGGCCCAGCTCACAAGCACCCGGCACTCCTGCTGCTCAGAGGAGCATCATCTCCAGGAGCAAGAGACACTGCAGGAAAGATGCTGCAGCAAACCTCTGGGAGGGAGACATCGATGCCAAACTTTCTGCTCTAAACTGACCTTCCTGGAGGATGTGTGGGAGAAATGCATAAGGGGGACAGGAGGAAAAGGGAACATGTCCAATAAAATCAGTCAGGGGAAGGGGGATTGCATATTTTTGACAAGCTCTTTGCTAGCGGCAAGCATCTCGGTGCAGCCAGGCTGCACAGGACCCCAGTGCAGCCCACTGGGAGATGTGGTGATGCTCGTGATAACCTGGTGCCGCACAGGGGGATGGCCACTTGGCCTTAACACAGGTGAGTTTGGTCTCCTTTGGCAGGAGCCAGGCTGGGGAGGCTGCTGCTCTGGGCCATCTCCCAGCAGCAGGGCAGGGATGTGCCCTGGCTGGGCAAGGGAAAAGCTGCAGGATGGCAGCTGCCTCTCTGTGTCAGCCCTCGGTGCACACACACACCCCCCGCCCCCCCCCTCCCCAATCTCACCAAATCTCACTCCTGGTCAAAAAGGGGGTGTTGAAATACCCCAGTACCATGAGCTGCACAGCCTACCTGAAAAAGCAAGATTCCCAGCCCCAAAATCACGCCTGCTCAGGGCAGTGTGTAAGAGGCAGCTTTCAGAAAACAAGGGAAAAGGGACTCAAAAACGCTACAGTAAAAGTGCCAACGTGGTGAGCCCCGGCTGTACCCTGCCACGCTCTGCACCAGCCCTTCTCCCTGGCCCAGCTGCCTGCATACGCTGCAACTGCTCTTGGACAGATACCCCTGTATTTTCAGTTGAAAACAAACCATTATGTCTTCAAGGCCTGGGAAATGAGAAGTCTGGAGACATGCTATAAACACCCCAGCTACAGAAATAGACATCGCTGCAGCACTTGTGGGCAGCGAGCGGCAAGTGAGCACAAGCTCTGGGGGACCCCGAAAAGCAGGACCAGGGCTGAGCCCCTTTCCCAGAGCGTGGCCGTGGCCGTGGCCGTGGCCGTGGCCAGGCCTGGGCGGCCGTGAGCCGCCGGTGCGGCGCCAGCTGGGAAATGCAGTCTGGCCTGGGCACGACGCCAACCTGCCCAGCTGCCTACAAATCCCAGCACACCGGGGAGACGAGCTGCACCCCGGCCTGGCTCCTGCCCGCTTCCTGCCAGCACGGGGAGGGGGAAATATAAACAGCAGCATCCTGGACAAAGTTTGGATGCTGGCGCTGGACAGGCTGCGCTGGGGAGCAGAGGCAGCGCTCGCGGTGAGTTTTGCCTTTTCTCTCTAGCAAAATCTGCGTGCAGTGGGGTAATATCTGCGCCGTGCTGCGCAGCACTAGGCTGGGCTGCCGGGACCAGCGAGCGTCCGCCCGAAAGGCTCTCCTGTGTGTCCGGCACTGCGTGCATGGGGTGCTCGCCGCGGAGGCCTCTGGGGACGGGTGTATCTGTGCGTACACAGTGCTGCCGTTATTAGGGGCAGGTGGAGGGAAAGCAGAAGTCAGACTTGGTTTGCAGCGCTTGGGAAAACAGAGCAGAAATTAGAGGCGGTGTTCTCCCTCCAGGAAGGGCTGCTCAGCTCTGTTGCCTCCTCTCGTTTAATTTTCACTTTGAGAAAATTACTGGGCTGAAATTCTGTCAGAGGAAAGCTTCACCCTGCTCAGCGAGGCTGGTGGTTGCCACCCCCTGCCCTGCTCTCGGGAAGGAGACCCCTTTCCAGCACGGGGTGTGGGCGGAGGAAGCGGAGGGATGCTCAGCATCTCCTGGATTTCCAGGCACCCCTGGCTGGGGGGCAGCTGTGCTGGCAGGGCTTTCCACCCCCAGGCAGTCAGGGAGGGCACATGCAAGCATTGAGCCCCCCATGGCAAGGCTCTTGCTCTCCTGGCTAGCATTGGCCAAGCACATTTCCTACCACCCCAGGCACCACTTTGCAGTCCCTGAATAATAAAAATGAATTAAAGAAAACTGGGGCAAAAGACAGGTCTCCCTGGAGACCCTGACTTGGCCTTCCCACTGCGTACTGGCTCTGGTCTGTGCTTGCACAGCCCCACAGCCCACTAACTAGGTAGCACAGGAACTGGTAAATGAGGATTTAACCCCCTTGCCATTCCCAGCACATCTGTGTAGAGCAGTCATAGCTGCCTCTGCTCTCCAGAGAAGTGTCCTTGTAGGAGCTGCTGGGTGGAAATAACCCCTGTGGGATCCCCCTTGGTGGGAATGGGAACAGTCCCATTCTACAGGCTGAATCCTAAGAGTCCACTTCTAACAGTGACTAGTGCATAGAAATGAAGTGTACGGCGTGGTGGTTACAGAAACCACAGGACCTGAGTATGCAAAAATAAATGGGATTTATGATTCAGCTGCTAGGCAGAGGCAGACCCTGTAACCCCCTCCTCCAAGACTTTCATCTGCCAGAGCTGGTTTAGCCCAGCCTGCACCAAGACCTTCAGTGGAGTGGCTGGCTGGCTCACAGGGCTGTGGAGGGGCAGACCAGCCCCATCCTGCACCTGAGCCCTCACCACACATCTCTACTTACTCAGGCCTTTTACAGCTGCAAATGAGCTGTTCATGTGGTGAACTTGCTTATTTGTGGATACAAATTCACTATTCAAGCAAAAGTAGCAAGAAAGGCAATAAGGATGTGAACTAGAAGCCTACCCATAAGGTCTGACCTATTTTGGCTTTTAAAGACAGACTTATTTTGCTGGGGAAAAAGCTCCACAACTGCTTTCAGAAGTTTCCCCCAGAGAAAAATATTCCTCAGGGAGGAGAAAAAGAAAAAGGAAAAAAAAAAAAAAAAAGGCAGTGGTCTGTGGTTGAAAAGCTACTTTTCCATATTTAACTGGAATTTTTAGACTAGGTTTTCTCAGAGCAAAGCTGTTGCCAACAGAAGCAGGTTCGTTTGGATTGCTCCACTTCGTGGGTAGGATGTCCCCTCTCTCCTTTCCACTCTTCCCCCTCTCTCGATTAGCCAATATTATCAATATTGGTTTAACTGTATACTTTCTCTTTGAGGCTGGAAATCGAAGATGGCAGAGCCTGAAGGCACAGTCATAAACACTGATGTGAAACAGGTAAAAGGTTGTTTGTTACAAAACACACATCCTGTATTTCTAAAGCAAGTTTTGAAATGCCACTGCAGGAGAGGACACACCACAACCCAGAGCTGCGGTGGCCTGAATTGCTTGTGTCTAGGCTTCAGCAGAAGTGGCCTGTCCCAGGGCTGGGCACCTCGTCCCAGTGAGGTCCGTGTGATTTCCACATGGGCTGAACATCCAGTTACATGGACTGGATGGGTGCATTTGCTCACAAGTTTTGGAGCAGCCAGGGAGAAAGCAACAGCTTCTGTACATACATAGACACTTTTTTAGACACTCCAGAACAGACACAAATGAAGGGTAAAACCCAGCAGTGCCTAGCTCAGAACTAAGAGTTGACCGTGGCTGTGCCACACAAACAGCAAAATTATGAAGCAATCCCCGCTGGTGTGAGCTGTCCTCAGAGCATATGGCACTTACCAGACAGGTTAGGGTTTCACAACTGCCTGCCTCATCCTTGGTGGCCTGAAAATGGATTGGGCTTGGTACCTCTTCTCCAAAGGCCCTCTGGCATCAGGAACGGTGACAAATGGGTGATGCCTCCAACGCCCAACCCCACCACCCTGGTCGGTGGAGCCCTGTGTCCCCTGCCCACCCCACCTCCCCAAGCTCCTTTTTTGCTGTCCCCTATCCCCTCTTTTCTCCCTGTCCTGCAGAAAGACCCCAGTGAGGCACTGGTCATTGCAGTGACCACCAGAGCCATCTTCAACCTGGAGGAGGAGCACAAGCTCTACCTGGAGAAGGGCAAGGAGGAGTACACAAGGCACCAGAAATCCAACCAAGACAAGCCCCTGCAACCAGGCACAGCCTTTGCCTTCATCCAGGTGAGCCACACGCCTGGTCAGGGGCACATGCAGACACTCGCAGGATGGGAGGAAAGCACAGCTTTCCCAGCTTTAGATCTCAGCTCCTATCACGGGGTGCAGATATGCCTGTCCTGGCCTCTTGGCCTTGTTGCAGGGGATCGAGACCTGTTCTCCTCACCAGTCCCACATGTCCACCTCCCCCCTGGTGGGGTATCCTCTTCCCTGCCCTCCTGGCAATGGCTTTTGCAGGATGATTGCTCTGTCTGGCTCTCCATGACATGCTGGCCTTGCCACAGCCAGCATCACAAACCACTGGCCATTAA
The DNA here is from genome assembly GCF_965140245.1 of Athene noctua. NCBI lineage: Eukaryota > Metazoa > Chordata > Aves > Strigiformes > Strigidae > Athene > Athene noctua. Next base: position 17,953,673 of record NC_134050.1, read on the forward strand.
GGTTAGTGCAGAAGAGCCTCAGCAAACCATTGCTGTCATGCCCTTTCAAAAAAGTCTCATCTTTACCTCGCAGGCAGCACAGTATGTGAACAAGAAGATCCTGGAGAGCAACCCAGCAGAGAAGGACCTCTTCGACATCCTGGTGCTCTCCAACAACAGCCCAGAGAGCGGCGTGCGTATCATCAACAGCACCAAGCACTACGGTAAGGGGGACCCCCTCCCCCAGGGTGCCTGATTCCCCCCGGAAGGCTGTGAAACAGATAAGCCACCACAGTGGAGCATCACTGGCAAATAGAAAGCCAGGGGATACAAGGGGAAGGAGGTATTTTGAAAATAAGCCCAATTCCTGCCAGCCCCATGCAGCTTGCCCAGGGTACAGGCTCCTTGGTGGCACCCGGATCCCTTCAGCCATATCCTTCCCACCAGGGAGTCTGTCAGCATTTTGCACAGCCCGGGCATCCTCAGGCAGCGACTAAAGAAACAGAGTTCTTTAAAAAAAATTAAATCTCAGAGTGCTGTCAGGAAAGCTCATTTAAAGGAGGGATGAAGAGAATATTTAACTACACTTCACAGTTTCGTAGGAGCAAAAGGGCAAGAAGATGCAGCAAGAACATGGATGGGTTCCCCACGCAGCACTGGGAATTAATTGCCCTGAGCTCTGCAGCAAAGCACACCGAGACTTGGGGAGGGGAGGTGGGTGCGGCGAGGAGGATGTTGCCCCATAACAGACTTTGCTCACATCCCCTGACCTGAAGGCCTGGAGATCTCCAAGTTCTGCTTCGTCAGCGATGAGGACTCCACACAGTACCTGAAGTCCCACGGGGTCAAGCTCTTTCTCTCAGCTGACAGGACAGATGTCTGCAACGCCCTCCGGAGAGGTACGTTCTCCCCTCCATCTCATGTCCCCAAACCCACCACACTTTTGCCAAGCAGCTCAGTACCAAGAGGCAGTGCCAGAGCCCATTCTCCCACATGGGCAAGGGGGTGAATGGCACATTGATTACAGTCCTGCACAGTTCAATCTCTGTCGCCACCAGTAGCCTGCAAATACACCAAGGTTTCTCAGATGCCTTCACAAGTCACCAAGCTCTTTATGCATAATTCTGGCCATAGCTCTGCCACGGGCTGGTCATTCCCTGCCTGACATTTAAGCCTTTCTAACCAAAGATGATGCCCATGGCTGCTCCCTGGATCAAAGCAAGTACATCAGTGGTTCCCAGGGCTTTGTGAGGGTGCTACAGAAATTTGCTTTTTTGATACCTGCAGTTACCATCTGCTCCATGATAGATGTAAGCACATGCTTGACCTGCATCGGAAGGAGTGCAGTCTCCCCAACAGCTCTAATGGGGTTAATTGCCTCCTTATTAATTTGCTTGGGTATGAGCACATCAGCTGGCCCAGGTCCTTCAAGGTCAGAAGGAAGCCATCTGCAGCCTGGGCTTTCCTTTGCTACACAGCACATTCCTGGAGTCTCCTTGAAGAGCATCATTGCTCTGACAAGAGTCTCTCATCCGGGGGCCTGGGTCCATGGATGAGGGCGGGCAGGGAGCAGCCTGTAGGAAAAGACCTGTAATTAAGCCAATTACCCCAATCAAGTGGAGGTGCCAGTCCCTATTACTCACAGCACGAAGTGCTAAATCTGGGCATTAAAGCCAGGCTTGGCAGGGTGAGTGAGCACCAGGAGGAGGGCTGCTCGTGCCTACACAACTACCCATCCCCTCTTAGCAGAGCTCAGTATCTCTGCAGACATGAGTGTCTGAGCAGCAGTTCTTTCTTGTCCATCCCCATCAGGGGATAACACAGCCCTAGAGAGGCTGGGCTGGCCCCACCGAAAGCCCCCTGGCTTGAGACCCCGATATTGGGGTGTGGGATGGGGCCACAGCAGATGCATGGGGAGGACCTGCCCCCAGGAGGGGGTATCCCTCCTGAGTCCCAGCTCGCTCTGTCTCGCAGGGGTCTCCGCAGCACTTGTCTTCCAGCAAGAGGTGCAGGCCCCCAGCACCCCTCTCCGCGTGGTGTTCGATGGGGATGCCGTGCTCTTCTCCGATGAGACGGACCAGGTCTTCCGGGAGCAGGGGCTGGAGGGGGCAGTGCAGTACGAGCGGGCGATGGAGGCTGTGCCCATGGGAGAGGTGAGCAAGACTCTTCACTGTCGTGGCCACGCACAGGCTCTGCACCCACCATGAGCATCTCTCCTGCTAGAGCTTTGCCATGAGTAGCCAAAAAAAGCACAAACTCTTAGAGGTTCCCTTTGCATCCACCACTTGGTCCCTGGTGTGGGCCTGATCTGGAGTCCCACTGGAGATGGATCTGGCCTGATGTCTCCTATAAGTGAGCATCACCTCTCAAACATCCAGGGTTGTGGCTACCCCCAATGTCACCTTTTGTAGGCTGGGACCTCTTGCTGTGCAAGTCCCTGCAGGACTCAGACCCAGAGGCACTGCTCACTGGGGTGTACCTTCCTGGTCACCTTGAGATTAGGATAAGCACCACAACTCTCACCTTCCTCCCGAGCACCCCAGTGCACAGCGCCAGTCCCAGCATTGCCAGTCCTGCACCCCACAGGCAACTCCATGCTCTGCAGAGCACTGAGAAACCATGGAAGAGGAACAAGTGGCTTGTACAGGCAGATGTAGATGTCTCCTTGTTTCCCACCCACACCCAAGTGTCTTGCTGTGTTTCCAGGGTCCCCTGAAGGCTTTTGCCATGCACCTTGGAAAGATGCGCAACAAGTTCAGCCAGGAAAAATCCCCCATCCGCACCTACCTGGTGACCGCCCGCAGCGGCCGGGACATGGGCATCCGAGCCATCAAGACGCTCCGGGAATGGGGTCTGGCCATTGACGAGGCTTTCTTCATGGACGGGGCTCCCAAGGGCCCCATCCTCGCCCAGATCCAGCCCCACATTTTCTTTGACGATGGGCTTCATAACATCCAGGGAGCTCGAAATGTGGGTGTACCCTCTGCCTGGGTCCCCTCCTGCTGCTGATGGGCTGCAGGCCAGCAGTCCTCCCTCCCAGCAGCACAGGGGACCTGGCCAGTTGAAGGCAAACCTGATGGAGAGGGAAGGATTTCCTAACCCACAGCAAGCAAACCTCAGGGAAAGGGGGTGAGAGCATTGCATGAGAGCAAGGACTACCATGCAGACTTGATCCTCATTTCTGCTCCTAATAAGCGGTCCTTTAGGTCTTAGGATAAAGCCAAAAGATGCAACTGCTCCAGGAAGGAAGGGCACCTTTGCTGTGGCACTGAGGACTACCATCTACCTGCCCTGTAGGACCTGGGGACTTTTCCCTTCTGCAAAGAAATAAATGAAGCTACTGCCCCACACATGAGCTAAAGGAAGCATGAAACCAAGCACTAAAAATGCTAGCTTTGGCTGTGCTCAGACAGCCTCCAAGATGTATTCCCAGGACCTCTGCCTAAAGGAAGCCCTCAAGACCCTGAGTCACCCGACACATTCAGCTTGGTTTCCTGAGGAGGATGATGTGCTAGCAAGTCCTTCAGGAAGCTCCAGCCAAACTCAGCAGAAGGAGAAAAGCTTCAAAGCTGTCAAGGACATACAGACTTTTTAGAAATGGATGATGAGGTTGAAGAAAGGAAGCCCAATCTATTCCCCCTTATAGAAGAGATTCTAGCGCATGTCACCTTTCCTTAGGCCTGCAGGCTGCTCACAGAGTGCCCTTAGGAGACCTAGACCCGTAGGACACTCAGCTCTGAGGTTCACCCAGGCACCAGCGGTGCCTCATAGCTCCAATGTGCCTCTGGGAGAGAGGACAGGAGATGGGCTGCCCACAGCACAAGCCACGCAGAGCCGGGGCTGTGGGCTGCAGGCCAGCCCTGCAGGGGCCAGGGCAGGACTGTGTGCCCAGCCTGAGCTTAAACGGGACTCCAGGGCCATGGGTGGGGGTCCCCGGTGTGGCTGCTCAAGGCAGGCGGGGTCCGTGAGTGTGCTCTGGACCCTGCCTGGCACCAAGCCACCCACCCATACAGCGATGCCTCTCCTGCGACAATTTGGAGTCTGCTCCTAATTTTTCTGGGAATCAAGCAGTCCCCAAGATTCATTTGCAGGTTTCTTTCCCCAGAGCTGGATGTGAGCGGTTGCCACTAGAGGACACTGTGCTGCCCAGGGACACACACCCCAAATCCCTGGTAGCTCCCCAGAACAGCCTGGTAAAAAAAATACAAACTGGCTGCTCAGGGCAGTGCCTGCTGGGTGGCAGCGGGATTATGGACGGAGAAGAAAAAGATGACAGTGGCTTCAGTTTTTTAATCTTCATGTAATCAGAAAGTCGGGGTTTTTAAAGGCTTCACAAGCATTGCTCTCAGCAATGCTTTCTTCCCCCCAACAAATAAATAAATGAATAAATGAACATCCTCGTGTGAGCACTTGTCATTCACACCCGTGTTCAGCAGTGTGGGAGGAGGGCTGGGGTAACTTGGTGCTCCTTTACGGACATCCAGCACTTTTATCTGGTACGTCAAGGTGGGTTAAATACACAAGAAACCTTCAGTGGGCTTTGAATTAGGCCCCCAAAATATCTTCTTGCATCTGTGTCCCCAATCCCACTCCTGCTACCCCAGGCCTAGGGGCTCTGCACATCTCGGCCTAGCAAAGAGAGCTGCTGGCCCCACCATGCCACCAGCACAGGTCCTGTCCCTGCCACTGTGGCCACCATGTGGGTCCAAACTTAGAGCGGGCAGGGCAGGGATGCCTGTGTGCAGGGCTTCGTTAGGAAGCCACCTCCAAAGATGCAAAGCCTGGCAGGGTCTTGGCACCGGCAGTCTGGCCCCTGGCCCTTTCACTCAGTCCAGATGCTGAAATTAGGTGTTTTGACGTAGCAACAACAACATCAGCTACTCATCATTTGCTAATAACACTAAGCATCTGTCAGACTCAATTGCTGAGCAAACATTAATTATGGGATGCTCAAAACATGCCCAGTAAGCAGGTACAGATATTCGTCCCACTTTTATGCAGGTCAGATACCACTGGGCTCGGTGCCGGGATCCAAATGCCCATCTTCAGCCGTGCTCACCGTGCACAGCCAGATGCTTCAGTGGCAGCTGGTGGTGGGAACAGAGACCCATGGTGGGCCTGGACATCTTCTGCCACTCAGACCCATTGCCTTTGCTGATGCCTGGACAGCACCAGCAGGAGCTTGGTCAACATCTTAGGCAAAGGGGAATTAGCTGAGTCAAGGGTGGTGGGGACAGGCCCACGTGAGCCGTCACAGGGAGCGAGCTGCTGAGGCAGGGGGAAGGTGCCACGTGCCTTCCTCCAGCACTGTCAGCACGGCGGGGGATGATGGGGCAAAACATGTCCAAAATGGGAAAACAGGAAGGAAACTCAGAGTTTGTGGGGTTACATCATATAGGGTCAAGTGCAGCTGCTTCAGGCCATGGCTCAAACATATAGCATCAAAACTGCCCTTTAATGCCCTGCTCCAAAGTTGTGGCATCAAAACTGCCCTTTCCTGCTCTGCTCTGAACATGGAGCATCAAAAACACCCTCTGGCAAGGACTCCTGCAGCTTCGCCTGCTGCTGCAAGGGCAAACTTGTTGTTTCTGTCTTAGAGGCATCTGTAATAAGTTCATTAATGCTTGGGATGCTCCTCAGGTCTTGGCTTTCTGAGGCATTTTAATCTCCCTCATTCAAGGGGTTGCTGGTGCCCAAGGGTCCCCTGCTGCTGCTACAGCCTGAAGCGAGTTTAGCTGCTGGGACTGGTTGCAGGATGCTTCACAGAATCATCTAGGTTGGAAAAGACCTTGAAGATCATCTAGTCCAACCATTAACCTCACACTGACTGTTCCCAACTCCACCAGATCCCTCAGCACTTGGTCAACCCGACTCTTCAACCCCTCCAGGGATGGGGACTCCCCCCCTGCCCTGGGCAGCCCATTCCAATGCCCAACAATCCCTTCTGCAAAGAAATCCTTCCTCAGAGCCAGCCTGACCCTGCCCTGGGCAGCTTGAGGCCATTCCCTCTTTTCCTATTGCTTGTTATTTGGTTAAAGACACTCATCCCCACCTCTCTGCAACCTCCTTTCAGGGAGTTGTAGAGGGTGATGAGGTCTCCCCTCAGCCTCCTCTTAAATATCAGCTTCTCTGATCTCAGGTTTGGGGTCCAGGGCAAGGCAGGAGCAGGTCACGGCACCATACCACCCACAGGGACAGGCTCCCTTTGAGCCCTGCTGTGTTCCACATGTTTACACCCCAGGAAAAGAAATGAACACATGCACAGGGGTGCAAAGGGAGCACTTCATTCTGGCCATTGATTTTCCAGCAATCCTGCACTACCTCTGCTTGGTGTTGGGGCCCCCCCCCCGGCACTGACCTGCCGCTGCTTGGGACGTCCCCAGGACACGTGAAGAAGGCAATGCCCCTGCCCCGCTCAGAGGCGGGCAGGCCAGCCTGCCGAGCCCAGCCTTGCCAGCAGTGCCGAACAAGTGGCTCTTGTTTCTGGGGGGACGCGTGACCCCAGAGATCAGAGGCTGCAGCCAGCTGGCCCTGAGGAGCTTGTAGGAGACCTTTGCCCAGGAGCATGCCCTTAATCTGCCACTCACTGTACCTGTCAGTTTAGAGTTGCACTGATAAAAAAAAAAACCAAACAAACAGCTCAGCACTATGACAGAGAAAAGAATTTTTTATGAAATGGTGGCGCTGCAGGGAGGGAAGATTGGTAGGTATTTAGCTGCTAACAGACATCTGCATTGGCAGTGTCCAAGCAGTTCGGCTTGACTGACTCCTGGCTGCAGTGGGAGAGGATGCTGGAGGCTGCAGGACCCAGGCACAGCTGCGGTGTCCTGCAGGGATGCTCCTGCACCTCCCTCCACCCATAACCTACAAGTGCCTCCAACTGTGAGCACAGGGCAAAGCATCTTCACATTTGTGGTCATAACCCTAACCCTAAGCCACCCTGGTGGCAGAGTGCCTTGGGAAACACTCAGGGGTTTGCAGCCAGAGAGGCTGAGATGCCAAGTCCCACGCTGCAAATAATTATTAATAGGGTGTTCTGTGTGCAGAAGCTCAAAGAGAGGGTGTGCAAAGCCGCGGACTGTGTTTGCCGAGGTGCTTAAACGTGGGTTCAAGATCTTAACCTCAGGCAGGCACGTTGGAAAATGCTGGCTGTGGCAGCAAGTGAAACTGGAGTTTAGAAGGTGAAAATAAATAGGTAGGAATTAAGAGCTTTTATGGGCATACTCACACAGCAACAACCGCCCCAGGAGCTCGGGATTGATTCACCAAATCACCAGTGGAAGCTCAGTGGTTGCTCCCACTCCAAGGAAACACATTGCAATTTTAAGCCGATCCTTGGGTCACCATGGGGTGTTGACCCTCATCTTTTTGAGCCCACCCTCCTCCCAGAACAGAAGGCTCAGTTGCTTCGGTGCTTTGTCACACAGAGAAGATGTGACTGCATAAATGATGGTCTTCTCAGGGGAGCTTTGGCTGGAAATTAAAGGAAATAATTAAATGGCATCTAGTGCTGGCAAAGAAAATGAGATGGATGGTGTGCTTAGATGTGGCTGGAGGCACAGCTTTGCATCATACATGGAACCCCCACTGGCGAGCCAATACCCCCCTGCCCCAAGTCAGGCTCGCGTGGCCCCAGGGACCGGAGCAGGGATTGCTCAAGGCAGGTGACGAGGTGAGTCGGGTCCCAGTGCTCCCCATCACATCCTGGCGTGGGAGGCGATGAATCGCTGCCATCGTTGCCGCTTACCACCCCATCCCGTCAGCCGCTGGTCACGCTGCCTCCTGCCAGCGCCTGCCAGAGTTGTTGTTGCCCATCCCCAGCAATTTCAGCCTGCTGCAAAATAACTTGGGTGAGGCAAACACCACGAGATCCCTGCCCCGAGGAGCAGACAGGTCTGGCAGCCGGGGTAAGGCAGGTCCCCTCCTCCCCAAGGTGGGTGCCAGGCATGTCCCCAGCCGCGGGGGAGGAGGACGGGCCGGGGGATGCGGAAGGATGTCCGACACTGAGCGGGGTCAGGCGCAGGCAGGTGACACAGGGGTGGTGGGGATTTGGGCAGGGCCACAGAATGCGTGGGACATGGGGACAGGCAATGCCAAGTTTGGTAGTAGCCCAGCGAGGCAGGGCAGGAACAAGTAAACCCAGTGAAGACACCAGGGCAGCTCACAGGCTTAAACTCTGTGAGCATTTTGCTGCATAAAGCCTTTTTTTTTTTTTTTTTTTTTTTTTTTAATAGCGAGGGGAAAGGCTGAAAGAGAAGGATCTGGTGGCAAAGGTCCACTGGGGTGAAAGCACCCCCTGCTCAAAGGTTTCTGCAAACAGCCCTGACGAGGATGGAGCCACAGTCAAGGCTCCTGCCTGCCAGTGACACCCAGACCGCTGCTGGTGAGCCACCCTCACCCACCACCGGGACCAGGGTTTGCAGGGTGAGAAACGCTGTTCCAAGGGAACAGTTACCACCCAGCCTAAGTCTTTTGCAACTTCACTTAGTGTCTCCCCAAGGTCACTGCAGCCCGTGCTGGCAGCCAAAAAATGTTTAAGCAGGCTGCTGGCCAGCTCTGCCTCAAAACCAGCCCCAGACAGCTGGCATCGATGGACCAGGATTGCCACTGCCCATGATGCCCAGGACATCTCCCCCAGCACCCGCAGCGCTGGGACACGGTGGCCAGGGCCTGGATGAGTCACTTTGCTATGCTCAGTGCAAACCCTCCCCTGCTCCCAGGTTCCCCATCAGCTGGAGCTGCTACTAAAGCACCTTCAGGTTTGCTTTTGCAGGTGTCACCCAGAAGAAGGGTGTAATTTGGGATGTGACAGTGCTGCTGGAAAACGCGCCCTCATCTTGTGAACTGTACATCGGTGTAGGAAACAGTGTTGGGAATGGGTGAGGTCCTGGCACCGCGCCGGGAAAAAATTACCATGGCACTGCTCGGGGGCTCAGGGCTGGTGAATCAGGCTCTGCTAATTAGCTGCATCCAGCAGCTTCACACCGGCACTGGGACCTTGAGTCGGAGTCAGGGTGTTTGCACCAGACCTGCCCAGGCTTGTGCACCTGTAGGCTCTGCTAGGCTCAGACTGAGGAACAGTTTTCTTTTGTCTTTTAGCAACGAGCTGCAAAATCCCGAACCCATCTTTTGTGAATTTGAAGATGTTTGTCAATTAGAAATCCCACCTGCAGCTTTGCATTTTATACCTCTTGGCCAAAAAATAATGGGCATTTCTGAACTGAAGCTTTCCTTGGTCGTTGCAATTCAGGGCATTGGCTACCACCGTGATAAATAAATAAACAAACCCACATCAAGGAAAGGGCGAAGGCAAACACACAGCCATATGTAAGGAGAAAGGGGTCACCGTAGCATCCCCACCAGAGTGCTGCCAGACTGCACACGGAGGAGCTGCTAGAGCCCCCCAAAAAAATAAAGAGTTTGAAACTAAGCAGCATCAAGCCCGTGGTCATGCGGCAAAGGTGAGGTGGGACACCCCAGTGTCACCTGTGGATGGGGACACCAATCTCCCAGGGTTGGGGCTGGGGTGCTCCTCCCTGCGGGAGCCGCTGGGACTGAGTCACTCAGCCGTCCCCTTGGGAATCCTCTCCGGCAGGGATCGAGGTTGCGAAAGCATGGCCCGCTCCCAGGGGCGCGTCACCCCACACCCACTGCTGTGGCTGCGGAGGACGGTGCTCCAGCTCACCCCCTGGAGCCAGGGGGTTGAGCGGGGCCGAGGAGACAGATTGGCAAGGAAAGGGGTTCATCCACCATGCCAAAAATAGGAGCGAGGAGGGACAGGTCCCTCAGCCATGTCTCACACGTCTCTGACTGCTCCAGGTGTCTCAGCCACAGCACTCCGGCTCTTGCTCTGCAAACAAGGAAAAATGCGTAAAAATCCCTAAATCCAGGCTCATGCCAGTCTCTCTTTTGAAGATAACGTGGTGCAACACTCAATGTTCCCAGCCTATAAATATCCAGACATGCTCCTAGCTCCTGAGGTGCCCACTGCACCTCTCAAGGCCTTGACATCAGGGCAAACATCTCACGGGGGTGCTGAGGGAGCCCAAAGGCAGAAATCCTGCTCCTTGCTGGGGCCACTGGTCCCCCAGTGTGAAGGTCAGCTCTGAAACCACTGGTGCCAAGGGCCAGAGCCGAATTAAACACTCTGGGGATAAGCTCCCCTGTCCCTTCCCACCCAGTGAGCACCCAGGAGAGGATCAGTATCTTCACATTCCCCAACATGGCCGCATCCTCCCTTTTTCCCAGTAAACCAGTGGGAAGTGTCTGAGCTCACCGGTGTAATGGATACATAAGTCACTTAGAGAAGCACGTCTAAAAGCAGCAACCCTCCTGTGTTGGTATGAGGGCAGCTCCAGGTGCAGACACAAGCCCGGGTACCACGAAGCCCAAGCAAAGGCTCATTCATAACAGCTTTGCTAACAGCAAAGCTTGCCCTTAATCTCTTGGAATTAAGAAAACAGACACAGACTGGGTCCGGACTGCTTGACCCTGCTGGAAGCCTTTGCTGTGCACTGTGTGATGGGACAGGGCTAGCATGGTGTGCCATCCTCACCACCCATCCCTGAGCCTGCTCCAGAGCCACGAGATGCTGGGAGAGACTGGCTGGACTGGAAACGCTTGCAGAGGAGCTGTGGGGCCAGTTGCATGTTGCCTGGCTGGCTACAGTTTCCCGACCACTTCAAAGAGAAGGGAGGAGGGCTGGTATCTTGCCGGCTCCACCGTGGGCTCTGGGAGAGCCTGAAAGGGTGCAGGGGAGCCCCGGGCCTGGCGTCAGGACTGTCCTTTGTCTGCAAAGCACATTTGCAAAGGGGCTTAGAGCCCTCGGGGAGGGTGGGTTTGCTTGGGTGGGACCACAGCTGGGTTAGTTTCTGTCTCACCCACTCCCACCCGCAGGCACTCATGGGGCTGCCCGTATCCTGGGGGACAAGAGGGTACCCCCGAGCTGGAGCCCACGGCAGCAGCGATGCCTCTGGGGTCGGGCTACAGATGTGGGGGCCCACCATGCCTTGGTTCCTTGCCCGAAAAGAGCCACACGGGGTTTTGCTGAGTCACACAGCGCCGCGGGGCCGGGAGGATGCCGTGTTTTGCTGACTCAGGGTCAGTGGCACTTGCCTTGACCACATGCCCGCAGGGCAGGAGGGAAGTAGGGGCTGGCCGAAATAACGGGATGCAGCGGGCTCAGCTAACGCCTCTGGCCATCGCTCCGGAAAACCTCATTCCAATGGGTGCCGTGTCCCATGGGGAGGCAACAGGTTTCCCGATACCCCCCCCCAGGTTGACCAAGGCATGGCAGTTTGGAGAGCTAGTGGGACAAAGCGCAGCCCAGGGCAGAAGTATCCCCTAAAAACACTGGGCACAACCACAGTCAGGGGGCAGCAGGCACAGACCCGGGGCAGCAGGATGCTGTGGGAGGCCGCGGGAGGATGGAAGCGTCTTGGAGAGGGAGGGTGGGGAGGAGGTGGCACAAGCAAGGTGCCAGCAACATGACCCAGCGATTTTCCAGAAGTTACATGAACACGAAGGAAGTGGTGAGGGGCAGACACCCCGCCACTCCAGCAGTGCCCAGTACATCCCAAGGCCTGTTGCTCTCCTGTCCCTGAGGCTGGGCACAAGCAGGAGCAGAAAACTAACACCCCTAGACCTGATCAGGACTTGGAAGAAAAAGTGTCTGTAAATCTGGTTGGCTGGTTGGTTTTTTTTCCAGCTGGTCTCATGGCTCCGTAAGAGCTCAGTTGGGGTGAACTGGGCAGAGATTAGCTCTTCCCACTGCCTCCCAAGCTGGGGGGGTGGCACCTCTGAGCCCTGCCGTGACACCCCACTGGTGGCAGAGAACCCATCCTGATGCTCAGCCCTGCATTTGGGGGGGGAGTAGAGGGTGGACCTCAGGGTCTGCTGGTGTCCGGTGCCCCCCCTGGGCTCTGCATGGCACCAGCACCACCCTCGATGGCTGTAGGGGAGCTGGTACCGCCACAGTGGCATTTTGGGGGGGGGGCACATCTGGATTGGCACCCCCTGACCCCTCGCAAACAAGCTATGGTTGAGGATATGCCCGTTTCCCCCAAAAAAAACCCAGCCTGGAGGGATGAGTGCAGCCCAAAGTGGGGGTGTGCCAGGGAGAAGCATGGAGCTGGCCGGGGGGTGCAGGCATCCCCGAGAGCCAAATTAAACCCCACTGGTGGCAGCAGGGGGGAGACTCAAGTCCTGGCAGGCCGAGCCCTCGCCAGGCCGGGGGGGGGCTGCGCTCAGCAGGGCTTCAGGGGGCTGCTGGCTGGGGAGTGCCCCCCCACCACCTCCCTAAGGAAGACAGAAAAGCGAGAAAACCTGGAAAGAACACTAAAAAAAACCAAAAACCCAACAAAGAGGAAGTGAAAGACACGACAAAAGCGAGCACGCGCGGCCGGGCGGGCACCTCGTGATGTCGCTCATGGTGTTTATCCCCCGGGTCCCGGAGGCTGAGTCACGGCCCGAGGCGCCGGGGGTCAGGCCCGGGGACGGGGTGGGGGGGCTGAGGCGGCACTCCCGGCCCCGCACCCCACGCGGGTGCCCCCCCAGACACACACACACACACACACACACACACCCCGGCCCCGCCCGCCCTCACGTGACGCCGCCGGTTGCAATTTTAGACCGTCAGCTGACGCGAAAAATCCCTGGAGAGGGGCCGCCGCTCCTACAAAACGGCGGAGGACAGGCGGGCGCGGCGTCGCGGCCTTCCAGCGGCGGGAGCCTCCGGCCTCTGTCCTCCCCCCCAGCCACCGCCATGGGGCCCCGCGGCCTCCTCCTGCTGCTCGCCGTGGCGGGGCCCTGCGCGGCCCTCATCAGGTGAGCCTGGGGGGCTCCCCGGGCCCGGGCTGAGCCCCGGGGGAGGTGGGGATGGGACAGGGGGGGACGTGGGGCAGCTGCTGGTGCCGCGATGGCCTCCGGGCTCCTCTCGCAGGCACATCACATCCCCCACCATTACAGCAGAGGGGAGAAGAGCCGGGACCCCCCAGGTGGGGGTTCAGGGCTGATGGCCCGGGTTCCCCTATTCCCAGTGACCTTTGGCGGCCACATGCTGCCTTCCCCCCACACCCATCCTGCGGGTTTGGGCAAGGCACGGCGAGAGGTCCGCTCTGGTGCTGGTGCCAGCCCAAACCTCGTCCCTTCCGTGCTGGCGGGTTCCTTGTTTGAGTGGAGCCGTGCCACCCCCCCTCCCTGGGGTCCCCCTGCACCCCCATTAACAGGTGGCTGTTTGCTCTCCCCTCGCAGGATCCCCCTGACCAAGTTCCCCTCCATGCGGCGGGTCCTCAACGAGGTGGGCAGCGAGATCCCCGACATGCACGCCCTCACCCAGCGTCTCAAGTTCAGGCTGGGCTTTGCCGACCTGGCTGAGCCCACGCCGGAGATCCTGAAGAACTACATGGATGTGAGTAACACCCCCCCACTGCAGCTGAGCCCAGTGCGATGCCGGACGGGCGGCTGTTACTTTTGGGGCTACCCATCCCCGGGGGGTGGTGGGACATGCCAGCCTCACCATCCTGCCACAGCCCAGATGTTGATCCCATAGGAGAGATTCATGCACCCCCACGGCTTGGTGGGTGGTTGCCAAAAGTTGCTTCCCATCATTGCTTAACTAAAAATACTAATACTAAAAATTATTATAGTAATAATAACAACTCACTGCCACCTGAGTGGAAGCTTTGCAGTTTCTGTGACCTATTTCCTTTCCCCTTTGTCACTAATTGATGATTGTAAATAGGGGCCTGCTCATTTGTGGTCCTTCCTAGCATCATCTGGTTCATTTGGGCTCCGCTTCCTGCAAGACAGAGGCATAAAAAACATGTTCCACTCCTTGGGGCACTGGGACATAAAAAAGCAAGCATAGGGTGGGGGAAGAGGGCTCAGACTGGGCACCAGCTTGCTACAGGACTGGGGATGCTGGACCCTTTCTCTCACTATACTTCATCTTCTGCACAGCCTTGGGAAAGGCCACCCTGCACCTCCACCTTCTCAGCAGCTTAGGGAGCAAAGGGACCTTCATGGTGGAAGCAGTGATAAAAGGAGAAGCCAGATGGACATGAGATTTGGCCGTGCCCAGCTCCCAGATACATGTGGGGTTTCTTATTTCTGGGTTCCCCACAGGGTACCCTTGTGGTTCTTGGTGGAGGTGGGATGCAAGCACTGGCTGGCAGAATAAAGCTGGCGCCAGATATTTGGGTGTTAATTGAGGGTATTTCCCCCAGCTCCCCTTCCCCGGGTGCTCTTGTCACCCAGCCAGCACCGTCCTGCCGGGGCTGTGCTGGGAAGGGCTGCGGGTGGTTTAATTGGGGTGTCGAAAGCCAGGGTGCTAGTCGTTGCGCCACACTGTTGTGTCTTGCGACCGCAGGTCAAGCCACCACTCAGGCAAGGACTCTGCTCCCTTGTCTCAGAGACCATCCCAACCTTCGGTGGGAGATAAGGGACTGCTGGGTCCCCTGGCCCCGCCAAAAATGCTTATGCTGCTGGAGGAGCTGTTAGGATGAAAGGCACAACCTGCCCTAGATCACCCCGTGTGGTCTCCACCAGCCTCTGGAACCCCTTGCGGGGCTGTGTGTGACATACGGGGCCCCTATACTGGGGGCTAATTTTCAAGCCCCAGCAATAATTACAGAACCACTGGAATTAAGTGCTGCCTCCCCATTACAGCTAACTGCAATGGATTATTAATTACTTAGCAAGCAACCCTTGCAAACTAAGCGCACAGGAGGTCAGCAGCTTTGATAATCCTGTTTTCTTCTTCCCCCCACCCCCCCTTGATTAAGTACACAGGGGGGGTTGGAAAAGCCAAAGGCTGACTTCACTTGCTAGCGGCTTTCTCTCCAGGGCCCCGATCCAGCTGTTCACCAAGCACGACACAGCTCTCTGCTCCTTTCAGAGAGCTGGAGAAAAATGGGTCCATCCAGGACTTGCTGAGTATTCCCAAGTCATCCTCTCCTCTCCAGAGAGAGGGATGCCCTGCAAAAATCTCGGGTTTCTTCCAGTCCCAGTAGAGAGAGGTGCACTCACAGGGCAGAAGGGTGTCCACTGGATATCAGTGTTATGGGGACTTCTCCAGACTCTCACCCCACAACCCTAAATCTCTCTCTGGCAGTGCTTCTCATGCCCTTTTCTCCCTCCAGCTCCTCTGAAGTCTTCCGATACTCGGGACTGAGCATTTATTTATTCCTCCCCACCCCAGAGGCTTGCCAGCACACACTAAAAGCCCCAGCAGCCGTACCTCCACCTGCGGCAGGCAGAGCTGCTCTCACTGCAGCCCACAGTTTCTCTGCAAACCTGCCAGCAAAGCAGCTACCCAGCCGGTTTCAGCTTTTCAAATAGCGCAGGTGTTTCGCTTGCCTTCTTCCCATCTTTTTTCTCTTCCCTATAGTGAACCACATGCCACCTGCAGACCTTCCCCCTTCTTTCGTGCCTTGTCTCCCTGTCCCAAAATCCTCCCCCGCAAGCACTAGTCCCACCCCGATTTATCCTTTTCACACCTGCTCTAATGAGGTGTGAACACCGAAGGGGAGCCTCCCTTACCCAGGACAAAGGCTGGGAGCCCATCACTGCCAAAAACAAGAGGAGGGCAGTGTCTAGATAAGAAGCTGGTCCCTTTTTCAATCCTAGATTTTTTGGGGAGTCTTTAATCCTTGATTTTAGCCCACCACCTCTGCTTATGGCTCCTCTCTCCTTCTTTGCAGGCCCAGTATTACGGTGAGATCGGCATTGGGACCCCCCCCCAGAAGTTCACTGTGGTCTTCGACACTGGCTCCTCCAACCTCTGGGTGCCATCTGTGCACTGTCACCTGCTGGACATCGCCTGCTGTAAGTGTCCCCTGTGCCGGCCATGGCTCGACAGCTTCCCCTTCCCTGCAAAATGCAGATCCTGGCATTGCAAGAGGAGAAACCGAGGCAGCAGTGTGAAAGGGCTTGCCAGAGCCTGATGGGCTCTTTAGGGGCAGAGCTGGAAATAGTATCCCAACCTCCCGCATCCACCCTTTGTTACTCCCTTCCTGTTTTTTCCCCTCGACGTCACCCACGCACAGCTTCAAACCTTCCCCAACAGCCTTGGCCCTGCAGCTGGGGAGCAGCATCACAGGTTGGGATGTTTCTCCCCAAATTATAGACTGACGCTGCTGTTGCCCCATTGCGCAACGCTGGTGAAAAAAAATCAGCCTCTTGCCAGATCTGATACAAACTGTCCTAGTTTCTGGTTTACTGCCGCATGGAGCATGTGCGTGCATGCTTATAGATTTATAATTAACAAGAGCCAGGTAGACACGATGAGATGAGAACATCTTAGGGACTACAAGTTTTTTTGCTCTGTGGCATTCCTACGCAATAAACCTCTGCAGTTGAAAGTGTCAAACCTGGGGCAAAATGCCGTTGGAGAGCCACCAGCTGTGCTGCTTAGGCAGAGTGGAGAAAACTGTGGAGCCAACAAATGCAACCATGAAAGGTGGCTCACAGTGCTCGTCAGGGCTGGGGAGGAAGTTTGGACTTCTTGTACAGGTAGTGCCAGGAGAGGAGACAGACCTTTTTGCTTATGTGAAATGAGGCTTAGGACACTGGTAGGGTGGCGAGGTCCAGACCTGGTCTGTCTTGGAGGTTCCTGATTTACAGCAAGGAGATGGTTTCTCAAGGCAGTGGCACGGGAGGTGCTGGGACCAAAGGGACGTTTTATGAGTATGCAACGAGCCTGACCCCCTGCCAGGCCAGGATCTGGCCAGGGAAGTCCCCGTCTAGCACTCTGTTCCCGTAGGGCTCGGTGGGTTCGTTCAGCCACTGTCTGTCCTGCTCTGTGAGCAGCTGTGGAGCCGGGCCGGCTGAGCCAGCCACACGCCGCTGCCCACCTCGTGACTCGGGAGGAATCTGTGGAGGAGGAATCTGCCTGGCCATAAAACCAGGCATATCTTAGAGTTCCCAACCCTTCCAAGGGGAAAAGCAGCTTAGACTAGGGGAAAGCCCTTCTTCTCTGCAAATAAAAGAATATTTCGAGCCCTCTCTGAACAAAAAACATTGACCGTATTAAAATATTTCCAGCTGTTCGTAGTAAAAGAAACAGATAAATCCACAAAGTGAAAATGTTCACGCGCAGAGCAGGCTATAATTAAAGCCGCCCTGGTTCTCCATGGCACAGGGCGGGACGTTCGCTCTGCTGCCTAATGCACCCTTACACACTAGCCACGTAGTCTCTCTAGGCTTTTAATACCCGGTAGCCAAATCCGATTTAACAGGCAAATTGTATCTGCCCACCTAATTCCCCAGACGTTAGAAGTGCTTTGTTAAAGTGGTCTGGGCATGCAAATGCTGGGTTCAGGCCCACCTTCGCATCCTTGAGGGTCCATTTGTCCAGATGAGCTGGATGCATGGCATGGGGTTAGGTATGAGGGAGCCCTTAGGTGTCAAGGAGTACTGATGTTGTATGTCCCCCTGTGTCCCCCTCCCTGGCTGCAGTGCTGCACCACAAGTATGATGCCTCTAAATCCAGCACCTACGTGGAAAACGGCACCGAGTTCGCCATCCACTATGGGACGGGGAGCCTCTCCGGGTACCTCAGCCAGGACACTGTCACGGTGAGTAACAACTCCCCTTGCCCTGAGCTGCCCCAGCCTGCTTTTGGCAGAGTGCTCAGTGCTGTTTGATTTCAACGGGTCTCCCTTCTTGAGTGTCCTACTCATAAAGAGCATGCTTCAGCGCCGTGTTTCTGAGTGCTTTGAAATGAGGTGGTGATGATAACTGAGGAGATGACAATGACCAAGGCAGGCAGAGAAGGGGGAAGGTATTAATCAGGAGGTCAGCAGGCTAGGAGTGTGGACTGCATGCATGGTGCCCTGCAAACAATGGTCTCTGGCCATCCTTCCCACCCTCTTCCTCCTGACCTTGGAAATTTCCCAGCCCAAGCGCACACCAGCACCACCACACAAGCTGCTGGTGGTGCCCAGCTTGTTCCTGGCCAATATTCACATGGTAGTGGACATCCCCACGGGCAGCTGCCCAAACACTGGCCAGAAATGGTCTCTTCGCTGCCCCATCCTGGTCTCATGTCAAGAACTGGTGCTTAGGTTTGCAAAGGCTGTGTACACCTGGGGGCATTCCCCAGCAGCGTTCAGGGCACAGCTTGAGGCAGCTGAGTTGCTGGTGGTTGCTTCTCATCGTTTCCTGTTCGGAGAACAAAGGCTGAGCTTTCTGCCCTGTGAAGGGCGGGCGCCTTTCCCGACAGCTTCCCTGGTACAGATGCTTGTGAGAGTTTGCCAGCTGCCAGGCATCAGTGGCACACGTGCTCCCAGATTACTTGGTCTCCTGGCAGGGATAAGAGCAAATGCTTGCTTGGCATGGGGGAGATGAAGCAAAAGTTTGAAATAAGCACATAAATCTAGGGATTTGGGGTTTTCGGAAAAGTACTGGCTTACCAGTTTCATTGGAATCAAAAGAAAAATATGCAAGAGGAGCCCAAAGTGGGTGGCTCATGCAAGGAGCACTCTGTAGCCTGTCCTTATAGCAGGGAAATTTCAGGCTAGCCTGGAAGCACCAGCCATTGCCTCAGCACTGCACCCAGAGGTGTCAGCAGCTCAGACTGGGTGCAGGACCCTCTTGGGGGAGAGGGCTTTTGATGGGCCAGAACCCTGAAAATCAGTGCAGACAAGGCTGCTGGGGAGAGCCGCAGGGACTGCCAGCACCTTTGCACCTCTGATTTTGCTCTCTGCCTCCTGCAGCCCACCAAGCTCTAGGACTGTTTCAGTTTTATTTCATGACATTTGTTTCCTGCATCCCTCAGTTGGCTTAGAAACACCCTGCCACAAAAAAAGCTGCCAATCCGAGCCTTCCTGCAGCTCTCGCCAAATGAAGTCACCGTGTACATAGCATTAATGGATTCTCTTAAACTAGATTTGCAAAATTCAGATGGAGCAGGCAGAGGTATCAGCCTTTGTCCCAGTAATGGAGCAGGGCAGCAAGGCAAACAGCAAACTTTATTGTCCTGTGAAAGTGTGGGCTGGTTTAGGCACTTTCCAGCTTAATGCAGGGGCTGAAGTGAGTCAGAAGGAAAATTGCAGCTTTTTCTTTTTTTTTTTTTTTTGTAATTATCAACCTAATGCCTGCTTACTAAATAGCTCTCCACTTCCCAGCGGCTCAGAGGAAGGATTTTGTGCCTGAGCTTATTTGGGAAGCGGGGCTGGCTCTTGGCAGCCAGCACAGCTTGTAACATTTGGTTTCTGTCTGGGCAGAAGCAAGAGAAACTCTTGCATGGAGCCTGAGCAGTGTCATGTGACTCGGAGGGTCAGGGACCTTCAGCTTGGACACCAAGATGCTTCCTCTGATGCACAACACCCCATAGGCAAGCCCCCAGTCAGGTGTAGCCTGGAAATGCAGACTGAACCAGCCTTCAGGGTGACCCTCTTGGCTCCGGCCATCCCGATGGATGGAAGCAGCCACATCGGCCTGTGGTATCACTGGCATCTGACCAAAAGGTGCTGGTTGGCAGGTGGTTCAGAGTCCCTCAGCCCTGAATTTTTTTTTTTTGGAGAGGGTGACAAGCTCATGTTGAACGTCCTCTCTCTTTCTGTGGAGGAATGGTGCCCTGTAGCATCACACCCCCCAGTGCTGCTTGCTCCCCAAAGAGCGGCAGGTCCAGCCAGCCCTCTGCTGCTCTGGCATCTCATCCCTTTATCACAGCCCGACCTTGGGCTGTCCTTCAAGGACAGCAGAGGAAATACTGCTGCCTGTGGGGCATGAGGTCTCTCCCGGGGCTGCAGTGCAGATACACTGTGGAGGAGACGTCCCTCCTCACCTCGCCCTGGTGCCAAACCATGCTGTGAAGGCCCTCACCTCTAGCCTGCCGTTGCCATCCAGTGCTTGCCTGCTCGGGCAAGGATGCTAAGGAGGAGGCCAGGCACTCTGCGGGGTGCCAACACCTCTCTGCAAAGCACGGGAGGGCGGACACGGGGCAGCCATCATCCACTTGTAAAGATCTTTCAGTCACTCCATGTTTGGATCCCACCACTGGGCAGGTATCTGCCTCCCTCCTGGGACGTGCAACCAGGGCAATATTTAAACAAACCTGGTGCTTGGTTTTATCAGCATTTTACTTTTTTTTTTTTTTTTTTTTTTTTTTTTTTTTTTAAGTGGAAGCTTTATTGAAGTTGCTGAGGTGCTGCAGGACCAGCTGTGCCGAGTAGTGGAGTGGTGGCATTTGTAAACCCACAGTGTCTAACTGGGACGCTCGCCACGGATGGGCGAGCGGATGTGTTGCTGTGAGCTGTTTCACCCCACATCCTGCCCTGTGGCTTTTAGCTTTTGCAAGGCTCGATCGCCCTTTCCTAGCACAATCCTCCAATACCGTTAAAGCCAGCACCACCCATCCCAGCCTTGCGCTGTCTAACCCTGGGGAGATATTAGTAATTTACAGGGATCGTTATCTGCCATCAGGTAGGAGAGGCCAGCTTTTCAGTCCAGCCCAGTTCACTACAGGGCTGCTGGCTGCAGGCTGGAAGGCTGAAATTGTCCTAGCATGGATGCTAAAATTGCCCATGGTCAGCCAGAAGCACCAAAACCTCCAGAACTGTTAGAGCCAGGAGCCAGCAGACACATCTTACTCCCTGTCAGCAGAGCTATCCTGCTTTCTGCGATCTCCTTCTTTCTGGGGATCTGCCCTTGTGAGCAGTTTCAGCTTTCCAATGGGGAACGCCAGTCCTTCTCATGGCTGGCAAGAGAGGTGACCTTTGCATTCACAGTGCTCCACTTGCTATTTTCATGCTTCAGGCTCAGTCTTGCTGTCCTGGCTGGGTCTTTTCCCCTCCCACAGGAGGTTTCTGCAGGCTGGTGGCTCTTCGGGAGCTGCAGCAATATCCTGGGGATGTTTCTTGAGTAGGAGAGATCACAAGGGTTGTTGACAGAGGTGAGAGGGATTCATGCTCTCAGCCAGGCATGGGTTCAGCACCCAAGAAGGTAGGACACAGACATGACTTTGAAGATGTCCAGGGTGAGGAAGAGGATTAAAGGAGCAGCACAAGAGTTTTTCAGACTGGGAGGAGGGGATGAAGTAGACGACAGAGGAAGGCATGTAGGGGGCACAAAGGGATACAGGGCCCTCTGTGCGAAGAGGAGGACCTGCAAAATGGCGTGGCCAGTGCTGCGACCCAGCAAAAGGCCCTTTGGATGAGTGAGGTGGGCAAAGGGGGGCTGCTGCCTTTAGGGGTGCACTGGGCTTTGCAGGGGCTGAGGAGGTGCCACAGGGCAGCCAGAGTGGCCTCCCTGCCCCCCCCGCCAAGGAGAGTGGCAACAGGGTGTCTGGTTTCTGCAGCTGCCTACAAATGCAAGGGTGAGAGCTGGCAGGAGTGTGGCAGCACGCTGAGGGACGCACTACAGCCTGCATTCAGTGAGATCCTGTTCCATTCTGGTCCCTTGAGTCAGTTTTCTTTACAATCTGCTTTTCCCTTCCCTCCCCATCTCCCCTCAGCTCGGTAACTTGAAAATCAAGAACCAGATCTTCGGGGAGGCCGTGAAGCAGCCAGGAATCACGTTCATCGCTGCCAAGTTCGATGGCATCCTGGGCATGGCATTCCCAAGGATCTCTGTGGACAAGGTCACCCCTTTCTTTGATAACATCATGCAACAGAAGCTGATTGAGAAAAACATCTTCTCCTTCTACCTGAACAGGTAGCGTTGGGTTTGGTGGCACAGCGGTTAGTGCAAGGGCAAGCCCAGCTGGGCATTTCGTTATGTCTCCCAGTAGCACCTCTTGCTGTGTGCTGGTTTATGCCCTGGCCAGCACTGCTGGGGAAGTTTCAGCAAGGTCTCCTTGCTGGAACAGTTGGGCCAAAATCTCTTCTGTTTACTGCTTTGAAGTCAGAAGAGGGGAAGGAGCAATTGAGCCATTTTGCTGATAAAAAGCTGGGTAGATCTGCTGCCAGATTTCTTAACCGATGAAGAGACAGAGGCTGTTCCCAGAGAAAAGATAAATAAAAATAAACAGGGCTGCGATCATGAGATTGCACGCTGCTAGTGCAGTCCCCATTAGGGGGTAAACACAGCTCCAGTCTGTTGCTAAAATCCACAAGCCACGTGGCCACTACCGTGTCACCTCCCAGGCAAGTGTGCCCCCCCACCAGTCATCACTAATGATGGGGCTAACGCTCCCTCGCTCCCCAGGAAATCCTCCTCTGTACCTCCCAGTGCTTCCCACCCACTGTTACTCCCCCCAGGACACCCCCTCACCTTCCTGGCACCACAGGGGGGACTCTGAACTACATCAGCCCAAAAAGTAGCACGCAGGGAGGGCAGAGAGGGCTGCTGCTGGCTGTTCAAGTGCCAGCCCTCCCCCATCACCATATTTCTTCCCATCTGCTCGGCAGCGAGCTTTTATCTGACAGTAACCTTGAGGATTCTGCTCCGAGGTTGTTGGCTGGTGCGGAGTCGAGTGCAGATAACCTAACACTGCATGAGCCATGGCCAGCCCTGCACGGGGGCTTGTTACAAGCTGATTATTTGGAGGGTCATTGTGTCAGTGCTTAGTTCCCCTTTGCTATCCCCCTTCTCTGCAGCAAGTTTTTTCAGGTGTTTGTGAGAAAGCACCGGGTGAAAAGCTGCAGGATGCTTTGGCTGGGCCAAAATATTCCCTTTTCCCCACCCAGGCTATCTCAGCAGTATCTGTCCTTCTATTGATGTATTATAGCACAATGTAAGTCATCTGTCTCCAGTGCTGCTAATGCCATGCTTCACCCACAAGCACACCAGCTTATATTTTGGGAGGACGTGGAGGAGGTTGTTCTTGCCCTGCCCCTGATCTTCATAGATTTGTTGTTTTTTTTTTTTTCCAGAGACCCCACTGCTCAGCCCGGTGGCGAGCTGCTCCTGGGAGGGACTGACCCCAAATATTACAGTGGCGACTTCAGCTGGGTCAACGTCACACGCAAGGCCTACTGGCAGGTCCACATGGATGCGTAAGTCCCCCCTCCACCCAACTACGTGCCTGGGCACACATGTGCGGACAGCTCATGCCTGGGGCTGGGTTGATACACTCCCCCAAAAGGAATCATCTCTATCCCTGCAACACATCTACACCAAAAAAGCCCCCAGAT
Source organism: Athene noctua (assembly GCF_965140245.1). NCBI lineage: Eukaryota > Metazoa > Chordata > Aves > Strigiformes > Strigidae > Athene > Athene noctua. The sequence goes on from NC_134050.1 coordinate 17,976,730, forward strand.
TTAAATCCCACCCTAAGACTGGGTTGTTTGTTGCTGGAAGGGGAGGGGAAGCAGAAAATGGCAGGAGATGTTCTGCACAATCCGTTTCTCTTGTTTATGGCTTGGCCCTTGAAAACCCTGCTGCACCTTTGCGAAACAGGGAAAAACGTCAGCGTGTCCTCACTGATGACAGGGCAAGTCCTACGGATTAAACCCCAGCTTTGCTCAGCTCTCAGTGAGGCCTGAGCAGTGTGGCTCACGTGCACACAGCTCCGGAGGAGCAGGATGAGGCCCCAGGAAGCCAGCCCTTGACTGAAGGGCACAGTGCAGCAATCAGCACACATTGTTGGAAGCAGAGGGGAGGAGAGCGGGCTGAGCTGCCGACCGCCAGCCCCACGGTCTATTCTGAGCTCTCCCACGTGATGGGAACTTAAAAGTGGCCTGTGATCAGAATGTGTCATTTTCCTGGGGATCGCATCTCTCCCCAGTGCAGGGTTTTAGTGCTCATCTTCCCCCAGACCTGCCGCGTTGGCAAAGTGTGGCAGACAAGGGTCTGTGGTGGCTGGAAGGATTTTTCTCTCTGTGCTGCTGTGAAATGTGATGCAAGTGAGGAAGCCAAGCTCCTGTCTTGCCTCTTTGATGCACAGGAACGCTTCCCTTGCCTGTGACCCCCTCAGCTGTCACAGCACCCCTTCAACCCTTTCCTTTGCGCAGTAGCACAGGTCACACAGGTCCCTAATGCATCGCCCTTGGATGGCTCACGTGCCCGTTAGCTGCGGTGCTTGCTCTGGGGGCAGGTAGCAGCCAGGGTGCACAGGCAGCAAGCAGCCCAGGCTCTCTGCACAAATGCAGTAACAGCTCAAGGCACCCACTCAGTCAGGAGCAGGCAAGGGGGAGCCAGGGGGTCTGTGCACTAAGTCGGTGCTGCAGCAGATTCCTGAGTGTCTGTCCTTCCCAGGCGTCTGTTGCAGCGCTCCCTTCCGTGCCTACATACTGCCCAGGCTCAGCCATCTTCAGCTCTTTGCCTGCTGCTTCCTGCAGTCTTTGCTGGGAGGCCACTAATGGTTGTTCTCTCCCCAGGGTGGACGTTGCCAACGGGCTGACTCTGTGCAAAGGGGGCTGTGAGGCCATCGTGGACACAGGAACCTCGCTCATCACCGGCCCCACCAAGGAAGTGAAGGAGCTGCAGACAGCCATCGGTGCAAAACCTCTCATCAAAGGCCAGGTGAGGCCGAGCTGGGAAAGTGGGAGTCCACAGCCATTGTGGTGTCCATGCTGACGCCCTGCTTTGCACCCAGATGCTTCTAGAGGCCCCGGTTTTCTGCTCCCTCTGCTCTCTGTTCCCAGCCTGTGCTCCTGGAAAAGCCCCTGGCACAGATCCCCAGCCCTGCCCTATCAGCTGCTGCGCCCTGGGGCTCAGCAGAGCCAAAAGCTGAACCCAGAATCCTTTGACTCCATCCCCATCCTTAAAATCCTCTGGCTCCTCAGCTGGCAGCCCTGGGCAGGGAGCAGCCCACTTACCCCAGCTCAAGCCTCTTCTGCAGCCTGAGATGAGTTAGTTTTGGGGAAGACCACAGCAAAGACATGATTGTGCCTGGCCAAGACTCTGCCCTTTCCTCAGGGTGTGGGAGCTGCCATTTAAAGCCTATACTGTTGCCGTTTCAGTACGTGATCCCCTGTGATAAGGTGTCATCTCTACCTGTCGTCACACTAACACTAGGAGGGAAGCCCTACCAGCTCACTGGAGAGCAGTACGTCTTCAAGGTACGTCCAAGCAGCTTTTGCCAGCCCTATGCTTCTCCCCCAAGGCCTCACTTTTGCCTCCTTCACTCAAACCTCAACCATGAAATCCAAAATGTAAGGGGAGCAAAAGCAAGGCTGGAGCTGGCACTTGGGAAAAAGTCTGAAAGGTTGGGGTGATGGTGTGGTGGCACTGCTGATGGACCCAGGCAACCTCACCAGAGTCCTGGAGGAATGAGACCTCCTGTGTGATGCTCACGAGGGCTAGCAGGATGGGAGAGGAAGAGCAGGCAGGCTGCTTCATCACTGTCTACAAACATTTTGCCCTTTCCTGGTGGATTCTGGTGCCGTGAGGCCAGCCTTATCGTAACAGAGGCCACCAGCCTGGCATTTAAGCCATCAGAGTTAACTTGCAAGGACCATTTTGTGCAGAATTTCAACAACAGCTCTAATTCAGAGCAGCGTAGGCTGGGAGGTTTATGGGTATGTGCAGCTTTACACGATGCTTTGGTGCATAAGGGCTCTGGGAAGGGCAGCTGGGTTTGGAGCTGTGGGGGCAGCAGGTTGGGAGTTAACTCTGGCAAGCTGTGGATCTCGGGCTGGGAGAGGCTGAAGCAGTGGGCTGTTACTGCCCAGCCTGCGAGGTCAAGGGAAGGGGGGACTCCTTGGATTGAAGCTCTCACTCTTCTGTCTAGGTTTCTGTACAAGGAGAGACCATCTGCCTGAGTGGCTTTTCAGGCCTGGATGTCCCACCTCCTGGGGGGCCACTCTGGATCCTGGGAGATGTCTTCATCGGTCCCTACTACACCGTCTTTGACCGTGATAACGACTCTGTTGGCTTTGCCAAATGTGCCTAAGCACCTGACCCCCACTGCCTCTGCCACACACATTTACACACATGCACAGGAGCCATAGAGAAAGATTACCAGGATTAGAAAAACAGTGAGTGGAATGGAAAAAAAAAAAAAGTAAATTAAATGGAACTAGACTTAAAATTACATGGAGAATAGTCATTAGTGCCCTGCTAGCTACTTTTTCCCTTCCGTTGAGTAAGTGGTGCTGGGAGGTCTCTAGTTGACAACTCCAGATGGAGTAGCCCCTTGCTTTACTGCTAGGTCTTGAAGTATTTGTCTTTAAGAATGATTCTCAGAGCTGAACAAGGCCCTCTCGCATCTCCCAGCCCTGGTCTTCTTCCTGGGGGGCAGCTGGAGCCAGCCCCTGGCACCTCTGTTCCTGCAGAGAGGCTGTGTGGCTGCTCTTGGGTTTGGGCTTCTGCACTGGGGGAGAGGGACAGGGAATGCTGTCTGACACATTCTTTACTTCTTGCTTTTTCACTGATGAAGTGGGGGAGCGGGAGGTGGGAGAGAGTCTGTCTTCATCAACCCTCTGCGATGGGTTGAGGCAGCCACCGCTAGGTCATTTCTCAACAGGTTTGTGCTGGCTTGGTCCTAGGAGAGCACATCCCAGGCTGGATCAACGGGGGGTCCTGGTAGCATGCCCAAGGTTGAGCTTCAGAGCCAGAGGGCTCTGGTGGTGTGTTTTTGTGTAGTGATGGCACTGATGAGAGAGCTGGAGGCATGGCATCCATGTGCCTGACCTAACAGCACAGGGATTTGTAGGGGGGCTCCAGCCAGTGGGACTCTGGGGAATATGAATATAAAGGGGGTCAAGATAGGATTTAATAGAGGTCACTTGAATTCATGGCCACGAAGGCCCAGCTTTCTGCTGAGCAGTGTCACTTGACACAGGTTCTGTTGAGTTTGGTGAACATCTCCCGGGTTCCCCAAACCGCGGATCTTCCCAGCTTCCTCCGCAGCCAGTGAGTTGAGAATAATGTTTCCTAAAGCAACTAAGTGCTCTACAAGCTGAAATCACACTGATAAAATCCGTAGGTGTTTTGTCAGCCACATAAGACCTTTTGGAAACATTATTCACAGCACTTTGCTCAAAACTCGAGGCAGTTGGCAGAGGCAGCAAGCAGCCTGGGCCGGAGGGTGCCATGGCAGCTGCTGGACTTGTATTTGCTTTCCCTGCTGCCCTGTCACAAAACCCAACTGTCTTTTAACACCCTCCTTCCCTGTTTTCCACCTTACTAATGCTAGTAAGAGCTCTGTTCATGTCCACCCTGTGTTGCAGATGGAGTGAGGCACAATCCTGCTTTGGAGAGGCAGTAGCTGATTTAGTTGTACTCGCAGATGCTCCCGGAGAGTGAGATCTGAGCATATTGAGCCGCTCGCTTCACTGGGCTGGCGTCAGTAGGCAAACACTGGTGCATCTGGGAGGACAATAAAGTGAGTTCTAAGCAGTACTGGAAAGCAGAAGAGAGTCTGCCAAGAATTCCAGCCAGTGCTGGGGGAAAAAGACTCTTCTGTTTGCCAGGGCTCTGGATCGGGTCCTGAAGTAAGGGAGTGGCAGCAGATGAGGGGCAAAGCTGAGGGTGGCAGGAGGACCAAATCAGCACCAGCTGTGACCCCAGACCAGGCAAAACAGACAGTGAGATCCTGGCGCCCTGAAGCTCAGCAGTACTGGTGGGGCCAAGGAAGTTCCTGAGGAAGGTCTTTGGGCAGTGGGTGAACAGATGGTTATGCCCAGTGAGCTGCATATACATCGTCCCCAATATTAAATTCACCACGCATTCAGAGGCACAGGTGGGGAAGAGGTCCCGAGGTGAGCTGTGGGAGAACAGCGCGTACATAGCCTGCGGATCCCCTGTCCCCACCCGCTTCAGCTGGTCAGTTTGGCTTCATAACCATGCCTGGTGCCACAGAGGGGTCGGCACGGGCAGTGGGGACAGGCGTGGGCACACCTGGGACACCTGCATTGTCCCCTGCAACCCCACACATGACAAATGCTTCTCCCAAAGCTTGCTTCTGCCTGCTCATAGTCTTCACCTGCAACCCTGCATCTGGACGCCTAAGGACATCTGTTGTGGACTGGCTAGAGAACAGTAGCATGTTACCAAAAACCAAATCTGTATGTACTCTGAAATCAGCAGATACTCGACACCTCTCTGGAGAGCCCAGGTTTCACACCAGTTAAGTGCCCAGAGCTCCTCCAAGTCCTGCTGTGTTGTCTCCCAGCTGCAGGATTTCTTCAGCCTGGGGAACCTGCTAAACAGAGCTAATTGGTGGGGGGGAAGCCTGACATGGAGCTGGCAGCAGGTTTTGAACAGCTTCAGCTTTAAGTGGGATGTGCAGCGCAGCCCCAGAGCGAGCCATGGGGCCACGGTTCTGCTGGGCCTGCAATGCCTTAATGCCATCTGCATTGCAGCCTCTGTGGCCACCCAGGGCTGGGCTGATGTCTGCCCTCAGGCAGGCAGGAGACTGCTGCCTGGGGAGAGGGCATGGCCCAAAGCTGTGCCCCAAGTGACCGACCTTAGGATAGGCTGGAGGAGTGGGTCATCGTAGCCTTCCCTGAATGGGCCTCCTCCCCTTTTATTTGCATTTTTAAACCAAACTCTAACCATGTGACTTTTTTTTTTTTTAATTATTATTAATTTGCTGTCAGAATTACTGTCTCATCATAGAAAATGGAAAAGAAAATACAGTATTTCCTCCCTTAACTCTGAGTGTGGTCTTTCCTTAAGCAGTTTGAGATGCCAAACTCTTTCTCAGTGTCCAGAGACTCTTTCTCCTTGACCTGTTGTCCCAGTACATCTGGTCACCCAACTGTGTGGGCTCACACATGTTTCAGAAGGGGTCCTTCCATTCGCTCTGATAAGGAAAGATGCTGGGAGACTGTCGCATTTGCCTTTTTCAATGTGTTAAAGCATAACCCAGCCTCTGCAGGGTGACATGTGACAGTGTCACCTGCCCAACCCAGTGCCACAGCGCCCAGCATCTTTCCTAGCCTACAGTCTTCTCCTGGGGCCACATCTCCCTGGCTGAGTATTGCCAAGGTTGTCTTTCAATGGGGTGCTCCGGCTGTCTCCTGGGCCTCTGGGCCAGCTAGAACAAGCTCTTGCTCAACTGGCAACATAGAGTGGTCCTGTAGTGGCCAAAGCGAGACTCCAGTTTCTAAGTCCACCCAAAACCCACTAGGATGTGAAGCTTATGCTCCCAGAGCCCGGTGAGGAAGAACATGGGGGTTTTTTTCAAAATGTAGGAAAAATCCATCCCTTTTGCCTGGCTGTGTGATTTTTTAGTTCTAGTGCTGCTGCACGGGAGCTGCAGACTGATGCAGAATGAAGGCCCCATGTGCCAGGTGGAAGATAAGAGCTAATCCCTGCTTTGAAAAAAAGCATCATCTACATAAGCAAGATGGATGCAACCAAGTCCCATCCCGTCTTCTGAGCGCAGATCTAAGCACACAGAGAGCTTAACTGATTTCCCCACTGGCACATCCTGAGCCTCTCTTCCCCCATGATGCCTTAATACCCCAATCAGCTGTTCTCCTATGTTAAAGAGATGGATTTAACCCAAAAGGGCTGGCTGGATCCTGAAAACCAATCATGCAGCCCACCATTCCTCAATAGCCCAAGGGGAGAACAAGTCATCCGCTGCCAAATATTTATCGACAGGAATACAAGGGCGTTGTTTCTGCTGGGGGGATTGTGTTTAAGCCGTTAATCGTGCTGTGAGTACTGAACGTTATGTCTCAGTGGGAACAATCACAGGCTTGATCTTGGCCAAGAGCTGGAGAAGCCAGGATTGTCCACCCATGCTTTCCCAGCAGGGAGCAGAGCACACCCCACCCCGTGAGCAGCCTGCATGTGGTCCCACCTTATTTGCCTGGAAAATCCTCAGCTTTACACCAGCCCCCCATTTACTGCACTGTCTCTGCAATGCACATGACAATTTGATAACTCACTCTTTATTAAGTGTCTCCACTGATGCAAAGATACATTTTCTCATTACACGTCCCCTTGAATAGTAGGGCACTTGGCCCTGACCTCAGGGTGTCTTCATGGGCCTGATACTTCTCCAGCGAACTCTGCTCAGGGCTTTGCCAAAAGCCCATTCAGACAAGGAGAAGGAGGATGAGACCCCTCATTTACAGAGATGACTTGCTCATCTGGTTGGCTCAGCGATTTGTTCATTTGGGAAACTATTTTTACTCATCATGAATGACTAAGCACGTTGTTTTGGGGGCTGGTGGCTTTTTCTTTTTCCGCTCTTTCTTGGATTTATTTATTTTTAGGTTCCTTTGGGAGGGAAAAGAAGTGGAGTGCAGACTGACATCTTAGAGGACAGGAGACAGAGATCAAGGGAGAGTGGGGAGATGGGATTTAGCTCTCCAAACCTCAGGGCACCTTACTGCTTATGGGGCTTAGCAACCCACTGAGGGATTTTATAGGGGGAATAGGAAGGAGCACTCAGGAGGTTATGAACTTTCTCCTCTGGAAAAAAGCAAGGGCATGTTGCTACTGGTTTTCCAGAGAGCTGGAGTAGTATTTAAGATGGAAGACTTTCTCACGGGTCTTACAGCACTTGATTATGCTACAGCCCACGTCTCTAACACGATTACAGGAGAATTGCTTTGGGGCAAGAAACATCTTTCTCTTCTGTTTGTCCCATGCTTATCACAAGGGAATGTGGGCCTTGATGCCACAGTAATAGAGGTGATTATTCATACCCACCCCAGCTTTTATCTTGAAAGGAAAGTGGTCCTAGACCTTATAGTTGAGGGCTTTCACACATGACCTTTAAAGACCCCCAGCAAAACAGGAGTGTTAAATTAATGTAGAATATTGAGGGATTTTTATTCCTTGTGTCATTATTTTTAAAGTCAGTTCCCTAATTTTGAAGTGTGACATGAATGGTTTTCGAACCGGTGATGCTGCATATATGCAGCACTGTGGTCCATGGCAATAAACTTCTCACTGTTCACACTTAGCATTGAGAAAGATGATGAATTACCAACCTAAAGACCCACATGTGCTTTGCAAACTGTAGGGATGACCTGATACCCAGAGAAAAGAAAAAGCAGCCATCCAACCTCCCTGGCCTTTCAACCCTATTCACACCAGGGAATGTGCCCACCTCTGTTGATCCCACGTTCCCCTACACCACCCTGCTGCTTCCTCTTGCCTCCTCCAGACCCTCTCTTTGACCTTTTTCTCTGCTCACCCTCCATCCCTGCCTGATGTTAAGAAGAGGAGCAGCCCTACTTACACAACTTTTGCAAACAAATGAACAGCAGGCTCAGCAGTAGCTCCTATGGCAGGCAGCAATCTGCATCCAAGGGGTTTCATTGCTCCTCCTGAGCCTGTGGGAAGGATGCTCTGCACAGCTGCGGATTGCTTGGGTTTGTCCAAGCCTTCCAGAAAAGCTGATGACAGCTGGCCATGGCTCTGCCTCTCCTGCAAACCTCTTAATCCCACAGGAACATCACTCTCACCCCAGCGCTGCTTCTGCTTCTTAGCAGCTTCTTGGAGAGAGACCCGGGTTCATCACAGGCAGCCGTAGCCCTAATAAAACCCTCTTTACTTTGGCAGGACCCAACACCACTCCAGAAGTGATAAATCCCAAACCAAAGGGCAATTTCTCCTTTTTTAACCAGCACAGTCGCCTTCAGAGAGATTAAACAGGCCTCATGGAAACTGGACCCCCTCCAGCCTGGGAGTGCTGTGGCCACGCAAGAAGTCCCCTCGCATCACACCGACCCATGGGCTGCCCCTGCACAGGAGCTGAACCTGCCTGTGAAAAGCCGAGTGAATTACCATCCTTACTTCTTAGCTCAGCACTTCGTGGGCAGGCTTAAGGCATTTCCAGAGGATTTCCCTTCCCTTGCAGGTACTGCTCGTGCGAACTTTTGTTTTACCAGCCTGTTTCCAGCACTGTGGGGATTTCTCTTCTCCCCTTCCCCGGCGCCTCAGCCAACATGGTTGCTGCCTCAGAGCCACCTGCGCCGGGCCAGGTTTGGCTGCTGTGGGTGACACGGTATGTCCTCATGTCCTCACCCTCCCCATGCCACAGCTGTGTCCTCCCAAATGACCTGCAAGCTGTCCCTGCGTGGCACCAGCTGCTCTCGGCATCACGTCTCTGGGGGGACGCTACTGCAGCACCCCAGAATCGGGTTTCCACGCAGCTCCCCGGGCAGTTAGCACTGGGAAGCAGCAAGCACTTCCCTGATCCTGTGCCAAGTCCAGGCACGGCCAGATCCCCGCAGGCTCATCCATCCTTCGTGACACCCCCACCTCCCTCCCCTAAAGCAGCCGCATGCCCTGTGCCCTGCTGCCGGGGAGCTCCCTGCATGGGGATTTGTTCCGTGCACCAGGATTTATCACCCCCCATGTAGGATTTATCCCTTTTTCATTCATCCCCCACAACCAGAGCACTGCATTGCCACCACCTCCCCTTGTCACGCAGTCCCAATGGTCCCCACACGCCCCTGCCACACTTGCTTTAGGTTTTTGTCCAGGCCCACGGGAACGAACCCACAACCCAGCTGCAGCAAGTCCCCACTGCAAAGGTCTCTGGGGGTGATGTTGGGGAGGGTCGGGCCGAGCATCCCCTCCGGATGGCCGGGGAAGCCGCTCGGCCCAGGAGATGCCCTTCTCCAGCAGAGCGCTACCAGGATGCTCCAAGCAGGAGGTGACGTCCCGGGGACACACACACACACACACACACACACACACACACACAAGGAAAAGGGCTGAGACACGGAGGAGCTCTCCTGCGTGGAGCGTGGTTGGGGGGATGGGAGGGGGCTGCAGGTTGACCTTGCCATCCCCTACCCACCCCCCTGCCCACCCCTAGCCCGTGGGTGCCCCCCCCAGCCCTCCCCTCCTCCCGCAAGCCCAGCGCCGAGGAAGCCGAGCCGGAGGCAGTGCGGAGCCGGATATGCAGCGACTCCCCGCATCCCTCCTTGTGAGTATCCCTCGCTCCTCCTGATGCCTTCGGAGGAGCCGGATGGACGGACAGACGGGCAGCCAGAGGTGGACTAGTCTTCCTCTTCCCACATCCCCTTCCCCATCCTCTGTCTTCATCCCCCTCCTTCTCCTCCTCCTCTCCGGCTACGATATTCTCTTCTCAAAAAAAAAAAAAAAAAAAAAAGGGGGGGGGGGGGGGAACCTGCTGGCAGGTGGAGGGAATCGAGAAAAGCAATCCCATCTGGAATCCCGCAGAGACGAGGACTCAGCCAAAAAAAAAAAATATATATATACCCACAAAAAATAAACCCCCCGGGAGGGAGGGATGGAGGGAGGGAGGGCGAGGGGCCGGGCTGCTCTGCCGCACCGGAGCCCCGCTCCCGGCATGGGACAGAAAGCAGAAGGCCCCGACAGACCTACCGACAGACCGGCAGGAGGGCGGGGAGGGCTGCGGGGGGGTGCAGCGCGCCTGGCTGGCAACTCCCCCGGAGCCCCCCCGGCTCCTCCCAAGTGTTTCTTTCCGCTTTTATTTGTTTCCTTTTTTTTTTTTTAAACGTATTTCCCCACTCGTGACGCGGGCGCGGGTCACGCAGGACAGCGGGCAGCAGGGGGGGGGGGGGGGGGGAGGACGAGGGGGAAGGGGGAGGGATGCTGCCCGCCGCTGCCCGCTCCTCTGCCCCCGCCGCGGGGCCGGGGCCGGCGGCAGCTCCGCGCCGAGGCGGCGGCTCCGTGGTCCGCGGGCGTAGCGGTGCTCCCTCCTCCCCCTCCCGCCTGCCCTCCTCTCCTCCCTCTCTCCTCTGCCCACTCCCTCACTCCTCTCCCCGCTCTCTCCTCTGTCTCCCGGTCCCTCTCTCTCTCCTGCCTTCCCCCCCAAGTCTCCCTTTTTCCTCTCCTTCTACCCCTTTTTCTTCTCCCCTTCCCCCTGCCTCTCCATCCCCTCACCCCCGTTTTTCACGGGGGGGGCTTTTTGCTTTGCCAGGGCAGAGCGCGGTGACGCCGCGGCAGCCACCACGGAGAGGACACAGGACCCCCCCCTGGGCCCACCGTGCCCCTTCGAGGGGGTGGCCTGGACCCCGAGACCCCCCCAGGGCCCCCCGCAGGGCTGCTTCGCCTGCATCGCCAAGCCCCCGGCTCTCCGGCAAGCTTCGCCCGTCCTGTCTCCTTCTTCTGCCGTTTATCTCATGGAGAGCAAGAGCTGCAAAGGGGACAGCCTGCGGCCGGCGGTCCCGTGCAAGCACTTGGTGGAGAAGAAGACGATGACCAACCCCACCACCGTCATCGAAATCTACCCCGACACCACGGAGGTGAACGACTATTATCTCTGGTCCATCTTCAACTTCGTATACCTCAACTTCTGCTGCCTCGGCTTCATCGCTTTGGCCTATTCACTGAAAGTGAGTACGGAGCGCGAGGCGCAGGGTAAGGGGTGGCCGGAGAGGGGGCAGCGTTCGAGAGTCGCACCTGATGTCCATCACAGCTTTGCCGCCCGAATGAGAGGTTGCAGCCACTGGGGATGAGGATGGAGGGTGGGGAGAGTCGAGTTATGTTTTGGAGCTTGGGGATGTTGCTTCAGGTGGGGAAGAGGCGCTTTGACTTGCTCCAGCACCCTCGGCGGCTCCTCCGGACCGCGGCGGCAGGGTGACGGGCAGGCACCGCAGGGCTGGCTGGGCTCACGCTGTGCCCGCAGGCGCCCCGGCACTAGGTCCCTTCTTTGGGATCCTCTCAGTTAGATTGTCAGGACAGGATCCAGCAGCGTCGGATGGTCGGGCAGAAGCGGTAAGAAGCAGCCGGCCAGGATCAGCCGGTGCCTGGCAAGTTGCAGGGGGGGAGAGGCTGCCAAGGTGCAGGGCAATCCTGCCTGTTTCCTTCTTGCCCTCTCCCTAATTAAAACACCAAAGCTGGTGGCCAGCGAACGCCCCCAGCCCCCTGAGCCCTATAAATCCCAAGGCAAGCCCTGGAGACCAGCCAGCGGTGTGAGAACAGGCCCCGGGTAACCGAGAAGGTGGAAGAGAAGGCAGGGGGGCTTCATGCAGTGTCAGAGCTGGGGGGAAAATGGAGCTGTATTGGTGGAGAGGACGCTGGCGCGGGCACAGCCCATGATGGGGACAGGACCAGGTCACTCCCAGTAGCTGCAGGGGAGAGCAGCCCGGGGCAGGGACGGTGCCCAGCAAACAGGCAGATGCTGGGAGAGGGGCCTGGGCTGCCCTCCCCTTCCCGGCCTGCCAGACACCAAACTCACTGAATGGATGTGCAGAAAGCCCGGGGCGGCTGGGTGGCCCCGGAGAGGAGCTAGTTGATTTGTTTTGGCAGGCAGCGTTTAGAGGAAGGCCAGGGCGTAGAGGGGCTTCATCACAGAAGCAGATCAATTAGCCCCATCCAGCTCCCGTGAGCTGGACTGCGAGTGCCCAGCACTGCAAAGGAGGTTTTTCCTGAGCCCGCCGGGGTCTCCGGCAGAAAGGCTCAGTCAGAAAGACCCGTGCCCCAGGCTTGCCCAGCACTGGCACCGTGGTGCCTGCCTCAGTTTCCCCTTCCCCGAGATGGGAGGTGAGCAGCCATCCGCCACCTGTGCAGCAGGCTTTGCTGCTGCCTGGGCGAGGCACTTAATAGCTTAAATCATGCTGGGGCTGAGCATCACAAGCAGGACTGACCCAAAGGCAAATCCAGGCAACAGCAGCCTAACATGAGTGGGGGGAGGGAGTCCCTTAACACCCCCTACTCTTTTAGCCAGTGGGGGAAGAAACTGGCTTCCTTCTTATTTTTTATGTTTGTGCTCAGCCTAAATTTGCCTTTAACGATCAGCATCTTTCCTGTGCAAGAGGCACAGACAGCCACAGTGGGCTAAGAAAGGGTGTCATGTCACGGGGACATGGCAGTAGCTACAGCGGGTATCTGGGTAGATGTGGTCCCTCGGCTGCAGCCAGCAGTAGGGCAGGACAGCCTGAGGACCAGGCTGCCCCATCCCCAGGGGACAGGACGGAGTAGGGTCTGCCACCTACAAGGTTTTTAAAGGCTGCACCCTTTACTATCCTTGATGTGAGGTGGAGGGAAGGGCAAAGCCCAGAAGTAAGCTGGAGCTAAAGCCTCATGCCAGGGCAGAGGTGTGGGCTCAGCATCTGGCTGCAAAGGTCTAGAGAACATAAACTCCAGTGTGAAAAAAGGCAGCAGTGGTGTGGGAAGACAAATGGGCAAATTTGCTCCAAATTAGGGAAAGGAAAATAGAAAATGACTGTCAAAACCCAGCCTTGGCTTTTGGACTGCAGAGGCGGTAGCTGATCGGATGTAATGGTGGTGCCCAAAGAGACCTGGAGCTGAGCAGGTCAAAATAACCTGCTCTGATCTTGGAGCTCCCCAGTGGTTGTGACTCTGTGGCAGGGGAAAAACAAAATGTCCCTCAGAGGCACAGGACAGAGCTAGCAAGTGGTCGAAGGGATGGCGAGTGCCCTCACGGGCTGCTGTTGGATGGGTGGTGGGAGGCCACGGGGATGCAGGGGCAGCAGCAAAGAGTCTGTCCTGGTGGAGACAACTGGGATATTGGGAGACAGGACCCTTCCTCATTCACAGCTACTGCAGAGACCTCCCCAACATCCCAACCAGGCTGGATGTTAGGGTTATTTCTCCAGAAGCTTGTTGTTTTCATCTCTTTTACAGTCAATAAGGTTTTTCCCACAAGTTCGGAGAAAGCAGAAGCAAGAAATTCCCTGGGGACAGATGTCCCTTTAAACAGACTTCTCTTGTTCCTCTGCAATTAAATGTAATGACAATTGAGCAGCAGATACTTAAGTCCCAGCCTTTCTAGGATGTCTGTGCTCTGCAGAGTCCAAGCAAGGTGCTGCGGGAGGGAGAGGAAGGGAGCAGCACCTTCCCCTCCCTGAGCCTGTTCTGGGACCGCTGACGGCAGAGCCCGCAGCAGTGGAGCACAGGCTTCCTGGCCAAAGGGCAGTCAGTGCGCTGATGGCATTAAACAGTTCCTGGGTTATGGCTTTCACATTTCTTTTAAATAACTGAAACATCTAGCAACCTCAGGAATCATTGTTTTCATTATCAGAAATAGCATTTTCTATACCCTGCCATAAATGTCATCTGGTTTTGCCAGACTCATGCTGTTAATAAAGCAGTAGCTCCTTCGTGCTCCAAGTCCATGAGATATTTCATTATATATCTTAGCACACCCTAGTATTGCCACCAGTTTCAGCAGCATAATGCCCACACTGGAAGCCAGATGTATGCTTAGGTACACTTGAATATTACCCTAAAGCTGTCTCCTTCCCCATGCCCATTTGCATTGGTTTCAGCCACAGCTGGGAAGACAGCACCTCCATGTCTGCCTGCCTTTTTGCACATGAGCTACAGCCTTCTAGATTTCTTTCTGCAGGGAAATGCTATTTCATGGTGACTTCCATTTCCTAAAAAATGCCATAAGCCACCCCAGCACCAAAGAATTTATGCTCTTATTCAAAGAAACACATGAAGTCAGGTGAGGGCAGAGACTGTGACATCCAAGCCAAGTACTCTGTGTGACAGACATCCCAGCCAAGTCCTCTGAATAAGAGTGTGATATCACGCCTGGTCTTTATTTACACCCATAGCAGGCAGATCCTCAGCAGATACACCTTGCTGGGCTACAACGGAGTCATACCGACTCATGTATCCCTCTGGGGGTTATTTCTAGCCTCTCAGGCTTCTCAAGGTCAGTGAGCAAGGCACTCATGTGTAACTGTAAGTGAGTGTTGGTGCTGGGGAAGAAAAGGTAAACATCAGGACCAGGGAAGGTAGAAATCCTAAAGTAACCTCAACCCCTGCCCAGCACAGATGTGAGGATCACTCCAACAACAACACTTGGGATTCAGTTGGTTTTGATCAAAAGAAAATGTTGTGGCGCAATATTCAGCAGCTCCCTCCCTCCCAGCTTGGAGCGGTGGTGACTGATGCATCGGCGCTGGGTGGTAGGAGATCTTGCTTCAGTCATTAGGAAATGTGTCTCTGGAGACAACGGGGTGAGCCCAGTCCATCCCAGTACCCATTACACCATGAGGCAGTAGATCGGAGGAGCTGGGATCCGAGACGAGGCACGGTACAATGCCTTGTGGCATTGTGGCTTTTTAAGCTCCGCCAGCAGCCCACTGGGTTGCTCACAGAGCTTTTCTGCCCCTCAAGGGCAGTGTGATAGTTCCCCAGGAGAGCTGAGCTCTCCTGCCCACTCTCTGCCCAGCCCTTAGCAGGCAGCTCTGGGCATGGCTGTTTGCCTTCCCCTCTTGCCACTTGTTGATCTTCCCCATTTCAAGTGGGAGCAGACCAGTACAGGTCCATAGCTATTTATTAACCCCAAGAAGCAGAAAGGCTGTGGCGCCCAACCTCTCAGGCAGGCTCTCAGCTTGCTTTTCAGGAGGAGCAATGGCTTACAGAGGTGGGTGAAACGTGGAGGTTACAGCCCCGTGACACCGGTGCCGGCGTGGTGGAGATGTGTGAGCTGGAGAGCTCTTGACCAATTCACAGAGCAAATAATTCCAAGGATCCCCTCCAGAGGTCCTTATGTGTAGGGATACAGAGCTCTGCACAGAAATGGTTTTACAGACAACCAGCTGTGGGCTGCACGCTAAAAGCCAGGCTGCCTTAAATACAGCTTCATTAGGCTCGTTATCAACAAACCGTTCGTCTCCTCCTGCAAGCTGAGGCAGCACTTTGTACTCACGCAGCAAGTTTCCTGCTCCCAAAAATGAGAGGGGCCAAGCCCCAGAGCAGAGAGAGGGGAGGTGGCTGCTGGGGAAGAGACCGGGAAAGAGTGGGGTGGCAGGAGCCAAGGGGTGCGCTTGGAGAGGAAGCTGAAGGCAAAACCCCAAGGGGAGGAAGGGCAGGGGATGGTCAGAGGGAGGAGAGAAAGAGCCCTTGGGCACCAGCATGCTGGAGGTGTTGGAGGACACAGTGAGCTGCAGATGGTAGAGGACAAGGTGAGGCAGAGATGGTGGAGGACAAGGTGAGCAGCAGGGAGGTGACAGGCAAGCAGGGGTGGAGGGAAAGGCCAACTCCACCTTTTGCTGGTAGAAGAGAGGAGGAAGGTTTGCACATTAAAGCACAAAAGGGGCTGTGTTTCATGGAAGGCCAGGCATGGAAGAGGAAAGGGCCCATCTAAGTTGCCAAGCTGGGCCAGAGGTGAGCTCTGCCTTGTTCAGGGTGGGGTCTCCAAAGGGGCCTCCACACAGTGCTGGGGGAAACCCCACAGTCAGCAGGTGTAACTATCCTTACACACCTGTCCTCTCAGCACAAAAAAAGGCCAAAAATCTCCATCTAATTTTAGGCAAGGTGAGAAGGGTCAAAGTGATGGTAAGAAAAGAGGCTGTGACTGAGGAAACACCACACCTGGGTCTTGGGGGTTTCAGCCCCGTGACATTGGGGACCCTGTCCCATGCTTCACCTCTCCGGCTGTGGAAGGAATCAGCTTCCAGGGCTCCCAGAAGCTCATGCACCAGCTGCCAGCACATTATAGCAATGGTGGCCACAGCAGCTTGAAAATAGGAAAAGCTGAAGCTGGGCTGTGAGAAAGACATTGATATCTCCTTAAGGACAAAGTGGGGAAGCTGAAACATTTATCTGCTCTCCAGGAGAGCTCCTCCTCCAGAGCCCAGCTCAGATGCCGCGGCAGGACATTAAAGGGAGACATCTGGAAGCATCTGGGGGTGCAAGGCCAGGCAGGAGGAGGAGAGACCGCCCTGGAGAGATGTGGGAGGCTGGGGCTGTGAGTGGTGTGGAAGGAGAAACGCCTTCCCATTGCGTTTGCAGAGGCCCTGGCACTTCTCTGGTGCTTAGAGGCTCCACTGCAATATAAATGATAATGGACAATAAGGGATCATTTGCATGAGGGTGACCACTGAAGCCATAGGGTGCATGGGGAAATAATAAGGGAGGAGAGAAAGAGGAGCAAGGACTTGTCAAGGATGAGGGATCCAGGCAACTGCGGCCAGAGTGGCTGGAGGAGAGCTAGAGGAGAGCTAGGGAAGGGAAGGGGCAGGGGGCTGCCAGAGACAGGGGATGTGAGCAGAGCTGCCTGTGTCCCAGGCGCTGGCAGGAACCGGGTGGAACTGGCCAGAGGGGCAGGGAGAGGAGACAGCTGGGTGCCCTTTGGCAGGAATCGAAGGCAGCTGTTGTACCATCGTTTGGGCCCAAACAGCAGGAAAGAGAAGAGATGGGATGGAAAAAAAAGAAACTGGGAGGAAATGGTGGCAGTGGGGAGAGGGCAGCCCTTGGGTGCCCCTTGCTAGAGATGTTCAGCAGCAGCAGGACTGGAGCAGGGCCAAAGGGAGAGCCATGGGAAAGTCAAGGACGGGCGCTGCTGAAACGTGCTGTGGGAAAGAGCTAAAGCGCCGGTCACGAGTGTGAGCAGGTGTCAGGTGGGAGAGACTGCTGGAAGCACTGGGAGAGGGCTGGGCATGGAAATCAGGGTGACAGGGTGCCCCAGGGGCAGGAGGAGCAGGAGGCGAGGAGTGGGAGAGAGCTCCTGGTGCTCAGAGGAACTGACCCCACAAAGGCAAAGCAAGCGACTCGGCTGCGGGAGGGCTGCAGAGCTCGGTGTGCTGGCCATGCCGGTCTGCTGGAGAAACCTCTGTCTGCCTGGCAAACACTGACAGCAAACACGGGCTTGCCTGCGGCAGAGAACGACCTCTCCCAGCCACGGCTGGGTTGCAGTGGAGGAAGGGGCAAAAGGCTTTTGCTCTGCGCAGGGTTTGCCTCCGGCAGCTCTGCCACTGTGAAGAGGAAAGCGCGTGAGAGCTTCAAAGAGCCTGCCGGGAGCGGTGGTTGGGATTTCTGGCCTGAATCCAGTGCCCCTGGGGCTCTGGCTGCAGAGACCTCCCCGCTTCTCACCAGTGGGTGAGGAGGTGCCAGCTGCCCGGTGGTGCTGTGCCCAGGGGTTTTCAGGAGGATGCTAAACCTACCGAATAATTTCAGAGGTGAGTCATCCCAGACACGCAGCTGACACAAAAAGGCATGCGGGCTCTCAGGCTGCTGGCTTGCTGCCTTCCCAGAGGTCATCTCTGCTGCTGGGAGCGCCAGCCAAGCATGCCACAGAGCCACACGTGGGCTGTGCTGTCCTCTGTCTCTGCTCCCAGAGGATGCCCTGAGCGCTCAGCAGAGGGGAGACGGGTGGGTGGCCCCGGCTCCAGCTGCAGGCCCCCAGGAATGGGGCGCAACAGAGGCTGAGGGCACGACACCACAGGATTTAATACCAGGAGGAAAACAGAGCTCTCATTCTTGCCCATGTGTCTGCCAGTGCCGGCTCCTGCGGGCCTCGTGCCAGCAGCAGCCTCCCTACCCATGCCCAGGATTAATGAAAAGCATGGGGTGCTTGTGCAGAGAGGTCCTCCCTGGTGTGACAGAGGAGGGGACATTGCTTGAGGGCCTGAGATGTGGTTTTGGAGGCCACATGAATGAGCATGGCTCAGTGGGAGTGAAGGGTTCAGCAACCCTTCCCCATATCCAGCAACTTGCGGAAGGTTTTCAGGAGAGCCCCGTGGGTAAGCACTGCAGGAGGGAGAGAGAAAAAGTCACTAAGACGTGGTCTGAATCCATTGCAGAGTCTTTTTGAAAAGCTCCTGGTTGATAAAAGGCTTGTAATATTTCCAGGTAGGACTCTGGGGCTGGTTCTGGCAGCCTGGCACCGACACCTCGTGTTCTGCCACGGCGCCTTGGCCGGGCTTATGCTGCCGGCAGCAAAAACAGGTGGCAGAGGACACGCAGGCCCACGGCCTGCAACCCTTGGCCACAAAGCGAGCAGTGAAGCAGACACTGCCGTGCCATGCCAGCCCCTGGATACCCGCTCAGATATGGGAAAGGGAAGTAAAGCCTCCTGGTCCTTTGGTCCCACATCCTCGTGGCTCCAGCTGCCTGGGTCTGCCGAGCGCTGGCTGAAGGGGCAGTTTGGGGACAGGGACACTTCCCTGCTAGGAAGGGATGGAGCATGACCTCTCAACTGCTGGGCTCAAACTGCAGAGCTGCTGCTGGTGGGCAGTGCCATCAGCTGCCTGGCGGTGCCATCTGCTGCCTGATGATGCCATTGCTGCCTGGCGGTGCCATTGCTGCCTGCTCGTGGTATTTGCTGCCTGGTGATGCCATCTGCTGCCTGGTAGTGTCATGTGCTGCCTGGTTTCTGCCATCCACTGCTTCATAAGGCCATCCCTGCCTGCTTGTGGCATCCCGTGCCTGGCTCTGCCATCTGCTGCCCTTGCAATGCCATCACTGCCTTGCAGTGCCGTGTGCTGCCTGGCAGTGCCATCTGCTGCCTGGTAATGCCTCCCTGCCTGGTAATGCCGTCTCTGCCTGCTAGTGGCATTGCTGCCTGGCAGTGCCATCTGCTGACCGATAATGTAATCCGCTGCCTGGTAATGCCATCGCTGCCTGCTAGTGGCACTGCTGCCTGGCAGTGCCATCCTCTGCCTGCTGGTGCCATCTCTGCCTGGCAGTCTGGAGAAGGTGGTGACAGCTCAGTGATAGGGACATGCACAGTCCTTACCCGTTGCAGAGCTGTCCCAAGACAAGCCCATTAAAGTCCTAGCCCGCAGGATAATGAAGAGAGCAGATCGCGCTGTCAGGATTGAAAACTGCCAGTGGCAGAGACGCTACATGAGCCGCATAAGACCTGCAAAAGGAACTCATTAACCCAAGACTGCTTAATATGCTGGAGGCTCGTGCGCAGCCCTGGAGCTGCAGTAGGATGCCGTGCCAGGTTTTGCCCGCTCGGCCCCTCAGCGCAGACAGAGGCACAGGGACACACACCGAAACCGCAGGCAGCCTTCTCGCTCGCCGGCCGGCTGAGCCAAAGCCCGGTGCTGCAGGACCCAGGGGCTACAGCACAGCAGGAAGGATGCGTCAGTGCCCATGTGCATGAGGTGCACGATGGGCACCTCAGTTCCCTTGTGCGCCCTCGGGCTCAAAATGTCACTGCCGCACTCCAGGGGCAATGGGGGACCAGATTTGTCTGGTTGGTAACAGCAACAGGTCACTCTTCCAAGTCTCCGCTCCCAGGGGTTTCCAGCCTACAGGTATTGCAGTTCACAAGCTCCACCCAGAGCAGAGCCAGGGTGCAAACCTCACCTGAGGTGTTTTATGGGACCCCAAGCATCACCTGCAAAGAGGCACAGCCCAGCCCTCACACACTATACAGGTACCCTGCAAGTGCACTGGGTTTTGTGGGTGTTGCATGAAACAAGTTACATTTTTTAAACATCTCCCAATTATTTTATTTCATTATTTTGTTTGGTCTCAGGTCCGGGATAAGAAACTCCTCAATGACTTAAATGGAGCAGTTGAAGATGCCAAGACAGCCCGGCTTTTTAACATCACCAGCTCAGCCCTTGCCACCTTCTGTATCATCCTTATCTTCATCTTCCTGCGATACCCCCTCACTGACTACTAGAGTGAGGCCAACAGCAGCGGCTGCCGCCAAAATGCCTCTATGCCAGAAGTGTCTGCAGTTGTTTCTTGTAGCAAGGACGCAAAAAAAAACCCCACTCCACCTTGATCGGAAAAAAAAAAAAAAAGCGCTAATTAAATACATAAATAAAAATCAAATTAGTTTATCAGCCCAGCTAAGCATACCCTTCCTGCCCCCAAACAGTATGTGAACTGCTGTAGGAAAGGGTCTCACTCTTACACGAGTACAGGGAGAAAACGAGACCAAGAAATATTTATTTTATGGCCAACAAGCCATGTGACAAGAGTGTTCCAAGCCCAGAGTGATGCACACCTAGTGACCAACAGCTGAGCTCTGGGCAGCAGTGGGGTCCTGCCGAGCGGGTGGCACATGCAGTGATGGACGGGGACCACGGCAGGGCTGGCTCACAACATATCAGGTGTGTTCAGAACGCCCCACCACCCCCCGACATACAAAGGGTTCTTTTCCTCTCTTGAATTTCATCCACTGGTTCAAATAACTCGCAACCCCTGGAGAGCTGAGGGTGTTAGGAAATCCACGCTAGGGATCCCCAAAGCCTCCAGAGAAACCCCAAAATGGTTAAAGGGCAGGTTTCTCCTCGGGATCTCCCAGCAATGCTGAGAAGGAAGGCACCTTCTGGAGAACTTGCCTAAGCCCCCTAAACCGAGTGCTACTGTATTTCTGTAAACAGTCAATAAAAGATACCTCTGATATCTGATGCTGCTGGGTTAATTCCTTCCTTAGGAGGGCTGCTGGCAAGAGAAAATGCTAATGTCACCAGCAGCTGCTTAGGAGAGATTTAAAGCAGGAGTGAGGGATGCTGCTGCAGGTCGGGGCCGCATGCAGCCGTGAAAGGGCGCAGATCCAGATTTAAGAGCAGAGACCTCAGCAACTCCTGTGATGGTTGATCAATGGCAAGCAGGCAAAGGCAGCCGAACGGGCAGGTCCCCCCTCCCCTGACAGAACCAATGTTGAAGATGGAAATAAATCACCGCAGTCTGAACCTGCTGCTACCGCAGCACTTCCCAGGGTCATTACCAAGAGCCAGATTTCAGAGCCTTTGCCGCTGAACGAGGCAGGAGCCCTTCCCGATAGCTGCCTGCCGCTGCCTGTGGTGCTGCAAATCAACCCGCCCTGACTTGGAAACACCACAAATGAATGGCAAGACCAGGACTAAAATACATCCTTTCAGCCCCTCTGACCCTTCATTTCATCTCACACGTGCCACAGCTGCCTCATCTTTTCCCAGCTGTAAGATGACCTCGTGCCAAGGGACACCAGTTGCTGCAGAGGAACCATGGAGCCGGGAGGAGGCAAGAGCGTCCACCTTTGTGCCCTCCACGAAAGCGAAGGTGCAGCAAGAGGTGGTGAATGCAGACAGGCCATCGTGGGACGCTTCATACTCTGCTGTGTGCGTGGTTAAATCAACGTGCTGTCTCTGGGCTGCGCTCAGTGAGGGCTGTGCCATAGAGAGCTGTGGGGACAGGCCATAAGGATGCTTCCCTGAAGGCCTCATGAGGTATCACCTCCTTCCTGTCCAGGTCTCCATGGCTTAACCCTAGCCTGGGCTTCAGTTATGGGGGAAGCTACGGGCAGAAGGACCTGCAGTCCTGCCTGCTCCCCACTCGCTGGGGGGCATTTCCACACCAGACCAGATCAGGAGTCTGTTTTGCACTGCACTGCAGTTTCTGCTGGCAGTGCAGTACATGGTGCCCTGGGAAGTATCTCGGCCATGAACTGCCCTATGATCATTCCTTCAGAGGTCAAGACTCTTCCCGAACTCTCTTGGTTACTTCTTGCTCCCTTCCCTGAAGCAGGATTTGAGGGGTCATAGCCACTGACATTTCCATCCAGTCCTTGTCCCTGGCAGAGGAAGGAGGTGGCCTGTCACGGTGGCAATGCCTCCCAAGAGGGTGCAGCCACAATGACTTGTGTTGCCACCACCCTGAGCTGGCACCTGATAATTGGAGCAAATGAAAGCCCGCTGGGATGGTGCTAGTTTAGGCAAGACCCAGACCGGTCACCCCGAAATCCTCTGAGGGCTAGGAGAAGAGCAGAGGTGAGGTTGCATCACCTTTTCCCTCCCCCTGTACCTGCATTGAGCTCATGTTGCCATTCCCAAGGTCTTGGCTCGATATCCCCTGCCATCTGGGTGCCTATCAGCCCTCTCAAGCTCTGCAGCCCAAACACAAACCTGGCAGGATGGGCTTGGGGGTTAATTCACACAAAGCACTTTGTGCCTGGGACTTGAAGTAGCAGGTTCAGGTCACTGCGGGACCAATGTGCCTGGCACGTCTTGTAACAAGAAGTGCGTTCCTCTCTATGAGCTGGGACTCGTTGGAGCCATGTCACAAGTGCTTTTGCACTTGGACACCCCTCCCCGACTCTGTGAGATCTTGCAGGGACGGTGTTGCTGTCCCCATCTCCTGTGCCACGCAGGAGAGAGCCGCCCTGCTTGGCATGCAGGCACGGGGCTGCTCACATAAAGGCAGAGCTGACACAAAATTGGAAGTGACCCAAAGCCAGCCTTTCCTACATTTAACAAGTGTGACAAATGAGTTACCATCATCCCTTCCCCTGACGGACTGTCTTATCTGCAAGAAAATGGATGCTGGTTTAATGAACCAGGGGGAATATTGAACTGACTCTGCAGCATTTTTGCATGCATAAACCGTCAGGGATGGAGAGGGTGGGCTAATATTAGTAACCATCATATTTATTATTTGTTGCCCACGTTGTAGGAGGTGTGAACGCTGAAATCGCTGCGCTGCAGCAGGTTGGAGATCCACCCAGACCTGGCTCGGACAAGAACAGGATAGCGGAGGAGGATACAGTAACCCCGAGGCTGGAGGATGGGCTGATGGACCCCAGGCAGAAGCTCAGCTCCACCCCAGCCCTCACCTCAGCTCCACCTGCGGCTCTGGGCTGGCAGCCGCAAAGCCCCTGCGGTCTCCCCTCCTCTCTCTTAGTGCCCCGCTTTCATTTTAATGCAGCCCCTCCCAACTCCCAGCAGTAGGAAAGCATCGCCCAAATGGGGAAAATAAGGAGGGGACATAGTTTTCCAAGCTTGCTTAGGGAAAAAAAAAAAAAAAAAGAAGTCATTTATTCATGCAGAGGTCTTCCAAGCTCAGCAGCGTCAAGGTACTTAGCATTCATTTAGCCTTGCCAGTGTCAGGGAACCCCAAATTGAGATGACAAAACTGTGTCTCCATATACTGGCAGGCAGGTACATCCCAGATTGCACCAACTGTGCTGTTAAGAGAAAGAAAGAACTTTTTTGTCATTTTGAGGGAACAAGGGAAAGAAAAGCAGCAGCCAAATCCGACAGGTCCTTTAATTGCCTTTTTTTTTTTTTTTTAATTTTGAAAGAAAATTCTGGAAGTTCGGGTTTTGCCAAGGCTGACACCCGATACAGCAGAAGGCAGGCTTTCAAGGGTTGCTTCTCTGCCTTTTCACTTCTGCCACTCACAACGTCGCGCCGCACTCTCCAAATCGCACCTTTTTTTGGCTGCGAAGCCGCAGCCTCTGTTGCTCTCAGCGGCGGGAAGGAAAACTGAGAGGAGGGGGTGGAAGAGAGGAGCAGCCGAACGCTGCTTTAGAAGCATCTTTTGAGATGGGGAAGAACTGACGGTCACGTTGCCATACAGAGATTTAATTCTATTCCTTCAGGAAAATGAGCTTGCCAGTTTGATGAGGATTTCTTTTTGCTTTTTCTTTAGCTCACGGGAAGAAATGGGGAAAGGGGGGGAGTGATTGTTCCCTTTTATTCAACACTGAAATCGTGCCTAAATTAGTGCTGCAGGTTTTGTGCCCCTGGTACATGAAAGGCGTTGGGGGTGAGCGTGTGAAGGCCACCAAGACTGGCGAGGGGCACGCTCGTGCAGGGAGGAGGTGCCGCAGCCACAGGGCTCGTTCAGCCCGACAGTGACATGGCTTTGGGGTGACCCCCCCGGCAGCCCAAGCCTCCAGAGGAGGTGGTGGAGGGAGGGCGTGGGGTGCCCAAGCTGCGGGGCGAGGAGCCGCGCAGTGGGCGGCAGGCTGAGGGCCCCCCACCCCGCTCTGCTGCGGCCAGAGCTGCCACCACACCGCCCATCCCCGCAGGGAGGAGGGGTCCATCCCTGCTCACCCCGAACAGCCAGAACTCCCCCACCAACTCCCGCCAAGCGCCCCCCGCCGAGGAGGTGTGAGCCCCCGTGCAGGGCGAGCGCTGGCTTGCGCAGGAAGCGGGTGTGGGGTGAGGGTGGCTCCTGCACCCTAAAACCAGCCAGGAGCGGGTGGGGGCCAGGGGACAGCCCCAGCCCCCCCTCTGGGACGTGCCCTTCGTGCCAGCTGGGAAGCGTGCGTCAGGCGAGGGCCCGGGCGCCGTTACACATTTACCCTCCGTGCTGGCAGGGAGAGGTGGCTGGGGGCCAAGCAGCGCCAGGGGCGGGTGTCGGGCCTGCGTGTGAGCACAGCCTTGTGCAAGCCTCGGCGCTCACCCGTGGCTCTGCCCCGGCTGCCACGCAGGGCTCGGCCACATCACCACTCCTGCGTTAATGCCGCCCAGCCAGTTTGCAAACGGCGGCGGCGCCTCGAGTCCTAGCTGGGGTGAACGGGTTTGGGTTTGGTCAGTCGGGGTGACCCCGCGGCTCTCCTGCGGCGGGGGGCTGGTGGTCACAGCAAGGTGAGCTGGAGCTCGCTCAGGTAATGACCCTCTGGCCCAGCACCAGCATCCGCCGGTTCCCATGCCGGGGCTGAGCTGCTGGGCGTGCAGGTGAAGCGCGGTGAGTCAGGGCTGGAGCAGCCCTCAGCCTGGATACCCAAATTAACAGTCAGAGAGAGATGCAAACGGTACCCTCTGTTCTGCGGGGTGTGTAAGCCACCAGCAAACCCCAACACCGAGCTGTAGCACCATAACCCTGCTTCCCAGGCACAACGCGGGCCAGGAGGCAGAGCCACGCTGCCAGCAACCAGCAGCTCTGGCCTCTCTTCCCAGCTGCGTGCTGATGTCCCCTGTGACCTCACCAAAGTCCCTTCACCTCTGTGTTTTCCCCTCCACACTGTCTCATTAGTTGTTGGCTTCTCGGAGGACCCTTGCTTAGTGCCACCAGGTCCTGGTCTTGCTTGGGACCTTGGCACCATGGGCATCCTGTGACCGAGGCAGTTCTGGGAGTGCCCAGATACGGTTGGGGGATAGAGGGGAAGATCAGGGCGCTGATGGAGGTGCCTCTTCCCTCCGGCCCACCCCTGCACGCTGGCTGGCCTGTGCGGGAGGCGTGCGGCAGGTTGGACGGTCTCTGAAGGCAGTGCGGCAGTGCGCAGCCCTGCCGGGGGGAGGAGGGGGAGGCACAGATGGCAGCAGATGCTCTCATCAGTGAAAATGATTGAAGCAAAACACAAAACAACAACAACAAAAAAATCCTAGCAACTGGTGAGCAGCCTAACAAAAACCGGCACAGGGGTAGAGAAAAAGGGTGTAGACCCGATGGACCCTTGCACAGAGCCTAACTCCATGTGGCCTTCTGGCCCAGGGTAATGTTTTTCCCATCCCCAATTCACATATGGAGAAGAAAGACCATGCCTTGTCCCGGAGCACAGGGCAGTGATTATTTTTGATGATTTGGATATACTGAAACAAAACCGTTCGGTGTCTCTCCCCTTCCCCTGTCCCTGTTCTCTCTGCTGTCCCCAGCCCACTGCTTTCAGAGGAGTGAGTATGACCCCGGACAGGGTCTAGGCACACCAAAGCCACTCGCCTACCCTCGCTTCCCAGGGCAAACCCACGAGCATGCCAACATGGCACGCTGTTTCAGCAGTGGGGGCAAAGGAGCAGGCATGCTCCCTGCACCCAGCGGGTGTTACTGCAAAGCCTCTGCACAGCTTAGCTGCTGCCACTGGCCTCGGCTCCTCCAGCGTGATCGCTTCGTGCCGGTGCAAAGGTCTTGCTCCTCCACCCCTCCCATCACCTGACTTTGACCCATTGTGCCGGGACTCAGCAACCATGCCCTGTGGTTGGCACATCTCCACGCTCCTGCCCAGCTTTTCTCAGACACATCCGGGGTGGAGGGAATCGGAGGGAATTTTCTCAATGTATGATGGTTTTTTTTTCCTTTTTCCCTTTGGCAGGAGTGCCTCACAGCACAGTCGGAGCCGCAGAATGAATGCTTCTGCAGCATGCGCTGAGCTGAATGGCACAGCACGCAGCCCTCCAGCCTGCTACTTCTGCAATTAATTGCATGGTAGCTGCTTTTGCGACGTGCACGCGCAGCTCTGCGCCCTGCGAGTGATGAGCCACACTGCACACGGGCAGATATTTCTATCAGGAAAATGGAGACAGAGCCAGGGTGGCCCTGTGTGTGAGTAACACAGCTGCCTGGGGATGATGCAAGTGCCTTTTGCCCGCTGAAGCACATCAGCTCTCTTCACTAATGGAGTGACACCAATTTGGGCTTAGCAGGAGGAAGGCATCGTGCTGGGATACACCAGGAATCCGCCGGGCTCTGTCCCAGCTGTGGGGTGGGAGAGCTGGAGACCTGGCTCCTGGGGAGCACATAGGCAGGAGCCGAAGAGGCGAGTGATGCCCTTCCTATGGTGGGATGCACTGTTCACCTCAGTCAATATGTTTTTTTACAAAACAGGGTGAAACGGAGCCTGGCAAACCCCTTCCTCCAGCATCTTGCTGTGCCCCGCTCCAGGACGCCGTGGCGAGGGTGACAGGCATGTGCATGGCAGAAACAACCACGCTTGGTAGAAGCAGAGTCATGTCAGCCCAAAGGTCAACTCTGGCTTCAGGCATCAGCAGTTTTGAGGTGCCAATACCCTCTGCGGTGGGAACAGAGTGCCCGGCGCTGCAGACAGCGCTGCTGGCTCGAGGGTGAGAGGAGGCTGGCTTGGCTGGTGGCGCAAGGAACTGCATCTGAACATCAAGCAAGGTTAAAAAAAAAATTATTTGGCCATTTAAAGTAATTGCAGGTTGGCAAAAAGTCTCTCCTTTTTGATGGATAAGAAAGTTGGTTTGGCAGCAATTTCTTTTTCCTAGTTTTAGTTTCCTTTGTGATCAGGTTCTGATTTTAATCCCTGTAGGATGCAGGAGGCTCCACTGCACTCTTCTGCACTTGGCCTGCCATGGCAATTAGGGGCTCTGGAAAACATTTTAGTCAGAACTATTACGTGGACAAGCGTAACTCGCATTCGAAACACGTAGCTGGGATGCAATCCATCTTCGGATGTGCCTGAAATCTGGGAAAGAGGAAAAAACAGAGTGGGACAAATTATTTTTTAAGTGCTTTACCTGAAATAAAGCACTTTCCTCTAGCAATAAGCAACTTGCTGCATAATTTTTGCTCAGCTCAAGATGGTTGTGATGGGGGGGGGTGGGGGGGTGTGTGCTGGCCCTGGGGCTGAGACAATAGATTCACATCTGGTAAATGGGAGCTTAGAGCGTGAGGCTGCTTTGTTCTGCCTGCCTGACCATAACAGCACTGCCCCTGCTCTCCCCGCTTAATTTCCCCTGGGGAAAATAGGGATGCTTCTCACCCGGTCAGCACGCCTGAGCCACCCAGAGCTGACCAGGTGCACTCGCAGCGCTGCCGTCGCTCCGTCTGGGCTGGCCACCCTCTTCCTCTTCCAGGTAGTCACGGGTCCACACCCCAACGCCAGAATTTCAGGTTGAACGGGATTGGGATCTAAATAGGGTTTAGCTCCCGGCTTTGGGAGGCAGGTGAGGTTTTGCAAGCCTCTGTCACCGCCTGCTCCTGGCCCCTGCGATCCCCGGAGCAGTGTAACAGCAGTGAATCATTTGTTTTGGTTTCTTCGCACCAGGCGCTCGGCTGCAGCGCCTCGCGCAGAAGCAGTGGGCGTGGGAGAGATGGATGGCTCGTGCGCTGGAGCCTCTCCCGCCGGCCGGCCGTGAGAAACGGCGTCCCACTGGTCCCCGGCCCCAACCGAGCATCTCCTCCTGTTTGCTGCCATTAGGGATTTTGTATGGGTCGAATCTCTCATGTTCTTACCGCCCAGGGATGCATCAGGGGGTCCGTGGGGTGGCTGAGAAGAGGTTGTCAGAGGTGAAGGTTCAAGAGGGAGCTCAGCTCAGCCTCTTGCTGGAATGAACAGCCCAAGGCAGGTGTCTGGCAGTCCCTCAGGACACCCCATCTCTCTCACCATCCCTCGCCTGCTGCCAGCCCGGCATCCTCGTGCCATCTCCTTCCTCACACTCGTCCTTGCACCGTGCCACGGGCCGGCCAGGGAGCGATCCTCCCGACGGCCGATCTGGGATCCTCATCTGGCAGCAGCATGCCAGGCCCAGGGTTGGAAACATTGATTTTAACTGGGGTTTGGAACGAAACTGTTGAAATCCTCTTCCTTCAGCAGGCTTTGCGAGCTTGTGGCTCTCTGCCTAGATAATAGCTTTTACGAGGAAGCTTTGGGATTTTCAAACTCATTCCTTTCCCCTTCTTTTTTTCGATTTTACCCCTGAAAAGAGGTGTTGGGCTGGGGAGGAAACAGCCCTAAGCTGAAGCAAGTCTTTCTCAGTTTTCCCCTGGCCAGGGTGCTCTGCTTGGCTGCGAGGAGGGAGCTGGGCAGGAAAACCATCAGGAAAAGCAGAATGGAAGACCCCGGCTTCGTTCCAGCCATGCCAGGCATGTCCTGCTCCCACTCCCACCGGGACTGAGCACTCCAGAGCCACTAGAGGAGTGAGCTCTCCTGCTGTCCCATCATTTTACCATGATGATGGTAACTGGGCTGGAATCTGTGCTGTTTAGGTAGAGTAGCCCTGGTTTTGCAAGTTTCCCTGCTGACAGTTTTGGCTAAGATGATTTTCTGCGGTAGGAGGAGGGTATGAACTCAGTGCTGCTTATACAGTGGGGAGGGTGAGATTTTTTTAGCATTCCAGGGTTTTATACCTCTGGTGCTCTATGAGAAATCACCTTTCTGGGAAAGATTTTGCAGCAAGTTAACTGTGGGAGCTTGACACCCTTCTTGAGCAAGATGCCGACTGCGTGTCTGGAGAGATGAGAGTTAATTTTAAAACATCCGGCATCCGTATCAGCGGGGAGGAAGGTTCCCTTGATTTCCTAAGCGCCAGCAAAACCTAAGCTCCTAAACCCTAATCCCTCTCTAAACTGGAGCTGCCAGGCCAAGGCCAAGGACAGAGAACCCTTGCTGCGTTAGCCAGACCAGCCGCGGCCCTTTGGTGCCACCGCAGCGGGACGGAGGTGAGCCCACCCCGTCCACCCAGAAGCCCACCCAGGGGCCAGGCTCCCCCTGAACCCCCCAACTTTTGGGCCGCTCTTTGCCACGCTCTCCTGTGAGACAGCGCTGCCGTTACGGCCGTCCTTCCCTGGCGTGGGCACTTCAGAGCGAGCGAGTCCAGTGGGCAGAGCCGGCAGCCACCAAGTGAACTTGGAGCACCAGAGGCTCCAAGTTCAGCATCGGGGGGGTCCTGGGGCGGGCAGCGCCGGCAGGAGAGCTGCCGGCGGGGCGCACTGGCAGGCAGGAGGGGTGCCCCTGCCTGCTCCAGGCCCGGTGTTGCCCGCATCAGGCCAGAGGGGCAGCCCGGCAACCATCCAGGGATCAAAAATACACGACAAGGCTTTTTTTTTTTTTTTTTTTTGACGGGCGAAGCGCGGCGCTGGAGCTGCCTCCCGGAAACATCAGCAGCCTTGAGGGTCACCCCCCCGAAAAAAAGCCTTTTGCCGCTCAGGCCACCGGCCCCGCGGGGTGACCCGTGCCCCTGAAAGGGGGCATCACCCCAACCCCCAGGCGTGGGAGCCTCCACGCAGCCGGGCAGGGCCGGGGCTGCGCGGGATGCGCGCAGACAGCGCGGGCCCCGGCGGGGCGGGCAGCGGCGCTGCGCGGAGCCGCGCAAATCCCGCGGAACTCCGCACGGCCGGGCCGGGCCGGGCGGGGAGGGGGGAGCAGCGCCCGCTCCCTCCGCGCCGCTCCGCGCCCGCGGGGCTGACGTCACCCTGCCCCTGCGCCGCCCGCGCTGATTGGCTGCGGGTGACGTCAACGCTGTCTTTTTTTTTTTCCTTTTTTTTTTTTTTTTTTTCCTCCCCCCCCCGCCGTTCCCGAGGCATGACCTCATCGCCGGCGCATTCCCGGCGGCGCGCGGAGCGGCGCGGAACAGCGCGGAGCAGCGCGGAGCGGCCCCCCCCCCCCCCCCCCCCCCCTTTCTCCCCGGCATGCGGGCCCTGCGGCGCCGGCAGCGGCCGCGCCAGCGGACACCCCGCGGAGCGGCGCGGCCGTCCGCGCCCGCCGCGCTGGGTCAGTGCATCCCCCTATAGATGTCTGTACGGGCCGGGGCTGTGCGCTCCGCGGGGGGGGGACGGGCGGAGAGCGGGGGGGGACGGGGCGGCGCGGTGCAGCGCGGTGCAGCGCGCCCGCATGTGCGGAGCGGAGCCGGCATCGCGCCCAGCGCCGGTGGACAGCGCGAAAACATATACCTATAGATGTACGTGTCTGTATGTATAGAGAGGGCTTTGGGTTTGTTTTTTGGTTTGTTTTTTTTTTTTTTCTGGGGGGGGTTGTGTTGAAATTATTCTAGTGCAAAGAAAAAAAATGGGGGAGTGAGGGGGTTGCTGGGGCTGGGGAGGGAGCAGCCCTGCAGGGGCTGGGGAGGGGGGGGCTGGCGCTCCGCGGCCGCGCATGTCGGGGACGCTGCGCTTGTTTTCGGGGCGGGGGGGGGGAAGGTTGCAAATCCCCCCATTCCTCGGCGGTGTGCGTTTGCCGGGCGGTGATGGTGCAGGTGAGGAGGGGGTTTGGGGGGGCTCCGGGCATCGCCGCTGTCGCGGGGGTCGCGGGGCGGGGGAGTGGGGTGAGTGTCTCTTTGGGGGGACTGAGGGCTGGTGTCGGAGGAACCGGTGTTACCAGCGCTGTGGGTTTTCTGATGATGAAAGAGGTTGGAGTGTCGCCCTGTGTCCTTGGCGTTTAAACGAAGCCGGCATGTGTTCAGCAGCGGGGGTTTTCATGCAACACTTCACTGCTGCGGCTCCGAAGGCGCTGCTAGCGATTAATGAGTTAAGCTGCCCGTTTAAAATAATCCCCTCCACCTCCCCTAATGTGCATGGATGGATTGATCACCCCCCTACACCCCCCCTTTATTATATAGTGATAAATGTTGCTTTCTCTGCTGAGCCTTGGTTGTTTTTAAAGATTCCTGGTTATTTCCCTTATTGATAAATAAGTTCCTTCTCCTTCCTGCTCCCCCCCCCTCCCTTTTCTCCTCCCCTAGAATTAAATTCCTGAGCAACAGCAAAAGCTGATGTCAGTGCTTCAGCTTGCATTGGGGGAGCTCTGTGCACAGGTCAGTAATTTGCGGTTTCGTTGGAAGGAAGGACGCGGTGCAGTGCTGTTCTGTTAAGGATATTTGGATTTTTCGAGGCACGGATGCGTTTATGCTTCGTATTGCGGTAGTTATCAGCAGCTCCCTGGTGGGAGCTGGGCGCTGCGTAAGCATGTGTGGAAGAGACCGTCCCCGTCCCAAGCAGCTAGCGATGACAAATGCGTTGGGAATAGTTGCTGGAGGTTTCAATCTCTCTATAATTTGGGGTATAAAGGCAGGACCCCCCCAGGAGACAGTCGGGATGTCCAAGAAGCCCTGAACAGGTAGCGCCGAGGATTGCGCCTGGCAGCCCAGGGGCCATGTTAACCTTGAGAGCAGCGTGCCCGTGGAGCGGGGTTTAACGTTCGCATTGTCTCATCCTCCTGCGCTAAGGATGGGCTCGGGGCACGGCTGCCTACGCGCCCAAACGCGGCTGCGGAGAGCTTTGTTTTCGGAAGGACTCGATGCACGGGAATTGGCGCTTACGGGTTTGGCCTTGCCTCTGTCAGACGGGGTTTGCTCACGCTGTTGGAGGGCATCTGTGCTGGGAGGACTCTCTCTGTTGAAGAGGTTTGTTGGGGTTTTGGGTCTGGCTGGGGGTTCCTGTGCTTGCTTTGGTTTTGCTTGTAAGGGTTCCCAAAACTAAATAAGCTGCAGCACTGAGAAAACCCTCCTGCCTGTAGCTGGAAGTATTTGGGATTTTAAGATGTCTGCAAGGGCTTTGAAGGTGTCTTGTTCCCAGTTTTGCCTGTCACTGCCCTGCTGGCAGAGCCTGGTTGTGTAGGACTGTCCGAATGGCTGAGACCAGAGAGGACAGTTGGGTGCGTGAGCAGCAGATGGATGCCCAAACGCTTCTTTGCAGTGGCAGTAGGCAGAAATTTATGCCCCCAGCCCATCAGCAGCACGCTCGAGCTGCTCAAGGGTCTCCAAGGCGAGATGGCAGCATCTCACACCAAAAGGCTTTTAGTCCAACAGATTTTTCCTCCCGTGGCTTTCAGTTGTCCCTGCCTTGGCACAAGGTAGGGAGTAGGGAAGGAAAACCTGGATCTAGCATTGCTGTTTAAAGTCGAGCCTTGGCTACGCTTGGGAGAGCTGAACAAAGTGGCCAGAGTCCTTAGAAGCATTCACTGGAGGCTGTGCATGGAGATTATTCTTGCAAATGCTGCGCCGTGTTTGTCTGCAGAGCATGTTTTTGCTGGCTGCCAGGCACCTTGCTGAGAAAGCCACTGAGGTGCCTGCCTTTGGAGAGTTTAAATTCACCTAAAATTATATGCAGCACTACTATTGCTACCAAAACACCCCTGAGGGCTGGGTAGGACTTCGCAGCAGTCCCTGTCCCATACTGCCAAACTGGATCTTGGGAGGTGGGAGAGAACTAGTTTCTGCCTCTGCAGCCATGTCTCACCAAAAAGACACACACACACACACCCCCCAAGGGCCGGAAAGCCGTTGTGGCTCTGGATTTCTGAAATTACTTCTTCTGGTGTGAATATGAGCGAGTCCCCTGTCCATCCCTACACCTTACCTCTGCACCAGCTGCTTTAATCTACGTAAGAGGTAGGCAGTGTGTTATAGGTGCCTTTCCTCTTTGGATTTGCTTCATTGCCTTTAAGTGAGGCTGTTCTTAGGGATCAGAGGTTAGTTTCTCCGCTGCGCAGCTCGGCTCCCGAAGCCCTGGGCGCAGGCAGGTGCAGAGAGTGTTAACACTATCGGGGATGGCAGGAGGAAAAGGAGGTGCTCCAGCACTTGGCAGCCTTGATTTATGGTGCGGGCTCATAGGACGCTGCCATCATACTGAAATGGTTCTGGCAAACCGAGTCTTGTAGGGAAGGAGGCGATAAAGAGAAGGAGCTTGCGGATGCTGATGCCTCTCTGCCTGCTAGGACAGTGTGGAGATTGAACTAGGAGAGTCTGTAGACCTTTTTGTCCTCTGCTGGGTGTTTAACAGCAGCGTTAGGGGGGAGATGGCTGCAGGAGCACCTGGGTGCTCCTGGTCCTCCAAGCACAGCCGCTGGGTCTCGCTTGCTCTCTTCCTTGCTGCTATGCAGAGAAACTCCTACAGCCACAGCAATGCAATGCCGTCATCCTGTGGGGAAAGCTTCAACGAGCTCCTCTGCATCCCTGTGCCCTCCGGGTTTTAAAACCTGTTTTTCAAGCTTTACATTTCTTCTCTGAAGATACACCTGTCCCCCCTGATGGAGTGGGAAGGAGGCACCTGACGTAATTACGGGCAGGCTTGGGGCAGGGAGGTGAGCGGCCTGGGAGCATTCATCAGATAAGCAGCTAAAGGAGTTCTCCATTTAGGATTTTCTCTAGCTTGCTCAGGAGACCTGGGTGTACTTCGTGTGCAGGATTATAACACAGCCAGAGGAACGTGAAGGGGGGAAAAACTGACTGTGCCAAGATACTCTGCACTAATGGTATCAGGGCTGCCCTCAAAGCCAGGCAGAGCTTGTGGTGTGATGAGTGGCAGTGCAGGTTCCCGCGGGGATGGCCGGTGCTGTATTGCACCCCGGCGATGTCCTGATGGTTTTGCCTGCTCCTCCGATGGAGGGGGACACCATGGCCTGTGTCACATCCCCGTGGGAGAGATGCTCTGCCAGAAGCGGGCCAGCAGCCGAGACCACGATGGAACATACCAAGCTCTGGCCACGGCGGGTGCCTTGATATCCTCTTTAGCATGAGGTCATAGAAAGAAAAATGGGGTTTTATCTCTTCCTCTTCCAAGACGTTTGTAGGCTTTCTACCCCAAGTCTTTGGGTCAGGCTCTCAACCATCTCCACTTCGAGCAAGGAGAGTAAGAGTAAGGGGGTTCACGCTGTGGGGCTGTGCCCAGCACAGAGCCCTGTCCAGCCTGCACTGCAGACTGCCATGGCTCCTGTGGGGTGCCTTGCTCCATCCCTCTGCTATTTAACTCTCCCTCTGAGGCTTTCTAGGTGCAGCTCAACAACGTCATCTAGGTTGGTGTGCAGGGGGCTTCTTCCTTTGCTTTGTCCAGAGCTTCTGTGAATTTTTTGCTGCTCTGGACCTTCAGTTTCCAAAAATGACAGGTAGTGCTTGTTTGCATGGTGCCTTGGAAGGATCAGTATTTCAGAAAATAGGTACAGTGGTAGTCCAGGCTGGGATCAGAGGAGAACCTGGAGGTGCTGACTGGAAACTGGTCCAGTACATGAAGAGTCTCTGAGGGCAAACAGGGAGCAATAACAGCACAGAAATGCAGGGACTGTGTTGCCTGAAGGTGAAGTAAGTGATGCACTGACTTAAATCAAGAGCATCCCAGCAACCTGTCTGGGGCTGACGATCCTTCCTTGAGTCCCTCTCTTCTTTCCACTCCTCCTGTGCCTTTTTTCCACGTTGTTTGCTGTGCATGGAAAGCCCTCACGGTTCCTGTTTGCCCACCCTGATGTGTGCTTGTCTTCGTTGTACCTTTTTTAAACCAAGCCTTGAGATCTCTTGGGGAAGAGACCTTGTGTTCTTCAGGAATTTCTTCAGAGCCCTTCAGGGTGCTCTAGCAATTTGCAGAAGAGGCTCTCTGTGTAGCATTTCTACATGCTGAGTTACAGGGAGCATAATTTCTGAGCCTGCTGATGACTGGGAACAAGTCATTCGGTGGCCAGAAGGACAAGACAACCTGTTCTGGTGTTGACATTAGCTCTCCTTTAGGTGAGAGAGGGGCTGGACCAGATGAGCTCCTGAGGTCCCTTTCAACCTAAATTATTCCATGACTACTCTATAAATACCCACCATCCTGCTTCTCCCAGGCTTTTGTAAAATACCTGGTATTAGGCAGTGATGGTGAGGGGACCTGAAACAAGGTGGACCACTGCTTTGATCCTGTATGGAGATTCCAATGACAGCATGACCCTGGCATCCTCCCCTCCGCAGCACGCGTCCTCCAGCCCTGCTAATGATGCAGTGCGTCTTTCCGGCTCGTCTCTGCTGGCCCACGTTACTCATCCGGCATGTAGGTGTGCGGTGTGCCCGCATCCACAGCTTTTCATCTTGCCTTTTTTCTTCTTCTTAATAGGGGTTTTAGTTCTTTGAGGAGTGCTGCTGTCTAAATCTAGCACATGGTAGTTCAGCTGATGCAGCAGAAGCTTGGGTAGAAATTTCAGTCCATTTATTAGGCATTTGCAGGGGTTTTTTTC
Organism: Athene noctua; assembly: GCF_965140245.1. NCBI lineage: Eukaryota > Metazoa > Chordata > Aves > Strigiformes > Strigidae > Athene > Athene noctua. The sequence goes on from NC_134050.1 coordinate 18,012,132, forward strand.
ATCAAGCAAGGCAAGCGCTTCCCACACATTAAACCTGTGTCTGCTTAAATTGCACATATCCCGTTGAAATCCAGCCCCTCCTGGGTAATGCCAGGCAATCTTTGCTCCAGACAAAGAGGGTCCATCAGTTTCTGGGGTATGCCGTTGAAAAGAAGCAACCAAGAAGTATCTACAGCATCCAGTTGTTTTTGCATTGCCTCTAACAACCCTCATTTCCAAGCTTGCGATGGCAGCCTGGTCCTTCTTGAGCCATAGCTTGAGTGGAGTTATTCATGCCATCTTCATCTGCCTTGGCCAGCAGCCCTGTGTGGGGAGCGGATGGGCGCAGCCTCAGCCTTGCTTGGCATTTGAGGCTGTTGAGTAGAGGGCTGGTGCCGAGAGGGTGCCAGCACTGCTGACTTGGGAGGTAGCCTGTGAAAAAACACGTTAACCGCTTTGCTGCTCTCGGTGGACCTTGCAGAGATGTCCCCGGCAGCTTTGCTAGCTTGGCAGGGCTGAGACCCAGAAGCCAAGCAAGCCTGGAGCTCTGCTTTACACCTTGCCTGCTGCTCAATTCAGGTTCAGCTGTTCTGGTGGAAAGTCAGAAGGACATGGCAGGGCAGGAAGGTGACCCAGAGGGATGAGCCTCCAGCCGAAAATAAGCCGGGGCTCTCTGAATTATTCTGTGGGGTGGTGAAGGGACAAAACACCTCCCGCACACCAAGGGAAGTTGACTGCTGCAAAAAACCCGAATGCAAATCTCTGACTGGGCAGAATCTCCCCAGACACATCCTTTTGTAAAGCACTTGCATTGTACCATTAAAAATAGATCAGCGCGTTCTCCGCTTGCTTGCTGAATGCTGATGCCTGTAATTCTGTGTCATCCTCACAATCCCTTCTGCTTTGAGCTTGGCTGCCTCTTTGTCTGGCACCTGAGCAAGGTTCATTCAGCAGTAACTGATGTAAAGATAAGTGTTGATCTCTGTTGGATGGGCAGGAAGGTGAGGAGAACTGAACCAATCTTAGCTTGGGGTCAACCAGCAACCCTAAAGGGGCAAGGCTTGGTGTCATCACCCATGTTTTCTGTTGCATGGTCAGAAGCAAGAATGAGTGAGACCTGCTGGCATGGAAACGAGTTGGAGGAGGTTGAAGCTCTGGGTGGATGTCATGATATATCTCTGGGGTTTTTTTGAAACTGTTTTTTTTTGGGGGGGGGGGCACGATATATATAATTTTTAAAATATATATATCATGCTTCAACATCTGCTTGGAGTTGGTGGGGGGAATATTGCTGCTCGTTTCCCCCAGTGAATGAGTTCATCTAGTTTGCCACCCACGATAGCAACGATGATATGGATTAAGAAAGAAGGCCTATGCTACAAAATGCTGCAATACCCAGCTCTCACTGAAGAGGCGAGGCTGTAGGATTTCATACTTGAAGAGCTATGGCATCTGACCAGCAAGCCGTGGCTTGGCGTGATTGATGGGCACGTGCTCATCCAGGGTGGTGAGGATGGAGGAGGACCTGCAAAACACTTTGTTTGACCCCCATGTCACCTCAGATTAACAGAACAAAACCAGCTGGTAATGAATCACAGCCCCCAAAGGAAAAGGAGAGAGTGGGGCAGTAACTTCAGCTTGGGCTTTGCCTGCCTTGTCTGTTTTTTCTAGATAAAGGCAATCCTCCAAAACCTGGAGTTGGTACCTCCTCGTTGGGGCTGTGGTGAGAGATAGAGCCTGAGCTGACAAATGCTAATTCATCCCAAACCTGTGAGCAATTTGGCTATTGTGTGCATATAGGAAATTCAGCAATCCTTGAACCAGCTCTGAAAAGTCTTGCAAAATCTATTTACTGCCCTGGGGAGTGTCTCAGCGTGTGGAAAACCAGCATAACCCCTTGCCTTTGAGCTGAATTCTGAGTCTCCTAAGGAGGGCCAGAGTTTCAGTGAGCACAGGGTGGCGTAACTGTGGACATTGGCCTCTGCTGGCTGGAAACCTGCGCTGGGATCAGCACCTCAGTTTGCACCTGTTGTCATCAGAAATGGCATAAAACCTGCCAGGAGGCAGCAACATCGTTGTTCTTCAGTGTGGCCAGGGGTTCTATTTATCCTTTAAATATGGGGGACTAATGACACTGCTCTTGGGTGCCAGCAGGCTGCCCCTGTGCTGGCGAGGTGCTGGCTTCACCAGCCTGTCACCACACCCAGCGCTCTGCTGAGATGGACAAACTCCCATCGTTTGGGATTGTCCTTAAGAAAGTGAAATGCTGGCGTGTTTATCTGCAGCCTTGAAGAACCACAGCTTAACCCTGTGCTTTCTTTCTCTTAGCATGTCAGTGTTGTGGGAGAATAGCATGCAGGTCCTGGAGACCCTTTCTCCAGGAAACTGCGAATGCACCCAGCAGGTATTTATGGTGTCTGGTGTCCTAGGATAAGAGAGCTGGACCAGCCCTGCAGAAGTATCTAACTGCATACCTTTCTGGGCTGCCTCTGTCTGCTCTTGTTGCAAAAAGGCAAACAAGCTACTGGAGATCCCCAAGATAAGCCTGCTGGGCTCATGGGGCCATGCAGCACATGATGGGGATATTGGGCAGTGGGCAGTAAGGGCCCTTGAAGCATCAGTAGGATTAGATTTCCTTTCTCCATTGTGACATGTCCTCTGTGATGTGTGCCAAGCTGCTCAAAGCAGAAGGTGCTTTCAGCTCTGAGATGAGAGCCTGGCCAGCTCTTGGCTTGGCAAGGTGAGGATGGAAATGGGATAGCTTTGGTATTAGAAAGTAGTGTACTTGGGAGCTCCATCCTCACTGTGGGCAAAGGCAGTGGCTGGCTGGTCATGGATAACCTTTGGTCTTGGCTTTTGTAGGCTTTAAAATGAAAGCCTGTATTTATACGAAAGGGGAAAACCATATACATCATGTTAAAAGCACAAGTCTAAGAGGAAGAGATACTGGCTTGTCATATAGACTCCCTTCCCTGCTGTTGCTATTGCTGTTTCCTGACCAGATCTCTGGACTGACCACCACAGCTGCAGTCAGAAATTTTTCTGGGAATGGCCAGCCTGTAAATCCTTAAATGCACCTGGGTCACTTTTGTTGCCTTTGCAGTCGTAGCCCATCCAAAGCTGCAGGCACAACATCGGATGGTGGGCGGGGATGAGGGACCCCATCGCTTGGCTCAACTGCAACCAGAAGGGCTGGCCTGCCCTGCAGGGTGAGGGGTGCATGGGAAAGACGCCTTTGCAGCTGGGTATGACTTGTCCCCTTTCCTTTCATCCCTGTGTTCCTGTCTGCAGCTCCAGCGTGGGCAGCCCCGAGCTCCCCCATGCTGCCAGGCTGACACACCCCCCCCATGCCAGCGCTGCCACATGCCTCTGTGCTGTGTCCCTTGTCCGGTGTGAATGCACCATCTGGGTCTTTGCTGAAGAACATCCTGGTCCTTCGGCCACGTCACTGGGTGCAAAACACCTTCTGGGACCAAGGGCTGCAGGTGCAGAGGGGAAAAGGGAGGTGCAGGGAGGCGAACGGGTGCTGCTCAGGCACGTGCGACTCCTTGCAGGGCTCCCCTCCATGCTGCTTCCAGCCTAGGGAATTGAAAGGAGACTGCGGCATAAAAGGAGGAGGGGAAAAAAAAAAAATTTTTTTTTAAAATCATGAGATCAGCAAGCAGCTGGGCCTGAAACCCTGGAAAGGTGCAGTGGCTGCCTCGGGGTGTGCTGTGGGAAGAAGGGGAGGCTGCCCCTTCCCCCTTTCCTGAAGCCCTCCCTGCATGGAGGGGGGCTGCAGCAGCTCTCGCCCTGGGGAGGGGGATGCCTGCTGCAGTGTGCAGGGAGCTGAGATGGGGATGTGAGATCAACCTGGATGAGGCAGAGGGACAGTCCTCTGTCTGCCCTGGGAAAATCCCCTGTGGCTCTCGGGTGGTCAGAGCAGGGCAGCAGACTGCATTGCCTCCTCCCCTGCATCTTCATACTGCTGAGGCTGGGGAGGTGTCCTTCCTCCCCATCCCTGAGATTCACCGGGGAAAGGGAATGAGCAGACTTTGCGTCTGGGTTAGTGGATGTGGTTAGTGGTGTTTTCCAGCTGGTTTTAAGGAGCAAAAATAAAACCCTCTCCATTTTTCGGTCCTCAAGCAGAGAAACCTTTTGTGCTGCCTTTTAAAGGGACCTTGAGTAGCTGCTAAGAAATCATCAGCGGTTACATCACCTCCAAAGCAGCTACTGCAGGCACCTGACAGCTTTGTCCCACTGCCACCCTGGGGGATCATTAGTGCTCCAAATTCCTCACCCTTGGAGGAAGCCGGCATCTCTGCTGGGAGGGAGAAGCCGCTATGCACGCAGTTTATGATGCTGTGAGTGGCAGAAGGGGATCAGTAGATGCGCTGAGGTTCACAGCAGATGGAGTAGAGCAGGGGGACACATCCTGGAGTTTCCTAACCCCATCCCGTTTGCTGAGCTGGGTTCATCAGCCCATGCAGGACCCAAGCATCTTTCCGGGAGTGAGCCGAAGGCGCTGCAGTAGCATCGCCTCGGGCCGGAGACGCAGCCGTTGCCTGGCAGCTGCGGGTTTCCAGGGAAACCAGAGGTGCTAACTTGTTAATGAGCCCCGCGTCCCTGATTGCTGCTGCAAAATAATAATAATTAGTAATAGGCCTGTGATTTAGGAATCCCTCAAACAGCATGAGCCTGCCGAGGGGAGTTCGCTAAGTGCTGAAGCACTTGAAAGAAACGAGGGGATGGGGAGGAAAAAAAGGGTGGAGGGCTTGGCAAAACTGCCACGTTTTACATCTTAATAAGTGTCTGGAGAACTGGGGGCTGGTGGGGTCCTGCCAGCATCCCAGTGGTCAGCCTGGGGCTGGTGGCAAGGCTGAACTGGATGGATGGATGGATGGATGGATGGATGGATGGAGCACTGGCCAGGCAGCATCTTACTACAGGGCTCACAGGACATGAATATTTCCCCAGTCGGGCTGCAGGGGAAAAAGCCAGATCACTTAGCTCAGTGCTGCTGGGTCCCTGGTGGGGATGGCAGTTCTTCAGGAACGGCTGCTTTCCTGGGTTACTGGGGACAAACAAGCAGGTGTTTCTCCATGGTGCTCTTATCCCTTGGTAAACTCAAGGAGATGCCACCAGAAGAGCGTGCTCCTGGGATGAGCATTGCAGAGAACATGCTGTAGACCCAGTCTCACGTGAGAAATGTGTTCACAGGGTCAGAGCTGCTTCCCGCAGCAGAGCTGGCCTGCCTGAGGCAGCGAGGGGAGCATCTCCTCAACGGGACCATGTGTGGAGGGTAGAGCACTCCAGGACACAACTACTAGCTTGGTGCCAAGAGTGAACATGCCAGTTAGTGACGATTATGGTTTCTACAGTCATGCAGGCCTTCCAGTTGATTTCTCCAGTATAAGAGAAACCAGATCTGCACCCTTTCCATATCACATCTCTCAGCTGGAGGCCTTGTGCAAGATGAGAAATTGAGGGAAGTGGCCTCCACCTCGGTGACCTGTGCTGAGCCACCACAGGGATTAGTTCTCGTGATCTGTCGTGCCACACAGATAGACTCAGGCTGGGGTGTGTTTCAGGTTTTCCTGCTCTCTTGCCTGGCCTGACCAGAAGCAGGTCACAGCCAGGATGAACACTTGCCCTTTTCGCCCAGCTTGCCACGCGCATCTCTGTCATGCTCGTGACTCGTCTGGCCAGCAGCCCCTCACCCGACAGGCACATCCATGGAGGTGACACAGGGGACAGAGTCCTGGTGAGCAGGCAGTTGGCCCAGCCTGTGTGCTAAGCTCTGCCCGTCTTTCTGTCCCTCCACTGCAGTGTGGCCTCTCCTGCTTGGCTGTCCCCATTCAGCTAAGCCATGTGCCCATCTCCTCATTACAGGCACTCCAGGGAGAGGTGGGATTAAAGGATTATGGTAATGTTCTTCAGGAGCACTCAAGAAGATTAAGATGGCTTTAATAAACTGATAAGAGAGGGACACAGCTATGTTTCTGAAACGCTAATTTAGGTTCCAGGTTAACCTTTTCCCCTGGTCTCCTGTCATCATGGCAAGGAGATCTCTTACTTCAGCAGTGCTCCATGGCTATGCCTGTTCCTTCAGTTTTCCTTTTCACCCATCTGAGCAGAAGCAGGAAGACATCTTCCTTGCTTCTCTGGTAGCCTTCCTAGGTATGGAGGCATTAGAGCTTGATGGTCTCCAAGACCATCTCACACACAGCCTGTGAGGTACCATGAAGGTCTCGCAGCCTCTGCTGGTACCTGGGGTACCTGTTAGCTGGGAATGAACCTACCACCCCTCAGTCTGGCTTCAACTTGTCCTGTGGTTACTGCCAGAAAAGTGGTTCATCTGCCTTTAGCCTGGCTGGACATACTTTCAGAGAAGTCCCTGTGTCTTGGATCTAATGCCAAGGTTACAGCTCCCTATGATCCCACTCAGTCATCTTCACCCCCCGTAATGCTCTGGGAGAGAGGGGCAGAACGGACCAACCTTGCCCTGCCTCCCCCCACATCTTTTGGGTGGAGCTGGGAGTGGGACCTGGTTGATGTGTCACACGTGCCTGCCACCAGGTCCACCCAGGCATGCTGGAGCGGACGTTTATCCGGTTGTTCTGAAGGAGGGCAGCTATTAGCTGAGCAGGGAAACCTCCTCATCTGTCTTCTCCAATCTCTTCCACCCAAGCTCCTGGTCACCTGACAGAACTTCATGCATGGAAGGCCTCTTCTGAACGGGTTTCTCAGAGCGGTTAAGCAGTTGAGGATCTGTTATCTTTCCCAGACCCCTCTATTTGTGTCTTGAGACCCCCAAGTTTCCCCTTTGCACATTATCTGGAGAGCAGATGCCATGTTATCTCTGACAATACTGTGCAATGTGTCCCGCATGCTGGATCACTCCTTCCTCCCACTTCAGTCTTTCACTCTCATCCCTTTGCCGTGGTATTATCCGCATCTTTTTTGTCTGTCAGCTCTCTCCATTCCCTTTTTATTTCTTGAATGTAATTGGAAGAGCCAAGAAGAATTTGCAGCCTGGTGTCCTGATGGGGATGGGAGGCAGAAAGTGATTTGGGGAGTGGGGTGTGAAAGGAAGACGAAGGGGAAAAGCTGGCTAATTTGCATCCTTTCTGAGTGCCCTGGCTCTATAGCCAAAGTACAGCAGGGGGTCTTCTGGCAAGGCGGTAGCGACGTAATGAGGTGTGTCATATCCCAGCAGGAGCCAGCCGCGCTCCCCCTCAGACCCCCTAATTAGAACTGTTTCAATTTTTAAGCCCCCCTGGAGGAGTGCTGGGGGGAGGCGGGGGAAGCAGGGTTCCTGCGGTGGGGGGACCGCCAGCCACCCGCCAAGGGGGCAGCTCTAATTGGAGTCGCCATGAGGAGCCACAGAGCAATATGAGCTCGCCATGGGGCCGGGGACAGCAACGCTGTAGTGCTGCGGGACTGCCAAAACGCTTTGTGCCAGGAGGGGCCATCACTATTGTAGCTTTTAGGAGATTCCACACCCACACACTCCCCCCCCTCCAATTTGAATTAACACATTGGCAGAGGCAGCAGGGGTGCGATACCGGGGCAGGGGAGGGTTGCACATCCTGTTGTGGATTGGGAGCTTGGATCCTGAGGCTGAAGCCTGGGACATTTACCCCCTGCTTTGGGAGACAGGTCTAGTAGCCTGGGAAGTTGGGGCTGTTGGCACCGGAGTCATGAGGCAGAGCGAATGCTGGAATCCCCATCCTCATATTCTGTGGGTTTCCAACCTTTTTCTGCAATCTGACCGCGGCCTCCAGGTTTGGTGATGGGTCCCTGTCGTTTCACCCAGTAGCGTTTCCTGCTCAGGCATCTCTCTTGTGCCTTGAGCTACCACTGCAGTAGGTGCCTGCACCGCAGGGGCTTTGGGTGTAGGAGCATTCAAGAACTGCTGGCTTACTTGGACCAGGGTGACTCATAAGCCTCCTCTAGTCCATGGACCAAATCCTGGCCCTGCAGAAGTCAATGAAAATCTTTACGCTGGCCTTTTCAGGCATGGTACTCATAGTGCTGCTAATTCAGATGCATTAAAGCTTCCATGGAACAGCTTGTGGGTTCTCTCTAAAGCACCGTCTGGCAGGAACAAGAGGAGCCTGGTAGTAGCCCAGGCGTATTTTCTGAATGACTGCAGCGGCATTAAAACTTAATGCCATTAAAACATGCCTGCAATGACGTGTGCCATGAAAACCTAAGAAGACACCCTGAACTGAATGTCCCCTCAGCCTGCCTGTTGCTCTCACAGACCCCATGGGCTGTGCGTGGAGGAAGCTTGTTCTTCTGGTGGCACTTCAGAGAGCACCAGGCTCGACCCTCCTCAGCTCCTAAGATGAAGCCCACATATGTACCCTGGTGTATGAGCCCCCTTTAAAAGTCTGTGCAGGTTAGATGCTGGAAAGCAGTAGCTGCTTCAGGGCCACCTCAGTCCGAGTACATTTTCCCAGGGCTTCTGCCCTAATGCCTGGACTCTTTCTTGAAGGCAGGAGTGAAGGTCAACTCTACTTCTTGGCTTGCAAGAGAGGTCATCTTCTCTTGACTTGCCAGGGCGCAAGCTGGCAAGATACCCTTGAGCAGGCTCTGATAAAAAGCAGGTGAAATCCGCTGTGAAGTGACAGACATGGGTGAGCAAACCTGATTTGGTGGTGTGTCTGATGGGCCACCAACTAGCTATTGCCATGGAGCAGTAAAACCTTGAAGCTGAGCTAAGCTGCTTCTGTGAAACCATTAGCTCTGTGCTCTGCAGAGGTCAGAAAAAACAAATTGAGTGTGAGGAGCTGTTGAGCTGGGAACAGGGAAAGAAGGAGACATCTTGCTCCGTGCAGGTCCTCCGTGTGCCTGCCTCTCAAACATGGCATGTCGGAGCTGGGCTGGCTGAGGTGGCATAAGGCACCCATGCAGCAGGCGACTCTGTAGATGCTCTGACCTGAAAGGCTCCTAAACGAGATCTAAATGTGATGAGAACCGTGGGGAGGTGATTAGGGAACGGGCATGTGTGGCCTCTTCCAGTGCAAGTAGTAAGGGTCACCCAGAGGAGCCATCGGTTAGCAGATTTGGAGCAAACCAGGGGAAGGCCTTCTTCACCGTAGCTGGCAAACTGTTCTGCCTGCTCCCTGCCACCAGCCACTGTGCCTGTTAAAAGCTGACATGGCTTCAGAAAGCAATTAGACAAATTTATGGAAGAAAGCTCTGCTGAGGGCTATTAAATACGAAGAGAAAACCTCTGGCTTGGGCAGCTCTGGATCCACAGATGCCCGCGGGCTGGGAGAGCATACCTAGGAAGTGTGGCTTGTTGCAATCTTCTAAATGCCAAGCCCTTGGGGACTTGGCCCAGGGTGAATGTCATGTCCTGCCCAGCTGACCGGTCATCTTCTCCTTTCCTCTCTTTCAAGGTTCAGCACAATGAGTTGGCATCCTGGGTGTTAGCAGCGTGAGGAGACCAGGACGGGTGCTGCCCTGCTTACCCCTTACCCCCTCGCTCATTCCCCTTGGGGAGACGGGTGCTGGCGTCCCTGCCCTGCCCTTCCGCCCCTTGCCCCCCACTCGCCATAGAGGGGACGGGCCCGTTATGGCTGGCGACAGGCTCCCACGCAAGGTGATGGACCCGAAGAAGCTGGCCAGCCTCCTGAGGAACGGAGCGGAGGGCACCCTGGTCATTGACAGCCGCTCCTTCGTGGAGTACAACTCCTGGCACGTCCTCAGCTCTGTCAACATCTGCTGCTCCAAGCTCGTCAAGAGGAGGCTTCAGCAGGACAAGGTCTCCATCACGGAGCTTATCCAGCCCGCCTCCAAGATGAAGGTAGGGGATCTGACCCTCACCTTTCCTGGTGGATGCTTGCACCCTCTTCCCCAGTAGAAAGGGGCAGGGTGGGGGTGGGATGCAGACTGGTCTAAGGGCCAGTCTCTGCCTGGTGTGTGCATGCTCCTCCTCTGTCCCTTGACCCCAGTGTCTGCCAGCACCTCTCTGGCACCCTTTGGAGAGCTGGAACATGAACTCATACAGCCACAGGGCTGTCCTTGGGGACCTGTTTCTTGCCCCCACCCCTTTGACGTGGCTTCCTGCTCCAGGAGCCCTCCCCAGGCAAGTCTAACAGGTATATCAGCCTTAGAACTTGTCCTGTGCCAGCAAACAACCCCCCAAAGCCTTTCTGGAGCTGTAAGCTTAATCCCCTGCTAAAAACTCTTCCCCTCCCCTCTGTCATCTCTAACTCCATTCAGGGACATGTAATCCTCCTCCCCTGTGACGCCAGAAACTCTTATCCGGTGTCATGGCATATTATCTCTCCCGGGCTCCTCTCTCTATTGCTCCTGGTTAAATAATAGAGGTGGCTCTGAGCCACGGAGCTGGGCTGGAGCCGTGGCCAGGACAGTGCTGGGTGTCCCGGTGGTGCCATGGGCCAGGTCCTGCCCTCCGCCGAGATGCTGCTGGAAGGGCTGCGCCAGTGGGCGCCGGGCTGCGGGACAAGCTGGAGGGTGGTTTGCCATCACAGCCCGCCCTCCCGCCGGCTCGCTTTTACCATTCCCCCATTCCCGCCTTGTAATTTTATGGCAAAGCGAGGGTAATTCAGGCGATTAATCAAATGCTGGGCCCAGCTGGAGCCATCTGCGGCGTGTCCCCCGCCCCGCCGCCCCGCGAAGCCACCGCTGCCCGCATTGGCTGCCGGTGACATCACCCCGCCGGGATCAAGGGGACTCGCAGCGCGGGGGGGGGCCCGGCCTCACGCCAATCTGCTGCGGTGATGCTTTGGGCTGGGCGATTTGGAGGGGATTGCAGAGACTGATTCCTGAACGGCTTTAGCTGCTCTTAAATCCCCCGGAGAATAAAGCAGAATAATCAGTTTTTCGCAAGCGAGGAGGAGAGCGGTGCGGCAGCCCTCCTCCCGGCGAGGGTCACCTCTGCAGTGGCCGCTGTCACGTGGAGCGGCAGCAGCAGCAGCAGCAAAAGCGATGCGCAAGGGGGAGGAAGAAGAGGAGAATGATGGGGAAAGGGGATGCACAGAAGAGTTAACGTCAGCTGATGCTGTTTGCCTGCAAACCTGCAGCTCCTCAGCCGCAGAGGAGCAGTGGCTCCCAAAGGGGTCAGCTGGGCCATCCTTCGGTCCCTGCTCTGTGCCCGTGGAAGGAGCGATCGCCTCCTCCCTGCTCCAGGATCATTGCGTAATGGTCCAGGTACCGGCTGGGGACCTGATTATAACCACGGATGCTAGGGGGGCGGAGGAGAGGCGTTGCCACCGTCTTTAATTCACGGCTTTTTCCTTTTTTCTTTTCCGTGTGGCTGAAATCTCTCCCGACACACGCAGGGGCAGGAGGCGGTGTGCCCCGCTGCCGCTCTGCGCAGCCCCTGCTGCACTCGCCGCTGCCTCTCCCAGCACATGCAGCCCAGGAATTAATTAAGCTTCAGGGCACCCTTGTAAGGTTAAGCCACTTGCCCTGGGAAGCTGGAGGCGGGGGCCAGGGGGGTCATAGCCATATCCTCGTGGAGGTAGTGGCCATGGCTCGGGGTGTCCAAGCCTTTTCGTGCACACACCTGCCAGCTTGCCTTCTGGGGTGATGAACTCTCCCCTGCCCCTTGCTCCTTACCCCACGCCTCTGATTTCACCCACTTGGTTTGTGGATGTATTTCGGCACCCTCAGAAATCAATATGGTCTGCTGCCTCGAGGTGCACAGACCCTCAGAGGGGGATGCTGAAAGCTGGTTTAGACCTCTGTTACCCGGTATCATTTCCCTGCCTCCACTTGCCATAGCTGGCCAACCCCCCCCAGCCCTGGCCCTGCTCTGCCCCTGGCTCCCTGCACTGGGGTTGGGGGAGGTGGTGGGGCGAAGCAGGGGGGGACGGGGGGCACGGCTGGTGTTGGGAGCAGATGGCAGGAAGGGTGACATCAGTGGCGCGATTGTCCAGCCCCATTATTCCTCCTGACGGGCCTCCCGCCCTCCTCCTGTTTCCTGCTCCCAGCCGGCCGGGGCTGCTGAGACAAAGGCAGCCCGCAGCGACGCGGGGCTGCCCGGGCAGGGAAAGGGCAGCTCTGAGCTCCCACCACGTCCCGCTCCTCCTCACCTGCCCGGTGCAGAGAGAGCTCGACCTGCGCATCCTGGCTCGGCAATACCCTGGCTGGCGATCGCCTTCTGGGGTAGGAGGCAGGGCCTGATACAGAGCAACCCCACCTGGCTCTCCCTTCCACTCCTCCTGCCTGTGTGCAGGCAGGGGAGATGAGAGCCTGTATTGGGTCTGGCTGAACTGGAATTGGTTTTTCCCTATAGCAGCCCTTACGGTGCTGTGGTTTATGCTGGGAGCTGCAGGGTGTTGATAGGGGGGGGAATTGAAAGGGGAATTGGAAAGGAGACAGCAATTTGCAGTCTATGGAGACGGCTCCTTTCAAGTGTTAAAGCAAGATATCCTTTTAAGGAAGATCTTATGAACCACACCCCAGAGAAGTAGGCTACTACAGATGAAGGTGTCCAGTACCTAAGAAAATTAGCAGTGATGGAAGTCATCTATAGTAATCCAGATAATGATGAAGCCCCTAAAAATCCAGAGGATGTCCCATACACACGGGCCATGTGGAAGAAGGTGATTAAAGGTACGCCATCCTCATATTCTGCCGGCTTAGCCGCAATATACTACCCAGAAATGGATACAGGAAAAAAACTAAGATGTACGCCAACTGTGGAGGCAGTCTCTTCCTGGCTTCAGAACTTTGAAGAGAGTCTTGGTACCTCCTCATCTCTACGGGCGAGTGCCCTGAATGTTAGGAGCTCCCCAAAAAATCATTTCTCTTCTATCCCAGTCAGGGGGAAAAGAAAGCCAAGGCGCATGACACGTGGCAAACTCTGGTTCTTCCTACGCGACCAGGGGGAGGACATGAGGAAGTGGGATGGTCAACCCACCTTTAAGTTGAAAACACGTGTACATAAATTACGAGGAAAGACCCCTGCCAACAAGAAGACATCTAAGAAAGTTGCTAATGTAGCTGGTGTAAAACCACAAGAAAGTAACCAGCAATCTCCCAGATACAGAAAAACTAAGATCACCTCCCTTGATCCTGAAAAAAAGAACCTCCGGCCTGACACGGCAAGAGTCAGACAGTAAGTACTCCAACCAAGAACAGGAATAAAGGGCCCCTGCCTCCAGCCAAGAGGAAGAAAGGGATGATCGAGTATATTGGACAGTGTGGATTCGATGGCCTGGCACATCAAATCCACAGAAGTACCAGACTTTAATTGACACCGGGGCACAATGTACACTAATGCCGTCAAATTATAGAGAAGCAGAACCTATCTGGATCTCAGGAGTAACAGGGGGCTGTCAAGAACTATCAGTATTGAAAGCCGAGGTTAGCTTGACTGGGAACAAGTGGGAAAAACATCCCATTATAACTGGCCCAAAAGCCCCTTACATCTTGAACATTAACTATCTCAAGAGGGGATACTTCAAAGACCCAAAAAGATACCGATAGGCTTTTGGTATAGCCAGTGTGAATACAAAAAAGATAAAACAGTTGTCTAATCTGCCTGGCCTCTCAGAAGATCCTTTTGTTGTAGGACTGTTACAAGTTGAAAAACAACAGGTACCAATTGCTATGAAGACCGTACACCGACGGCAGTATCGTACAAACCGAGACACTCTGGCTCCCATCCAAGAATTGATTCGTCAACTGGAGAACCAAGGTATCATCAGTAAGACACATTCGCCTTTTAATAACCCAATATGACCAGTGCGGAAGTCTGACAGAGGGTGAAGGTTAACAGTAGACTATCGTGACCTGAATGAAGTAACGCCACCACTGAGTGCTGCTGTACCAGATATGTTAGAGCTCCAGTATGAACTGGAGTCAAAAGCAACCAAGTAATACGCCACAATTGACATTGCCAATACATTCTTTTCAATTCCTTTAGCAGAAGAGTACAGGCCACAGTTTGCTTTCACGTGGAAGGGTGTCCAGTATACCTAAAATCAACTGCCCCAGAGGTAGAAGCACAACCCCACTATTTGTCATGAACTAATTCAAACTGCACTGAAAAAGAGTGATGCCCCTGAACATCTACAATACATTGATGACATCATTGTGTGGGGCAATGAAGCAGAAGAAGTGTTCAAGAAAGAACAAAGAATAATTAAGATTCTTCTGAGAGCTGGATTTACCATAAAGAAAAGCAAAGTCAAGGGACCAGCACGAGAAATTCAGTTCTTAAGAATAAAATGACAAGATGGACGCCGTCATGTGCCATTGGATGTTGTCAACAAGATAGCAACTATGTCTCCACCAACCAACAAGAAGGAAACACAAGCTTTCCTAGGATTTGTGGGATTCTGGAGGATGCATATTCCAAGTTACAGTCAGCTTGTAAGCCCTCTCTATCAAGTGACCCAAAAAAAGAACAATTTTCAGTGGAGTCCTGAGCAGCAACAAGCCTTTGAGCACATCAAACAAGAAATAGCTCGAGCGGTAGCTCTTAGGCCTGTTCGGACAGGACCAGCTGTGCAAAATATACTTTACACATCAACTGGGGAGCACGGACTCACATGAAGCCTCTAGCAGAAAATACCAAGTGAAACTCGAGGTCGACCATTAGGATTTTGGAGCCGAGGATATCGAAAATCAGAAGCCCACTACACTCCGACTGAAAAGGAGATACTGGCAGCATATGAAAGAATTCGAGCTGCTTCAAAGGTTGTTAATACAGAAACACAGCTCCTCTTGGCACCACGGCTGCCTGTATTACATTGGATGTTCAAAGGAAACATCCCTGCCACACACCATGCAACCAGTGCTACCTAGAGTAAATGGGTCGCGTTAATCACGCAACGGGCTCAACTAGGGAAACCCAACCATCCAAGGATCCTGGAAGAGATCATGGACTAGCCAGAAGGTAGAAATTTTAGAGTGCAGCCTGAGGAGGTGGCTCGTGCCCAAGAGGCACCGCCATATAACGAGTTACCAGAAGATGAGAGGCGTTATACTCTCTTTACTGATAGATCCTGTCGTGTAGTAAGAAGCCATCGGAAGTAGAAAACTGCTGTGTGGAGTCCCACAAAACAAATCGTTAAAGCCACTAAAGGAGAAGGAGAGTCAAGTCAGTTCGCAGAAGTAAAAGCAATCCAACTTGCCCTAAAGATTGCTAAACGGAAAAAGTGGCCAGTATTATATCTCTACACAAACTCCTGGATGGTGACTAACGCCCTGTGGGGGTGGCTACAGGAATAAAAAAAGACCAATTGGCAGCGCAGAGGTAAACCCATCTGGGCTGCTGCATTGTGGCAGGACATCGCTGCCCAAGTGGAAAACGTGACTCTAAAGGTACGTCATATAAATACTCATATGCCCAAAAGGCGTACCACTAAAGAACACCAAAACAATAAGCAAGCAAACAAAGCTGCCAAAATTGAAGTAACTCAGCTGAACCTGGACTGGGAGCGTAAGGGTGAGCTGTTTGTAGCTCGATAAACCCATGAAACATCAGGGCATCTTGGCAGAGATGCAACGTACAGATGGACTCGTAATCGAAAGGTAGACCTGACCATGAAGGCCATCTCACAGGTCACTCACGAATGTGAAACATGTGCTACAATCAAGCGAGCCACACGAGTAAAGTCTCCCTAAAACAGAGGGCGATGGCTGAGTTTTCAATACGGTGAGACCTAGCAGATTGACTATATTGGACCACTGCCACGAACACGCCAAGGCAAGCGCTACATACTCACCATAGTAGAAACAACTACGGGTTGGCTAGAAACGTACCCTGTAAATCATACCACTGCCCGAAATACCATCTTAGGTCTTAAAAAGCAAATTTTATGGCGACATGGTACTCCTAAAAGAATCGAGTCAGACAACAAGACCCATTTTCGAAATAATCTTATAAACTCCTGGACAAAGAAACACAACATTGAGTGGGTGTATCACATCCCTTATTACCCACAAGCGTCTGGAAAGATTGAAAAATATAACAGACTATTGAAGACTATATTGAAAGCATTAGACAATAGGGAATAGAAGCATTGAGATATAAATTTAGCAGAAGCCACTTAGCTAATTAATACCAAAGGATCTGTTAACCGTCCTAGACCTGCCCAAACAAACCCCCTTCATACTGTGGAAGGAGATAAGGTCCCTGTAGTACACACAGAAAAGTGGCTAGAGAAGGCAGTGTAGATTGCTCCTCCCTTGGGAAAAGGCAAGCCCACTCATGGGATTGTCTTTGCTCAGGGACCTGAATGTACTTAGTGAGTAATGCGGGAGGATGGGACTACTCAGTGTGTGCCTCAAGAACATTTAACCTTGGGGGGAAAGTAATCTGTAGGATGAGTTGTATGTTACAAGAAGTGATAGAAGAAGTAGGAACGATGAAGAGTAAACCAGACACGTACAATAACGACCCAAACCTAGCCGGTACTGGAGTCCAACGGTCAAACATACTTCTGTCCTGAGCATCTATCTTAACAGATAGAAGCCAAGACACTAAACATCTGAAGAAGTGAAGAAAGCTTATAGAATAGATAAATGAATATTATGTGGGACCTAGGCATAACGTAAATGGTATGGAATAAGGGGTGGAGACTGTATTGGGTCTGGCTGAACTGGAATCGGTTTTCCCCTATAGCAGCCCTCACGGTGCTGTGGTTTATGCTGGGAGCTGCAGGGTGTTGATAGCACCCTGGTGTTGTGGCTGCTGCTGAGCAGTGCTTACACAGCACCAAGGCTCTTTCTGATATTTCCCCCAGTGGGACGGGGTGGGCAAGATCTTGGGAGGGGACACAGCTAGGACAGCTGACCCAAACCGACCAAAGGGATATTCCATACCATATGACGTCTGCTCAGTATAAAGCTGGGAGAAAGGAGGAAGGGGGTGGGGTCACCCTTGGTCCTCCGAGGCAACTACTACGCGTATTGGAGCCCTGCTTCCAGAGAAGGCCCGACATCGCCTCTTCATGGGAAGTAGAGAATAAATCTGTTTGCTTTTGCTTCCGCGCGCGGACTTTTGCTTTGCTTTGCTTATATTAAAACTGCTTTTGTTTCACCCACAAGGGTTAGTTTATCTTCTTTCCCCTCTTTACCCTGTTGAGAAAACAAAGGGAAGGGGGGGGGGGAAGTGATAGAGCGACTTGGTGGATACCTGGCATTTAGCCAGAGTCAAACCATCACAGAGCCTTTGTCTAATTTTCTTTTCCCAGTGCTCACACCCCTCTTTCCATACCCCTGTTAAGGATAGGTACCATTAATGATGCTTCTAGGTGGTGCAGTTTGGAGTGATGCTGTGGGATAACAGCAGCTCCTGGCTTTTCTGGTGCACGGAAAGGACCATTTGATAGGAAAGAATAAAAGGGGAAAGTAAAAATCCCTTTCTTTTTTTCAATGAAATATGCCTACGATCATGGGCATAGTTAAGCCACTGCTCCCCGAGCCCCATTGTGCACCATCTTCCTGTGGTGCCTGACCTGGGAAAAACTGCAGCAGCAATTAATTTCCCAATTAGCAATAGTCTCCCTCCACACAAAAATAATGTACTGCTCTGGTTTTGGTTTTGAACACTTCTCCTAATACTAACAATAATAAAATCTCCCAATAATAAATTCCAATAGCAAGAGGAATAATTCAGCTCCTTGGTGCAGTTTCAGGGGCAGAGGTTATGGGAAATTCCTGCTTGGGGTTTTCACTAGCATTTCTTGAGGGAAATGTTGAAAATTTCACTTCTTCAAGATCCCCCTGGAAAGACTTTCCACTTCTCAACCTCTTCTCGCTTCCTGAAATATAGCTATCTCCAGGGCAGCTATAGCCGTGGTTAGAGGCATGACGAGGGTCTCTTCAGGCAATGGGAATATTTATTTATTTGTGTTAGAAGCATGGCTCTGCAAGCAGCTGTTTTGCTTGAGGGAAAGCCGGGGCTTATTTTTGAGCCGTGTGCCTGGCTGCTCTTTATGTTGATGGAAGCCCTGTTATTTCAGTGGGGTGATTCACTGTGTTTTGAAACAATATGTGACTGAGATGTCGGTAGTAATTGGGATAATAAGAGTAGCTCGCTCTTATCTTAGCCCGGATCACCTGTAGAGCATCACCATCCCTGCTTGGCAGCTGGGGGGAGGCGGAGCAGGGACCCAGGCTGTGTTGAACCACCCAGTGACGGGGACCAAATGTTCGTAAGGGAGTTACCTCCAGCCAGAGCTGGGGAGGGTGATGGGGAGTACTGGCCTTGGTGTGAAGGCAATGGATGGTCTTAGCTGGGGTTTGATGGAGCTGTTGGCTGAGTGGTCCCTGCTCCAGGCTGGCCATCCCCACCGGCTGAGATGTTGGCAGGGGGGTTTGTCTCTGGGGAGGTGCCCTGGGGTGAGGCAGCAGCTTTCCAAAGGCATGCATGGGTTTGCAAGCCCCACTCAACATCTGCCTGGGGCCAAAAGACTTGCTGCGCCTTGGCCCTGCTGGCCTTTGATGGCTGGATTTGGGGACCATTTCTGGAGGGTGATGCCTGGGGGGTTGGTTAATTCAGCAGTCTTGAGGTGATGGGCAACCCGCATGAGAGAGCTCCCACCATGGAGGTGCTGCTCCTCGGAGGGAGTCCTGCTGTCAGCCCTGCCCCGGCCCTATGCCAGCACCTGGCAGAGGCAGGAATCTGGGCCTGAGCATCTCTTCAGCATTACCCTCCTCCTCTGCCCTGGTTAGCTTTTAACCTCTATATGTTTAAGGCCAGAGATGGGCCCGTGCCCTCTCCTGTGTATCAGGAGTGTGTGAGGTTAATGGAAGACCCATGGACCAGATTAAACCACTCATTTCCCTTTGTGGTGAGGAGCCGGGATGCTGGTGCAGGCTCCTTGTGTGCTCCATGAGGGCTCATCAAGACCATCCTACAGGCATCCTTGTCTCAGAAAGCAGGGTATTTATTTTCTGCAGCCGGGCCATGCAAGGCCGGTGCTTGTTTAGCATTTACATTGAGTGAAACCTTATAACTTTAATAAGATGTAAACCGTGTCGCACATCTCTGCCGTCGCTCAGCAACCCTGCAGTAATGGCCCAAACAAAGCCTCTCCATGTGGAGGGAACACTAAATCCTATTGTGGGATAATTCTGCTCAGCCAGAGCTGGTATCTCCCCTGCAGCCACACCAGCCTGGACCATGCAGCCAGGATGAGCCCCTGCCCCGCCGCAGCTCGGTCCCCGCCTCATCCTGCTTTTGGGGGAGATGCTTTTGCTGTCACGGGGCTTCAGGCTGGGGACTGGATTATTGGGATGTGCTGATAGCATGCTAGAGAGCTTGAAGGGATAGTGGCCCTGCTAAGGACTGGTGGGCTCCTGGCTCTGAGCTGGCTTGGCAGCCACAGTGTTTTCCTGGATTATTTGCTTGGGATGGCCTCCTGCAAAGCTCCTGCTTCAGGGGTGGCTGAGGAAGAGATGCTGGGGTAGATCCTCAGCTGGCTTAACCCCAGGTGACTTCAGTCATTTTTCAGTGTCTTTATTTTAAAATTCCCACATCCTTTTCCCCATCACCCTGCCACTGCCTTTTCATCCCTCCTGTTATCCCGCTGACCTGTGGGGCCGGTTTTGCTCTCCGGTGCCTGGTGCTGGGCTCGGAACAGGCAGCTCCTTTGAGCTCCCCCCTTCCTAGTGCAGAGCTGTGCGTGGTGCCCCGGCGGGGATTTCTGTCGGTGCGGGGCTGTCCTTCCACTGCGGCGAGGAGATGTGATGAGCTCAGCTAAATCAGTGCACCCTGCAGTTTTATTTGGATGGCGCTCACGTTGCCGAGCAGGGAAGCACCTGCAGCAGGGTGTGAAAGCAGCATTAATATCGACAGAAACCCCGAGCAAATCTGCTCTGGTGGTAAGATAGGGCATGGCAGTGAGACAGCAAAGGGAGGCGGGTGTCCACGAGTGGTTCCTAGTTCAAGTGGTCTCCTTTAAAGAGATTTTGGAGAAGTCTGGGGACCGGGGGGGGGGAGAGGGGGGGCAGCTCCAACACAAACGAGGAGAGAGCAGCTTGGTGGCGCAGACCTTCCTTCCCTGCCTTCTGCTGCCTCCTCCTGCCTCCTCCTCCCACGACGTGATGGATGTGCCCTACCCCGCTGGCTGGGAGGGCAGGCGCTCGCAAGGCAGGCGTATGCCATCCACCCGGCTATTGAGCGGATGCGCTGAGCCGTGCCTCTGCGAGGATTTTTATCTTCTTTTAATGCACGGACCTTCAGGTAGGCGTAGAAACGGCTGGCTGCACCTCGAGTGCTCTTGCTGCAATCCAGCCATCAGGAGGCATGGGCGACTCCTGCCTGCAGACTGCTGCCTGCCTGAGGGGTACCCCACCATCTCACCCGCCTCGGACACCCTAGGGCAGCGGGCTGCAGGGCTGGGTGCTGTCTGTGGCATGTAAAGCCACGTGAGAGCAGCCCGGGAGCTCCTTTCCCTCGCCCCAGCACATCTCTGCAGTGTGCAAGCCCTGCCATGCATTACAAAAGGAAGAAAGAGCATCCTCCTGAACATCCACCGAACTAAAGAAGAGATTTTCCCTCTCCTTCTGCCCTCAGGGGTGATCTGCAGGTTTGGGTTGAGCTTCCAGAGGGGTGGTGCCTACAGAGGTGTTACTGTGCTGGGCACGGTGTCTCCAGGCTGAGCCCTGAAGAGCTGTTGCTCCAGCCGCAGCACAAGGGCTGTGCTGGGAGCACCCCTGCCTGCAGAACCACCCCCAAATCCACATGACACCAGCCAAGCTGCAGAGGAGTATCTGAGGGCAAAGGCTGGGTGGGGAGGAGGTGGTGGAAGAAGTCGCGGTGGCTTCTGGGGTGCAGTTAAGTAATGTCAAGCTGAGGGTGGGCGATGGGGAGGAGTGACCCTGTTTTGGGTAGGATGCTCAGCACTTGCAGTTGGTGGGGCTGCTCCGATGGGCATCTGTACCCACACGGCTCGCTTGTAGCCGTGGAGCAGAGTCCCAGCTGGGCTGGACCCTTCATGCTGTGAGTGAGGCCAGCTCATGGGGACAGCATGAAACTGGGGTCTCCTGCTTGTGTGGCCACTAAACTCAGCTTTGCTTCCCCTGGTGGTGTGGGCAGCAGCATCCTCAGTGCTCAGCCTGTTTCTCTGACACACGCTTTTTGCCATTCTCCTTCAGGTGGAGGCAGAGGAGCACCAGGACGTGGTGGTCTATGACCAGAGCACGCGGGACGTGACCGGCTTGGCTGCCGACAGCTTCCTCTCCATCCTCCTGGGCAAGCTGGACAGCTGTTTCCACAGCGTCTCCATCCTCACAGGTAGGAGCCCTGGGTTACCACTTTACCTAGAGCTCATGCCCTTAGTCTGGAGTTAGGGAGCTGTGGCCACACGTGTCCATCTGCACCCACTTTCCTGGCCACTGGTGGCTCTGGTGGGTTAGGGCAGCCCCGGACGCAGACCAAGGAGGTTCAAGCCATGCTGGCATCGCTGGGTCCTCTGTGTGCATTTGTTCCTTGCACGTCCAGCTCCCCACCACTGAGCTCACCAGCCAGAGTGAATGAGAGAAGAGGGTACAGAGGAGTCACGGTGGCGTGAATCCAGCCACCCAAAAGCTGCCCTTCATTCCCCCATCCCTCCGCTGCTTCATCCCTGGTGAACGTGCCAAGGGTGAGGTCCAGTTTGGGCTCTTTGTTCCCTCTCACTGCTATTAGAGGGAGGGCAGGAGAGGAAATCCATGGATGTGCTAGGAAGGGGAAGGAGGCAGAGGCAGGGGCAGAGGGCCATCACTCGGTGAGTCAGGGTCTACTGGAGATGATGCTCTCCAGGCACGAGATGCAGGCAGGAGGAGGCACGCGCTGCCCTAATTACAGCCCTTCTGCAGAGCAGAATGGGAGGCAGGCGGCTGATGAATGAAATGCCCTGGCCCAGCAGAGAGGAGGAGAGAGAGGCAATGAGCTGCCGAAGGGAGAGTTAAATCTGCCTTTAATTCCCCGTGGCTGGGACAGCCGGGCGTCTGCTTGGCTGCCTGCCCACCTCCAAGCTTTCTGCCCATGGAAGGGTGGGCAGGTGCTGCCCCACACAGCCCCTCAGTCCTGCTGAGCTCAGCCAGCCTTCTTTCTAGATAGTGCCAAAAGCACAGAGATGGGGATCGTCTCTGTTCCCCAAGCCCGTCCTCATCCTGTGGTGACTGGGTGCTGCTTTGGTGCTGAGGCAGAGGGTACTGACCTCTGTGTCTCCGGGCATCACAGCGACAGAGGGAGCAGCCATACCTGTAAACCCAGCAGCGTGACAGGCCCTGGGAAGGGGCAGTTGTGATGGGGAAGGTGGCAAAAGCAAGTGGCATTCAGGGAGCCTTGCCCATGCAGGGAATGGGTAGGTGCTGTTGAATTAGAGTAGCTGTGTTGTGATGGGGAGAAAAGAGCAGAGAAACAGCAGGAATAAACCTTCTGGTCCAAGAGTTTCAAAAGCAAGTAGAGGCTACATGAAATCCTGTTAAAGCTAATTAATGTGGCCTGTGTTGCAGGAGCTCTGCTGAGGCCAGTGCTGGAGCCTGTGGCCGTGAGCTTGCTCTGGCAGCCCCCGGCCCACCCCAGCCATACCTGTGGCTCCAAGGTCGCCGCAGCGTAAGCAAGGGCGAGGCTTGGCACATGGTACAGGAGAAGGTGGATTCGGTCTTATCTGGGGAGGGACCTGCTTAGTCACCAGGACGGGTCAGGAAACAGCCTTCACAGCATGACCCCTGCACCCCCCAACCCGCCATCGCTTTCCCAGGGCTGGGTGAGGGGGAGCGCTTGTCTGCACATCCCCACTCCCCGAGTCCTGGAGTAGGGGCAGGGCTGGGTGAGGTGGCCTGGAAAGTTCCAGAGCCGCCTTCTCTCTGGGAAAGTGAGGGGAGGCTTGGGGGACCCCTGTAGTGCCGGTGCACCCCCGCCACATGCAGTGCCGGCAGCATGCCACCGCCCGGCCATCAGCATCCCATCACCGAGCCCTCACGAGCAAGCCTGCACCCTGCTTGGGCACACACGTCCTCCATCTTCAGGGCAGCCATTTCCATTCCCCCGGGCTGCAGGAGCCTGGACTCCCAAGCAAGAGCGGCTGTGCTAGGCACTGAGCAAAGCTTAAACCTCCCTAATTAAAAGTGCTGCAGGGCCACAGCCTGTTGCAGAATGCAGGCCACCAGCGGCTGGAAAAAACGGGAACCAGAATGTAGAACACTGGGTCATGGCAGCAGTGTTTTACATGGAAATCGTGACTGGAAGCGGCTGCGGAGAGCGTCCGGGGGAGGCTGGGCACGCTTGCCGACAGGCGCAGCTTCCTCCTGCCTGCGGTGTGGGCAGCAGACGGGTTGCTTTAGAGGCAGCTCCCCAGCGCTTGGGAGATCTGGGACGGGATGTGCGGCCAGGCCTGATTCTGACCCCTCGTCCTGGTGGGGTTTAACCCCTCGGTCTGTCCACTCTGAGCTCAGGCACCTTGTCCTGCCTCAGTCTATGTTCTGTCCCAGAAGAGGTGCCTGGGTGCTCCCTGGAGGTGGTTTGTTACCCCAGCAGGGCGTCAGGCTGCCAAGGGCTGCTGAAATCTTAGCATCCTGTCCTGAAATTTCAGCCTGTCCCTAAATGGATGGCAGTACCCCAGGGAACCCTGTCCCGAGGGTCCCCAACCCATTGTGGCAGCCCTACACAGCCCCTCCGTGCTCCCCAGCTCTCCTCAGCCCCAGGAGATGTGACATAGGTCCATCCCTCTGTGTCCCCATCTCGTGCAAACGCCGTGCTTGGCCATTCTTGCTCGCCTCCAGGCCATCATCCTTCAGACCCCTGAAGCAGCTGATGGAGGCTGATGGGTGAGGATGGGGGAGCTGGGGGTGGCAAGAGCAGCAGCAGGGATGCCTCAAGGGTTAACAGCCCAGAAACAGCAATTCCAGAGGGGCTGGGAAGGAGGAATCTGAGTCAATTATTCCCAGTCTTGGAAATCATCGGCTTCTCTTCTTTTTTCCCTTTTTTTTTTTTTTTTAATTGTGTAAGTATAAATAGTGCTGCTTGCTGCCCTCCATCCGTGGGAGCAGAAAGCCTGTTGATTTATATGGTTTTCCTGACATCACATGAAGTGGTGGAAAACTGAATGGAGCCAACATTTTTCCTGCATTACGTAATGCCCCCTCCCTCCCTCCCAGCCCAGCTCTGCTATTCCTGCAGGAGCCTGACTGTTCTTTAACCTTTGTTTACTTCAACACAAACCCTTGCTTTTTTGCTTTTTTTTTTTGCTATTTTTTTGCTATTTTTTGCTTTGGCTTTTTATTTCACTCTGCTTTTTTTTTTTTTTTTTCCCCCTTTCTTCTTCCCATTTGCAAACCCCTGCTTGGTTTTTATTAACAGCCATTATCTGTTTATGAAGCAGCAGCAGCAGTCTGGCTCCATCGCTCTCTGATGGCTCCCGCATGCCAGCTCTTGTATTGGAGCCCAGCCAGAGCCGTAGCGTGGTGCTGAGCTGCTGGGTGCTGAGCTTCACCAGCTCCTCTCCATTTGTGCAGCTGCAGCGGAGGGTGGGGAGATCTTCATTCAGTGACTAAAAGCAGCAGCCGAGGGCTTGAGATGCTGGTCCAGATGATGCTCAGGCACCCATCCTGTCCTGGCTCCTGGTCCTTGCGCTGAGCTCTGAGCTCCTCTCTCCTGCGCCTGAAGCCATCTGCCAGTCGGAGACAAAAGTGGGGTGGCAGCGTGGCCCCAACTGCTGGGGTTGGGACCCCCCTCTCATGGCAGAGGCTCTTTTCATTGTGGTTTCATTCACTGGGGGAGCTTTATCGTTGCGATATCATGCTCCGACCTGAAACAGGCCCCTCACTTGCTTTCCGAACTCGAGTCATAAGCTTTTCATCTGGCTCGGGAGCGCGTGTGAGATCATCTTCAGCCCCCCCCCCCAACCCCCCTTTTGTACCAATTCTTCAAGGAATGTTTAAATTTTCCAGTCCTGTTCTTTCTAAATTTGGAGCGTCTGTTTACTCCCAGGATTCGGAAAGAATGTAACAATATCATCAGCAAGAAATCCCTCCCAGCCCTCCACTCGCCATCCTCCTCCTCGGCGAGCGGGCTGGCCTCGGCAGCGCTGGCCATGACCCAGGTCCTCTCCAGTCCAGCGGTGCCACGGCCGGGAACAGTTGTATTTGTGCAGTGGCAATGATCTGGAAGGGGCTGAGATTTGGGGGATTTTGGGAGAATCTACCAAAGGCAGGTGACTTCAGAGTGGACAAACTGAAGTAGTGAAAAAGGAAAGGGGATTTCCATTGCAGGAGCTGACTTGGGCTGCCCAGGCATGAGTGGATTCAGCACTGGCTGGAATTATTTTAGAAACAAGGACTCAGGGACAGATGATTTTAATAAAAAAAAAAAAAAAGGACTTTTTTTTTCTGCATAGGGACAGTCCTAAAAGGAGGTTAAACATCAGGGCAGCTGAATGTGACTTTGCTCATCCTTGACTGAAAATACCGTGATGCTTTTGTGTGTCATGTTGGTGAGAAGCCACATGCCAGCATCACATCTCCCTTGCTGCCTGCTCTGCTTGAAATGCATCGGGCTGGGGCTGTTTTAGAGGAAAAGAGAAGATGAATGAAAAAAAGCCAAGCTAGGCAGGTGCAAAAGCAGTGCATGGGCAGGGCAGAGGTTTAGTCAGAGTCCCTTTTAGTCAGAGTCTCGGGGGCTGGAGACAACATGTTCATCTGAAAGGCAGCAAAAACACAAATGAATCTGCAAAGCTTGTCATGGCTGATGCAGAAGCTAAAAGCTTAGCAGGATCCAGAACGGGGATTAAGGCATCTTTACAAACCCAGTGTAAGAAAAAAATAATCAAGGAAAGAAAATACCCCAAACACCTGCACTTTGGTTGTCAGTCAGAAGGTCTCTGATGGGAGTGGGGAAGCAGGACCCCACTGCAGCTGGTTATTTGATGGTCAGCTTCCTCATCGCTTGCTCTGGACAGCATCACAGTTTCATCTGACGACTTTGGTATGTGTGTGTCTCCTGGGGACGTAGCACATGCAGAGGACTTTGTCCTCTGGCTCCAGCAGAGCCTCTGCTCGGTACACAGGCCTGAAGACGCATGTGTAGGTCAAGCATTAGGGCTATTCCAGGTACCCTCAGGCTGCAAGGTCTAAGAGTGCTTACGGACTTACTGGCATGAAGCCATCAGATGTACCCACAGGTTTTTCTTCTAAAGTCTAATTACTGCCTCCAAACCTCCTGCAAAGCACCTCTGTCCACCCATGGATCTCTCCATCCCATAGCATACTGTGAAGAGCCAGAAGAGGCAGATCCTCAGCTGGCAGGAGTGTGGGAATGGATAAGGAGGGTGCAGGGGTGCGATGAGAGAGGAAAGGGTGCTCATGTGGGACTCTCAACTTCTTGCTTCTCCCAGATTTGGGAGTTTTGAAGAACCAGCTTTGCAAATAATGTGAATGGGGATCCTGGTTGTTCTTCATCTACAAACTGCCCATGTAACGCTTGGGAATGGAAGAAGGGTAAGAAGTGCTGTGAAGGAGGTTACGCATGGCTTTTTGCAGGTTTAGGTGTTGGGGTGCAGGGGGATTACCCACAGCGATGCTTTTCTTTTGACTGTCCAGAGGGCTGGAGGTAGGGCCCTATTGCCAGCCTGTTGGGAGAGGCACTGGTAACACCAAGGTTTGTTACAGTCCTGGAGGTTTAGGTAACGCTCCAAACCTTCCTCCCTCTCGCACAAGACATCTCTGTGTCCATGGCACTAGAGGAGTTGCTTTCCTGCAGCAAAGCCGTCTGGAACCATTTTGGCCAGGGCAGGACCGTGTTTTCTCGCCCTCTAGCCCCTGTCCAGTGGGTGCTGGCATCCAACCCCAGCCACCCAGCCCAGTGGTGGCCCTAGGCGGTGCTCCCAGTCTCACAGCTTGAGGAGCAGCATCAGGATAAGGTGCCCCCTTCCCACCCTCTGCCACAACCGGGAGATGCCTGGGAGGGTTTCAGCCCCAGCGGGACCAGCGGCTGCATCCCTGGGAGGGGTTAAGCCAGGTCACGTATGTGCGAGCTGATTGTATTCCAGACCTATGCTCTAAACCTCCCTGTTTAGCAACGCTGTCGTCAGACAACTTGTTTTCCCGATTCTATAATTACCCGGAGGAGCTTCCCCTCCCCCTCCAGCCGCGTTTTTAACCATCGGACCCAGAAAAGGCGAGCGAAAGGGCTGAACGTGGAGAGGCACAGAGGGGAAGGGGCTTAGGGAAGAGCAGCCCTCTGGTTGCCAAGACTCACAAAACCGCTGTGTAATTCCGTTTCTCATTTCTGGAAAGCCAACGGGAGGAAGGCAACTTCCCCAGTAAGAGATCCTGATGGGCAGGAGCTGCTGCCTAGTTATGGTTTCCTTCCTTTTGAGAAACATGCCTCCCCTCATCTGCCTCCCCCTTTCCCTGGGCCCGCGCCGCACACTCACGAAAGGTCGGTGCTGGCAATTACTATGAGGTCCTGGCACTGGGTGGAGAGAGGAGCTGCTGGCTGCTGCCCAGCTGGGCTCGTGCCAGGCTATAGGTGCTGTCATGATGGGTATGTAGGCGCTGAACGGGGGCTCGTTCTGCTCCCTGCTCTTGCAGGCAGGTTGTATGAGTCTCTCTGACCCGTCGCAGATGTCTTTCCAGTGAGTGCTGTGGCAATGAGAGTGAAGCAAGGCTGGCGAGGCTGGGCATCTCTGCCCAGGTGATGCACCTCTGTCTCCTATAGAGGGGCTGGAGGCAGGATGGGCAACAGCCTGGCCAGGAGGAGCACCTGGGGAAAGGGGCCGAGGGGCAGCAGCTGATATGTGGGATGTTGCCTTTCACCTCTCTACTTGCCAGCTCCCCCCTGCCCCAGGACCAGCTCTCAACCCCTACCCTGGTCCTGGCAAAGGGGTGAAGAAGGTGGGGAGAGAGCAAGGAGGAGGATGCTGCCTGAGGAACGGTGGCTGCAGGTGGCATCTCCATGTGGCTGGACCTCCAGATGGCTTCCCCCAGGAAGGGGGTTGCTGACTACCCTCGCTTGTCTTTTGCTGAGGGGCAGAGGGATGTGGGACACCGGTGAGCCTCTGGCATAGAGGGCTGTGTGGTGGTGTCGTGCCCAGCTCCCCAGCTGGGGCTCCCAGCAGCCCTGAACTGAAAACTCCATCCAAACACATCCTAAAGGAACATGCCAGTAGCAAAATAACTTATGTCGAGGGTTCTTACAAGCCTGAAGGAGTCAGGCAACTGGAGGGCAGTGAGGGAAGGCAAACACATACATGTGTACCACTGGGTCAAGGACAGGTTGGTGATTGCACCCCTCAATTCTCCACGTGCTTCCTGCAGCATCCCCCTCGGCTGGCACAGCGCGGCCAGCCAGCCCCTGCCCCTGCCCCTCCCAGCGATGGTTTCCACCCCAGCACAGCCCCGGCCACAGCCAATGGAGCGGGTCACAGCCGAATCAATCTCCTGCCAGCATGGGTCGAGCACCGCTGGCACAGTGGCGGTGGGAGATGGAGGCATCTCCATTGCCGGGAGCTGTTGGCACTGGCCACCAGCATCATGCGCCCTCCCTTGTAGGGACAGAGGTGGCCAATGTGGGGGACCACGGACCCCCTGGGGAGCTGCTGTGGGAGCTGCTTCCTGAGCGTAGCTCTTGGGGGAAAGCTGCTCCTTTCTCTTCCAGCCTAGTTGGAGCACGCTTTGAATTTTATCCAACCTCTGACCCACATCTGATAATAATCAAACCATATTTGTTACAACAACAAGGCTCGTTAGGAGGCTGGCTCCGCTCGGGTGGGGGGGGAGGGGAGAGCACTTAGTTAATGCCAATGACCTCATCTCATGTGATGTCATTCAAAGGAAAAACACT
Organism: Athene noctua; assembly: GCF_965140245.1. Lineage (NCBI taxonomy): Eukaryota > Metazoa > Chordata > Aves > Strigiformes > Strigidae > Athene > Athene noctua. The sequence continues at coordinate 18,040,864 of NC_134050.1, forward strand.
GAAGTCACTCACATATGGCTCAGCCTGGGGTTTTTCAGCCCGTAAAGCTTCAGATTTTCAAAGGCACAATACATGTTCCCCCCCCCCCCCTTCCTCCTCCACTTACTATAATCCTGAATGATTTTCTGGAGGCCTGGGCTCAGACCAATAAACTCATAAGGAGCTGTGTGGAGACGTATTAAGGAGTCCCGCGGGTGGGAAGGGGGGACAAGTAATTCTCTCCCCCAGGACAAATGCAAAGGAGAAAATACATCAGCCCCCACCTGCTTCAGAAGCCACCGCTGCTGGGCAGACCCTGGTGGGACTGGGAAAGCCCATTCCTACACGGCCCCTCTCGCTGGACTTTTGCACGTGAGAAGGCTTTGGCGGGGGGTGCATCTCCTCCAGCCCGCAGTCCTGCTCCGGAGGGAGCAGGCAGATAACTCCATCTGATGCGGCCACGCGCAGGTGTGAGCAACCCAGCGCCCAACACCACCCCCCCCCCTTTCCCCGCCAGCTGTTGGGGCCTGTTCGCTTCCAGCTGTTTGAAACCATTCCAGGATGAGCATCCCTCCCGGGTGATGCTCTCGGTGGAGACATCAAGAGGAAAGATGAATTGATGGTTAGGGACCAGCTGGCCGGTGCTCAGCTCTGCCCTGCAGCAGAGAACCTTGGAGAAGTTAATCAAGCTTTTGTGCCTCAGTTTCCCCCTTGCGAGATCGTGGCGTTGCCCTTCCTGGCACTGGGGTTCAGAGCTCAGCATCCCCCCGGGGGATGCATGTAGACCTTGCCCCTGTGGGAAGGGGGCAGGATGGGGTGCAGCCGTGGGGTGACAGTCCCCGGACGGGGGGGACAGCGGGGAGCAGGGATGGAGAGCGGTGCTGCCTCCCCTTCGGCGCGGGGGTTTGATCACACACCGCTCTGGCCGGTGCTAAAATGCGGTGTGGGCATTACCTCCCTCCCCCCCAAGCCCCTGGCCCCAGGTTAACTCCGCGGGGCCCGATCCGGCGCGGTGCAGTTGCGCATCTTCCGCCGCGGCCGCTCGCTGCCGGGTTGGGGAAGCGGAGGGGGGGGAGCGCTTCGGACGGGCGAGAAAATCGCGGTTGCGCCTTTGAGCGGGGAGCAGCCGCGTGTGCCGGGCTCGCCGCGCTCCTGCGTGGCCGTGTGCTGAGTGAGGAACGCGGCCGCGGGCCTGACCCGTTAGCTGGGAGCGCTGGGAGCACTGGGAGCGCGGCGGCGGAGGGCTCAGCGCGGCGCTGAGCTCATTCAGGCTGGAGCAGGAGGAGGAGGAGGAGGAGGAGGAGGAGGCGGTAGCGGGGGGGCGGCCGGGGAGAGGGGGCTGCGCCGGCCCCCCTGCTCCGCTCCATTTCTTTTTAGTGCTTTTTATGTTTTCGGCCTGAAGGCTGGAGCCGGGGGGAGGCTGGCGGGGCTCTGCCGCAGGGGGGGGCTTTGGGGTTTTGTTTTTTTTTTTAGTATTTTGCTGGCCCGCCAGCCGTGGGCAGGAGTTGCCCCGCCAGCCGCCGGCGCTGCCTGGATGCCGGTGGATGTGCTGCTCGCCCCCTCCGAGGACCAGTTCTGGACAGACATGCGCGAGGGGAGGATGAAGCTGAAAATAAGGGTGCGGAGGCTGAAGGAGAGCAGGGACGGGAGAGGTTTGTCAGCCGGCCGGCCTTTTTTTTCTTTCCTTTCTGTCCTTCCGACGGGTTCGGAGCGGGGAGAGGGGGCTGCTCGGCCGGAGCCCGGCCGGGGAGCGGAGCGCGGGGGCCGGCGATACAAAGCAGCTGGCGAGCGGGGGGGATGGAGCGGTCGCCCCCCGCTAGCCAGGGGGGCGATGTGGGTGCGCAGCCGGCCGGGGGGGAGCGGCAGGGAAGGAGCTGGGCGGAGCGGGCAGCCCCGCGGGCAGGTGAGGGGCTGCGGGCGGCGGCCCCGGCGTTAGGCGGTTTTCCCACCCGGTGCGGGGGCCGGTGAGGCTGCCTGGCCCGGGGGGGCACCGCTCCGGTGTCCCCTGAACCTTCCTCCGTCCAGGCAAGCTTGGCGAGGGCGCGGACGGAGCAGCGGAGGAGGAGGAGGGGAGGAGGAAGGCTGCGGGAGCCCGGGCGGGCTCTGCCGCCGGCATCTTTTTTTTTTCGGTGGGGTCCCCGGGCAGAGGGGAGGGCGCGGGGGAAAGGACGGGCGAGGGGGGCGAGGGGCGATCGGCCGAGAGCCCGCAGGCAGGCAGCTGCCCGACGGAGCCATTTCGCTTCCCTAACGCGGGTGCCGCCTGCCCGTCTTTGGGGGGTTCGTTCAGAAAAGGGGGTTGCAGTGTTTCCACCCCACGGTGCCAGAGTGAGGGGCAACCAGAGGAAGGGGATATAAACTGGGGCAGCTTAAAAATAATGCCGAGTCTGGAATGACCTAGATTACCAAAGGGCTGAATCAAGAAACTTCCCCTCCATCACCACTTAAAATGGGAGCCTGCTAAAAGTGCTTGACAGGTTTTTGTGGCATGAAGCACATAACCCAGCGATGGTGTCATTAGTAATAAGTCACTCCTGGAAATGACACATTTTTCTTTACTTAGAACGAGTAAGGCTGGTCCAAAGCAGGCACAGTCACTGGATGAAAAGCAAGCCCAGCAGCTCGGGGAGTATGTCCGTGGTTGTGTGGGTGGAGGGCTTCCTTTCTGCCGCTTTTCCTTTTTTTTTAAGGACGTTTTCCGCTCTTCTGGGAGAATGGGAGGGGGGTCTGGGACCAGCCTGTGAGACCAGGGTGGGCTGTCACGGGTTGGGAGGCAGTGGGGTGATAGAGCAGCATATGGGCAGAGACTGTTTGGGGTGACCGTTGGGGAAACGGGGAATTCACATGAATCCGTAACAGGGCTGATTCATCGCCTTTCCCATCCCCAGTGCTTAGAGGAAAAAAAGGAGCCAGCAGTGGGGTGATGAAATTTGGTGCCGAGTGAATGAAGGGTGAAACCTGCGCTGGGGAGAAGCACAGGCTGGGCAGGGGTGTGCAGGGGGGACGGGGGGCTAGACCAGCACCAGGCATCTCCAGTGCACTGAGATGGGTGGAAGTGAGAGAGCATCACCCAGGAGAGGAGAGGGTGAGCTGGCTGGGCTGCCGAGCACCGGGATTTCACCCAGGTGGGTGGGAAGGGCACACAAGCAAGCGGGCTGCCCACATCGGGCATCACTGGGGAAAAGCAAAGGGGGCTGCAGTGCCAAGAGAGGAACAGGGAGGATGGAGGCGGGGGGGGGGGAAACTCAGAAATGTCCCAGGCAGCAGGAAGTGCTGACAAAGCCCTGGAGCTTCCCAGAGCACAGTAAGGGTGGCATAAGCAGTGTTTCCTCACGCTGCCCGGCTTAGCTGCTGGCACCAACGGGCTCCCACCCAGCACGAGAGCCAGGGAGATGGTGTTTTGTAAAGGGACATTTTCCCAGCGGCTCTAGAGGTTGATATGTGGCGTGCCTGGCCCCTCTGCCTTCCTTCCTTCGATTCAACCTGCCGCAGAGATGCTCGGCCAAACACTCAGGCTCACTGCCCTGCCCTAGGGTTTTGCAGGTCCCCCCCAGCTCTCATCATCTCCTGCCATGCCTCAGTTCAGCAAGGTGGTTTAACGCTTGGGGACAGACGTGTCAGGGCACTGGGAGCAGCATGTCCCCAGGGGGCTGGGATGATGGGGAGGCATCCAGCCACCATGCTGGCCACTGAGCCGGCACAGCAGTGGGGGAGCCGTGCTGGCGTGGAGGCTCCTCCAGCAGCAGCCGAGGCGCGTGCTCACTTGCATGCCCCACTGCCCCTCGCCACGTGCCGCCCTGGCAGCGGCTCTCAGCCACCGCAGGCATTTTAATGAGAGCTGGGCAGAGCCCGGCTTTTCTCAGCCCCCTCAGCTGCCAGGAGCCTTAGGGGGGCAGAGGGTCTCCAGCACAGGCGTAAAACCCACCGGTGGGGCTGCAGGCTGCTGTGAAAGCTCCAGCACCTGCATAGGGAACTGGTGTCTGAGCAGCTCCGGCTGCTGCTCTTTTACACTCATTATAGGAGCAATGAGGGTGGGCTATAAACCACCTCTTTAACACTGCCTGCAGGTCTCCTGCCAGCTCCTGGTGTGAGAGCTGGGGGTGTGGAGGTGGGGTGCAGTGGCTGCTGGCCCAGGGAGGGTTTTCAGGTCCAGCTGTGCCAGTTCCCCTCCTTGCTGCCACAGACTGAGGGCACAGCGGGGTGACATGTCACCTCTTCTTCCCGCTGCGGGGCTTTTGGGTTGGATGTGCTCCACCGTGCACGTGAGGGGCTGGCCAACAGGATATGTCCCTGCTGCTGGGTGTGTCTCTGGGGGGACGTTTAGGAGACTCATGGAGCTGGGGGTGTTCAAGAGGTATGTCCCAAAGAGCGGTTTTGGGCTGGGGCAGGTGCCCTGGGCAGCCCTTTCACAGCTTCTTGCAGTTGGCAGGGTGCAGCATCAAGGCCAGGGCTGTTGGGTTGTTTCAAGGGGCTCTGAAGGAGGTGAGTCTATGGAGCCGGAGATAAATGGACAGTCTGCAGCTGTCAGAGCAAGATGTGTGAGGGTTTTCAAGCCCTGTCATTTCCCTGTCTGCACTTCAAGCCTCCAGCCTAGGCAGAGGACCTCGGTGCAGGGAGGGACGCAGGGAGCAGCAGGGAGCTGGGATAGCCCTGCTTAACGTGCCCCGCACCTCCCTTTTTATCCCCAGCAGCATCTCCCCTAACATCCAGTGCAGCTCAATGGATTTTAAATCTGCAAACCTGGGACTTACCACCAGGAGGAAAACAATGCCACATCACGTCCCTGTCCTTAGCCAGGACTTTGTCACCTTCTGTGTCACCCTCCCCGCACCACCACTGCTGCCCTGCCTTGGCAGAGAGGGAACAGGGCAGCTTGCAGGTGATGGGTGATGGCTGAGATGTTGTCAGTGTCCCAACCGTGAGCTGGGTGTCCCCAGAGACCACCTGACAGTGACAGCCAAGGCAGTGGAGGGGTGTCCAGGTGCAGCAGGGTCCCAGCTCGGCAGTCCTACACGTCTCTCCTTCCAGCTAATGATCTCCTTCCATGCCCATCAGCCCCACACCAGCACTGGGGCTTTTTGTTCATTTTGGTTTTAGCCACCTCAGGGTCTTACACAGCCGCTGGTGCAAGGGGAGGCTGGCAAAGGGCTCCTCGCTGTGCCGTTTGCTGCTCAAAGGGAAAAGTCACAGTGCTCCCCAAGAGTTACAGCAGTGCTGGTACCACAGGGGCTTATTCAAAGATGCTACTGGCATCTCTCCACAGGCTGAGGGATGGGCTCAAGAAGGATTTCCGGGCTGTCCACCTTCCCTCTGTGGCATCTGTTCTCCCAACAAATCCAGTTTCACTGGGAGGTTGTGATAGATGTTCAGCTGGAAAACGTGCAGAGGGCAGGGCCTGGTAAAGATGGAGGTAGGGGAAAAGTAGTGTGTTTTTTCCTTCTGCTCTGTTTGCTGCCAGGGCCATGCAGAGCAGGGCTGGGGGCTGGCCCAAGGGGTTTTTGCAGGGCACAGCAGGAGATAGAAGGGTGGTCAGCACCCCAGGAGCAAAGTCCGGGATGGGGGAAGAAACAGGTTTCGGTTGTTGCACTCTTCTGGCACTAAGTTGCTGCAACACCCCGTGCCTCAGTTTCTCTCTTTCCTCAGGGAGGTGACAGCACTCACCTCCTGAAACTGCATTTCTCTTTAGCCCCACCTTGAGCTGGCCACCATTAAGGGGTTTTATGTCTCTGGGGGCAGTGCTGAATGAATCCCCCAAAGCTGGGGGGTGATTTTAACCCCTCAGCCCTCCCAGAGACCTGCCTGATGCTGGTTCTTGGCTCTTCCTTCCTCCATCTTCAGCAGGAGCAGTGAAGGCATCCCCACTTCTGGCCTGGTTCCCCGTGTCCAAACATCCCCCTCTCCTCCTGGGCCCCACCTCTGCCTCAGGTAATTGCAGGAGACAGGAAAACACTGGCTTTTCCATGGAATGGTTTTGAGAGCCCTCAGGAGTGCTGGAGCCACGAGCAGGGTATGGGGCTGTGCTGCACAGGGACCAGCTCCTCCCCAGCAAGCCCTCGCCAGGCTCGAGGGGACCATGAGGAAGAAACCAGAGATCCCCAAGCACCCGCTCCACGTCAGATACAAATCCTTCCTGAGCTTAATTCCCCACATGCCAAGGGTGCTCCCGGCACCAGCACATCGAATAAAAAAGACTAGAAAGACCCATTGCTGCCCTGGCTCCTCACTCATGGGGCTCTGCCACTCTCCCAACAAAAGCTGGGATCCATGGCCCCAGGTATAGAGGGGGGAAAGCCCAGGTATCGGTTGGAGCCCAGCCAGGGACATTCACTGCCTTTGGGATTGTTTTGAAGAGCTGCTTTGCTTTCTAAAAATGAAAGGCATGCTAGAGCAGCCGGCGGGGGTGGGATGAGCATTGCTCCGAGGTTGGGATGGTGTCAAGTACCCAGCCTCATCTCTAGGGTTTTCCCCAAGCCCAGGCTGCCCTCAGCAGCTGCAGGCATGGGGAAATGAGGACAGGCAGGATGGGAGCATGCCTGGGCTCCCAGACACAGGGTTGAGGTTTTGCTTGAGACAAGCCGGGTGAGCTGTGGGCATCATTTTGGGTGTCGGCATCCTCTGGTTGCTGGCAGCGTGCTGGGGTAGGCACCACAGCCGAGGGTGTTGCTGCCACTCTCTGCAAACGTCGCCACCTGCTTCGCAGCCCCCTCTCCCCTGCCTGGACTTCCCCGGGCAGGGCTGGCAGAGGATCTGCTGCCGGGCGAGTGCCGGCGGAGGCAGGCAAGGGGGAGAGAGCGGCGTGCCCCGACCTGCTTTAGTTATGAGATCACCCCATGCTCCCGACTTCTAAAGAGCAATACAAAGCCATACACGGCCCCGGGCAGCTTTTGATGGTGAGCATGAGAGGCTGGGGACCCAAGCAGTCACCGATCCCCCAGGGCTGCACTTGTGTGCACTCTGCTCCCCAAAAATGTGCTGGGTTCCTTTGGAAGAATTCCCATGTTGTTTTGCATGAGTCCAGGGGTCAGATCTGCGCCCCACTCGACCCTATATGCTGCAAGCTTCCCTGGGGGCAGCTGAAGGAAACCTTTCCCACAGGGTTTCTGCTCGAGCATCCCCCAGGCATCGGTGGTGTGTGTTCAAAGTGGGGCAAAGCAGGGAGGTTGCACGTGTCCATGCAGGGCTCTGGCCGGTGATTTACGCCCCTTGGCAGTGGGGACGCAGCGCAGGGATGAGCAGTAACAGGAGCTGCGCTGCACCTGTGCTGGGCCTCCTGCTTTCCCTCTGATTTAATGTCCCAGTTGAGAGGTGATGTCACTTTGGAGGGAGCCAGAGAAAAGGAAGTGCTGGAGAAGATAAGGTGCTTTAACTCTACCCCTCCCAGTTTGGTCAGGTTTTGGATCTGAGACCTGTGTTAGCTGCCAGCCAGGAAGACGTTAGAGAGGGGAGAAAAGAGGTTGGTTAGAGGACACATTCCTCTTTGGGCAGTGGGAGCTGACACCAGGAGCTGCGGTGATGGAGGACCTTGGATGTTCCCAGGTGGTGTGAGCATGATTTGAGGCACTTCTCTGGCTTCTCTATTACCTTTACCTCCCAAACACGTGGGGTTGGTTGTCTGCAGCATCAGTCACACCCTACCAGAGCCTGGGTGCCATACCAGCAGCCAGGAAGGTGCTCCAAGAAGATCCGCAGGAATGCTGGCAGGGTGCTGGAGAAGGTAAATTGAGAATGTGCCAAGGCTGCCCTACTTCTGAAGGAGAGAAACTGAATGGAAAGGTCATTACCAAAGGCTCATCAAAACGTCTTGTTTAGCTGTGAAGATGGGCCAGGGATTCCCATGGTGCTGTGTCCAGAGACTTGAACTTTCAGAAGGATCTCATGGGGACATCCTGGTCCCTCTGGCAGTCAAAGTTGGTCAAGCCTCAAAGTCTTCTCTGCCCTTTGGGTGATGTCAAGCTGCATCTGCTCACTCACATGACTGGGAAAACCTCAAGGGAGCCTGGTGGGCTGATATGACCCAAGGTCCTCTCTGTTGCACCAAGCTGCCACCCAGCTGTCCTCAGCTGGAGGGAAGTGAGGTTGAGCCACCACTAGCCCGACCTGGCTCTACCCCAGAGAATGGGATTGGTGAGCAAGAGCAAATGAGGATCACCAGTGGCCTTACGCAACCGCGCAGGACGTGTGAAAGCAGTGGGGGTTTTCCAGCTTCCCGAGCTGCCCACCATGCAGGCAGGGCAATGCTTGCTGCCCTGCTCAAGTCAGTGTTCTTGCCACTTGAGCTGGGGACTGGCTTTCAGGCAGACTCATACACACTTAGACCATGCTTCTGACCGTGCCAGACACTGTGATGATAGCTCTGGCTCAGATGCCACCTACCACGGCCCCAGCTGGGGGTTTTCTCTCAATATCTGGCTTTGAGATGCTGAAGCTGGGTATGACTGCCCAACAGCCTGGTGCAGTAAACTGGGCGCTGCTTGCTGTCACATTCAGTAAGGTCAGAGCATGAAAAATGGCAATGGCCTGCAGGTACTGATGTGGCAGAAATCACGGGCTCAGCGGGGATGGGCAGAGGGAGCATCTCTCAGAAGCCACAATGTGTAAGTGTAACCATCGTGGCAAGCTTTGGGCTGACCTCCCCAACCTTTGCGCTTGGTTGAGCTTGCTTGTTGTCATCCTGCCCTGGCGGGTTTTGCTATCAAAAAGTGACCCTGGTTGTCCTCAGAGTAGTAGGCAGCCAAGAAAAGGACTTTCTCTTTTTGTCGTTTGTCTGAATGAAGTTGTGAAGAGCAGGGGGGGTGTGGGATGCCTCACGTGTGTGTTAATACCCAGCTGCGGCAGGAAAAATCAGACCTGAGTCTTCATTCCTTTCTCCATGTGTGTGGCACAGTCATCACGTGTCTGCACTGATTAGCAATGACTGATGGCTTTTTGCTCCTCAAAGCTCTGTTCTCAGTGTTGCAGGGTTATCACCGCTTTGTCCCCAGCCCAGGCCTTGGAGTGCCAGGTACTGATGATCTCAGCCTTGCTGCTATGAGCTCAATGTCCCCATTTTCTCCGCAGGAGGCTTTGCTACCTTCTCGTCCTGCTTCCCGGGGCTCTGTGAGGGGAAGCCAGCTGCCATCCTGCCGATGAGCATCTCCCAGCCATGCTTGCCTGTGGCCAACGTCGGCCCCACACGCATCCTGCCGCATCTCTACCTGGGCTCCCAGAAAGATGTCCTAAACAAGGTATGGCCCTGTTGAGGGGACACATCGGCCATCGTTCCATCTGGGACCCCAGCCATGCAGAGGGGTGAGGGCATTAAGGACTCAGTGAGAGGGCCACACGTGGTCGGTCTGACCCTACCAGGAGGCTGAAGGCAGGGAGTGCATAGGCAGAGCCTGGCAGAATTGAGGAGGGTGCTCGCAGGATGGGTTGTCTCATATTGATGAGCTCTGGGGTGGTCAGACTCTTCCCAAGTACCTGTAGCAAACTCAGGGGCAGAAGGAGCATGGCTGGGAAAACCCCTGGGCTTGGAGGGGGAGTTACCACAACTGGAGGAAGATGTGGGACAGGAGCCAGCTTTGCACCCACCCGCCGCGCCAGCCAGGCTGCCAGATAACACCAATTTCAGCAGCCCTGTGATCCCCTCGGGAGCCAAAGAGAGTGGGAGCAAGCTGGGGTATTCAGCTGGGGTATTCAGCAAGGGGCAGGGGCTTGTTCAGGAGGCTCAAAAATGAGCAAAGTTTTGCTGTGGGGAGAGAGCAGAAAAGAGGGATAGTGCCCTTTTAAAGGTGCTGGAAGGGCTGTGCTGTGATGTCACGCCAGGGAAGGAATTTTGTTTAAAGGAAAAATAACAGTGAGAAGAAAGAAAGAGGAATTGCAGTTAAAATGCCGCCGGGCGCCTGCCTACCGCGGGCAGGAGGGAGCCAGCCAGGCGTCCTCGCCCAGGGCAGGCAAGGGGGGAGAGGGACCACGACACTGGAGGGAGTTGGAGACAGAGAGGAGGGAGAGAGAAATTATATACAGGGAGTAGAAGGAAATGAAAGAGAAAAATGCCAAGAATGTGAGTCCGGGAGCTGGGCTGGCTCCGCCAAGCCGAGGCCGGGCTCGGCAGAGCCTGCTGGGGTGGGCAGGAACTGGCCACTGGAGAGCCAGGGCCAAAATCCTGGTGCAGTCTCCTGAGGGGCCAATGTCAGGCAGGGAAACTGATGGTTTCTTTCCCTCCCCACCTCCTCAGAGGGTTTTGTTCATCTTTTGGAGCTCTGTTTTCTGCCATCCCCACGATGTGGCCAGAAGATGCTCTGTTCATAGGCAGCAGAGAAAGGTCAAGTGCAAGGCCGTGCATGGGCGATGCTTCTCTTCTCCAGCATGTTGCAAAGGAGAGATCCCACACGGCAGCTGCACACACTCTGATGTGTGGAAAGACTCTCTTATCTCCACGTTTTCTCCTCCCATTTAATTGTGGGTCTTCCCTGGAGTAGTGCAGACCAAGCACTGAGACCTGGCAGCTGGCAGAGGTGTTCCCCCACTTTTTATAAGCAACCTGCTCCCACTTGTACAGGTGATACCTGATCTGATGGGACGGGGAAAGAGACAGGGGTCAGATGAACCATAAATTTGGTGTCAACACCACATATAGGTGAAGCTGGTTGTAGCCTTGGAAGGGAAGAAATGGAGCTTGGTGTGGATGCAGCAGTAGGCAGCCAGCAAGCCAGTTCCCTGATGGACAGCCTATAGGTCAAACTTCACCCCCTCACCACAGTTTTTCATCTGGCCCTATTTACCTAAGGTCTCCCTTGTGCCACTGCATTTTACTGAGTCAGAAATACAGGCCGTGATGGTGGCTATTGAGCGGCCAAAGCAGAAAAGTCACGGGAAACAAGTCCAGGTTCACTGCAGTGTCAGAAAGAAGCAAGAGATGGTTCCCCTCGCCACCTGTCTATGTCCTAACACAAGAGCGTATGTTCACAGTGAAGAATTGTGAACAACTAACAAATCTGTGAGAACTCCTGATGTGCATCTGAGGGGTGTGGGAGCACGGGTTGACATTGGTTAACATAGGGTGCTACCGATGACTCCCCCCACTCTGTTGGTGAGATGCCTCCTCTCTCCCTCAAAGCTTTCACCCAGAGTTTTCGCCAGTTTTCTTTCCTGTAATTTCCTATTCCTCTCATACTGGGGTTCTTGGGTTTTCCCCTCTGGAACCCCCTTCCAGGTGTCTTTCGTCTCGCTTACTTTTACTTGGACCAAAGCAAAGATCTGCTGAGGTTCAAATCTGTGTCATCTAAACTGACACAACCTTCTCAGTTGGTCTCTGCTGTACTACCATCAACTAGGCCAAGGCAGCAGTGGGAGACCCACAGGAGAAAATACGGGGATGGGAGAAGGCAGGGGGTGCATGGCAGGGCAGATCTTCAGCACTTGGTGCTAGCTGAACTCAGGCGATCATTCGATTGCTTCTTTCCCACCAGGACTTGATGACGCAGAACGGGATAAGCTATGTCCTCAACGCCAGCAACTCCTGTCCCAAGCCAGACTTCATCTGTGATAGTCACTTCATGCGCATTCCTGTCAATGACAACTACTGTGAGAAGCTCCTTCCCTGGCTGGACAAGTCCATTGAATTCATTGGTGAGCTTTTGCTAATGCTTGCAGACCCTCCAGTTTTCATCTTTCAAAACGTGAACGCTTCTTCTGTCCTCCATGGTCTTATTCTCAGCAACCCTTGTTCTTTCACGCAAAGGGGTTGAGGGTTGGGGAGGGAGACTAGAGTCATTTTGCTCACCGTCTCTGACTGCATTGGTGCTTTTCTCTCTGTTTCCTCCACAATGCACCAGACAAGGCCAAGGTGTCCAGCTGCCAGGTGATTGTGCACTGCTTGGCCGGGATCTCCCGGTCGGCCACCATCGCCATCGCCTACATCATGAAGACTATGGGTATGTCATCAGATGATGCTTACAGGTGAGTGTTCCCCGGAGGGCAGGGAAGGGTTACGCTGGTATGCTTCACTCCAGAGAAGAAAAGCAAGCTGAGCCCAGAAGGAGGGGGTGGGAGCTCCTAGAAGCTCTGTCTTTCCTTGGCTGAGTCCTGGTGAAACCAAACCAAACCTCCCATCGTAAAGTGCATGCAACGAGGAATGGTTTGGGGCAGTAAAACAGAGCAGGGAAGCAGTCCCAGCTCTAGCCCTGGGGCATCCCGAGGCCCCATGGTTCCCCAAGACCCCTTTCTTTGGAGGGTCTGGTCAGAAGGTCCTGGAAGATGCCTCTTCTCCCCAAGGAGGCTGAGAGAGTAGGGGTGACCCGCTGAAGGACCAAGCACCAACCGGGGCTGTCTGTGCCTCTCGGCAGGTTCGTTAAGGACCGTCGCCCATCCATCTCACCCAACTTCAACTTCCTGGGCCAGCTCCTGGAGTACGAGAGGAGCCTGAAGCTCCTCAAGGCCCTGAAGTCAAAGGGCGACCGGGGCGAGGGGGACACCCAGCAGGACTCGGCAGAGGCGGCTGAGGGCAGCCGGCATCCCCCACCACCTACCTCAGAGAAGGCCGAGGAGGTGCCAAGAGGCGCTGGCTCGGCGTCCCCCCACAGTGACCCTGAGCGGCAAGGCGGGACCCCGAAGGTCCTGTCGCCCACCACCCTGCAGCAGGGCCTCAACGGCTTGCACCTCTCCTCCGAGCGCATCCAGGACACCAACCGCCTGAAACGCTCCTTCTCCCTGGACATCAAGTCCGCCTACTCCCCCGGCCTGCGGCAGGACCCCCCCGGACCCCCCGGCCCTGGGGACGCCCCCAAACTTTGCAAGCTGGACAGCCCCTCGGGCCCCAGCGGCCTTGGCCCCTTCTCCCCGGGGGCGGACAGCCCCGACCGGCCGAGCGGGCCCGACCTCCTGCTGGAGGCCAAGGTGAGGCAGCGGCGGAAGCACCGGCACCCGGCGGGCTCGCCGGCCCACGGGCTCAGCCTCAACGTCGGCGGGGCCTGCGCCGCACACAAGAGCCCCGGTGCCGAGGACGGGCTGCCGCCGCGGCTCGGCCAGCCGGCCTCCGCTTCTGGCGCGGCCACCACCTCCGCCTGGAGTGGGGTGCACCTGGAGTCCCCCGGCACTCCCTCCGGCGAGGCCGGCTGGTACTTCGGCATGGACTCCGGCGGTGCCAGTGGTAGCGGCGGGAGCCTGTTTGCCAGCACCGGCCCGTACCCGCCACCATTCGGGTGCGGCGGGGTGGCGGGCAGCTGTGAGATCAGACTGAGGGACAAGGCACGGGCCGAGCCGCGGGACGGGCGGCACAGCTGGCACGAGGAGGCCGGCGCCGAGAAGCAGTTCAAGCGGAGGAGCTGCCAGATGGAGTTCGAGGAGACCATGTCCGAGGGCAGGGCCCGGGAAGAGCTGGGCAAAATCAGCAAACAGTCCAGCTTTTCGGGCAGCATGGAGATCATCGAGGTGTCCTGACACCCACCCGGGGCACCTGGAGAGCGGGACGGGGACGGGGCGGGGGGATATTTAAGCTGGGGGGAGAGGGGAGGGGAGGGGGGCGGCGGGGTTGTGGGGGGAGTATTTATACCTGCGCGTGCATTTTCGGGAGCGCACACGCTGAAACCGAAGCGAAGGTGGATGAGTCTTTCCAGAGTCGGGAAACATAGTGGTGGATGCTTAGTGTCCCTCTGCACCCTGCCCTTGTCCTTCCCCCCCATCCCCAGGGGGTCCCAGCCCTCGGAGACCCGCGCTTGAAATTTGGGCATAAAATTTGAGCGGGAAGGGCCAGGGGTAGCAATTTTGGCTGCTGGGATGGGGCACAGTGTCTGTGGGAGGGACCATGGCTGCTCCTTCCCTGCACCCTGGTGCACTAAGCATGCTCTCCTGTGTTTCTCTGGCTAAGTACCCTAAAAATGCTGCACTGGAGCAGCCCTATACATATATAAATATATATTATATATAATATAAAGAAAAAAAACACGAAAACACACACACAAAGGAAAAGGTAAATGGTTTTACTGCAATTTTTATTGAGACGTAAATAATATTTCAATTTTTTTGTTTTGTTTTTAATTTATTGAAGCTGTTCATTCTGGCAATGATTTGCAGACAATGTGGGGCGGTACTTTCAGCTCTATTTTTACTGTGTATGGTATTTAAATCTGAAATACGAGTTTCTAAGCAATATCTGAGGCCTGTGGCTCCTTCTATAGCTCATGTCGACGACAAAGATTTTCCCTGCCTTTCCTCCAGGCACAGCGACAAGGGGACAGGAGACTCTTCTGGGCACTTTTTCTAGAAATGAACAAGTGAATGAGCAAACCATAACACACAAACTGAGCCAGAAAACTCTCTTCTGGAAGCTGCTGCCGCTTCTTCACCCCTTGATCTGTGTTTGCTTCTCCTCATCACCATCCTGGTCATCTCCCCCATCCTGGCCATCATCCTGTCCCAGCCATTGTCCCCATTCTGGCCATCATCACACCCCAGCCATGCCCTCCCCCCGCCCCAGGCTGCCCATCCTCACCAGAGAGGGTGAGGAGGGAGTCACCCGAAGCAGAGGGAAGGGTGCTTGGTGTCCAGCTGCATGGGGAAGGGGAAGGTGTCGGAGCCTGCCACAGCGGAGGCAGGGAGGGGAGGCTGGTGGTAATTGGGATTTCTTGTCAGGGGGTGTCTTGCCGGCCTGCCCCAGCCCAGCTCCCCCTGACCTCAGCCACGGAGTTATGGGCACCGTTTTCCCATTGGGGACAGTGGTTGTTCAGGCTTCCCCCATCCTTCGCTTCACATCCAAGAAACTCATGGGGAGAGTGTTTGCAGGTGCCGGGGCTTCCCTGGCCCTGTTCCCCTCCAGGCCAGCTCCCCTCCTTCCAGCAGGTGATGAGCTGGCCGGACACAAAACTCTGCAAGCACACAGGGGGCACAAACAAATTACTTTTCAGAGACTTTTGGCTGCTTTCTGTGATCCCAATGGGGAGCCAAGCTCTTGCCCCTGAACCCCAACATCAGGCTTGCTGCAAAGCTGCTTGCTGGAGCTGTAGGCACTGAACTGCCTCCGCTGCAAAGTACATCTCTCCGTGCGGCTGTCTTTGCTTTCTCCCTTGTCTCACACTAGTTTGCAAAGCTAATACCTCAGGGGTCTCTGTTTGTGCATGTCTGTCCTGTGTCATCCTTGGAGTGTTGTTTTTTTTCTTTTCTGGGTCCACACAGTTTCTCTCCCTTTCCCTTGTTCATCCTCTCGTCGTTTGTTCCTATCTTTAAATCAAACTACACGTGACAAAACCAAATGATCTCAGGTTTAAAACTGAACACAAAGCAGAGGCGTGAGGAGCTGCAATCATGTGAGGAGGAGCTGCTCGCCTCAGCTGGTTGCTTCCCCAACCACCTCTGTGTCCGCAGTCGAGGCAAGTCTCCCCAGAGGCTCCTTGCTCTCTTCAGGCCAGCTTTAGTTTTTCTGGTTTTCCATGGGGCCATTTGGTGAGATGCTGGGGACCCTGACATGCTCCTGCTTCATTCCCTGAGGTGTGTCAGGGAGGGACAGGGGTGGGTGGAGAGCCAGGGACCACTTGCCTCTCCCACATCACTTTTGATGAGGGTGAGAGATCTCATAGTCATCCCTTGAAAGCCCATCACCATCCATCGTTGCCTCCAGCAACCATCTCAAAACAGCTCAGTGTTGCCAACCTGAATATTTCTCCCTTCTGGCCATGAAAAGACGATGACACTATTTCTTGAGCTCCCTTTTTTAGATTTCATTGAACATTTGTGTCCATCTCATGAGCCAAGCAGCTATTCAGGAGCTGCACTCACAGCAGCATCTCCTAAGTGGGCATGTCAAGTCCAAGAAGGAAGGGAAAAAAGGTTTCATCCTCCCTCTGGTAAGCCCCCCGAGCCCAGGGTTAGTGGTGTCTGCCTCCTACCCAAGCAGTGCTGCTGGTCCCCCTTCCCCTCCTGCTGCCCTCCGTTGTGGCATTTCTTCCCAAGCATGCCAGGGTCATTGCCTGCTGATCTCTGCTCCATGTCGCTCAGCTCCTGCCCATCCTGTATTTCAACAGGGTTGGTGCCAACACGGATCAACTGAGCTCAGGTCAGGCAAGTTGCTGGCAGGAGCTGGTTAGGTGTGGCTCTGGGCAACGGAGAAGGGGGCTAGATGGCTTCCTGAGGGATTTAATAAAAAGAGGACAACAGGTTGGCACCGCCAGGTGAGGAGATGAGACCAGGCACTAGCGAGCTGTTGGCTGACACAGTGTGTTACAAGCACAAAAAAGCAGCTGGAGTGAGGCAGGAAGGAGAGGGCACATGTTGTAAATGGGACTCTGAATGTCTGCAAAGAGACAGATTCGTGGTTTGCTTTTGTCATCTCCACTCTGCCATCCCCTGAATGGTCCTCAGCCATGTTTGAGGCTTTAGGCACTATGGACTCCTCTCTCCTCTGAAACCAGAGCGAAGTAGATTTTAAGATTAGTAGATCATAACTGCCAAGAGACATTCATGACCCACCTCTGCAGCCCTATTTTGATGTACTTTCCATTGATCCTTTCCCTTTACATTGGGCATGTGCACTAGAATCCCTCTCGTGCAATATTTTAAAGCTACATCCAGAATATCTGCCTTGATGGAGCAGCCCTGCCTGAGTGTCTCCTGCCAGTGCTGACCCAGAGTCACCAGGGCCACTCAGTGGCTTGCAATTAACTTAAAATATTTTTTAAAATCAGATTCTGTCTAATAGACCACTAGATCAATCAGAGAGATGTGAGTTATCACAACTGAGTACTGGCTAGTAGCCCTCCCCATTATCTGTCAGCCAAGTCTTTTTATGGGCTCTCACAATCTGAATCCCCAACCCAAACCCTCACTGGAACCCAAAATCGTCTTTCCATGCCGATATTTATTCGTAGAGTGGCAGAAGTGTAAGCGGACGAGAGGAACGTTGTCTCCTCTCAGGGAAGGAACCAACAAAGCTGTTGAGTGCCGGATGGCTGAGCCTTCCACCACACAAAGGACAGAGCAAACGGCAGCTTACCTTCAGGCTAGAAGGGACATTGCACTCTTCTCTCCAGCCCCAGCCTGTCCCCGGGGCTGAGCCCCAGCTGCCTCTGAGGGGGCTGAGAGAAGCCAGCAGGAGGGCAGCAATCAGGTCGGCAACACTGAGCCAGAGGCTTGGGTCAGAGCAGGCTCGTCCCTGGCCTCGGCAGCAGCGTCCCCAGTCCCTGCTGCCTTTCCTCTTTGTCTGCTTGTTTCTTTGGACATCCCTCCCCATTACATCTGTCCCTTAGGAGACGATGCCCCCCAGAACCCCCTCCTGATGTCCCCTTCTCCCTCCCATCCTTAATACTAATGATAATAAGCTATCAGTGTTGTCATTGCAATCTATGAATGATAGATTTGAGTATTTATGATTATTATTATGATTATTATGGTTATGATTCTGTACTTTTTTGCTTCTTACTCTTTGTATGTTGCTCTTCGTTTCTCTGTTGTGAATAAACGCAAGGCCCCATCACACCTTCTCTCTGCTCCCCACAGCCTGGCTGGGGCTGCGCTTGGCACAGCTCTCAGCTGTCCCAAGCCCCAGGAGGCAAACCCTTGTCAGAGGAGCTGGAGGGTGGTGCTTCCTAAGGGTATAAAGACACCCACACCCGGGGCAGGTCCATTCTCTTAACTCTTCCCTTCCCTTCCTGCGGCTCCTCTCCCCCATACAGGTGCCTGCTCATGTTTGCAACAGGCAGGAACCCACTGGCACCAAAAACAGAGGCTTAAATGGCAAAAGCTTAAAGCTTTTGTAACAGCTTTAAGGAGCGTTGGCCAAGCATCCAGCTCATGGAGTCCGCTCCCTCCAGGCCATGGTCCTCTCACCTTCTGCTGGCTGCTCTCACAGACAGCATCTTCACCCGCAGAGGCTTCTTGCTCTGCCGTAGCAGCTGATTTGCAAAGCTCCCCCTGCTAAGCTGAGCCCATGCACTGGTAGCCCGTTTGAGCCAGGTGCCCTGGCCTTTCTTAGCTTGAGTGTTCTCCTCATGCCAGTGAGCTCCCCCTGCTCGGGGTCAGCACAGCCAGGGGAGGACACACGGCTAGTGATCGCACAGGCTCAGTGGCAGAGCAGCAGGGAGGGATGTGAGCAGCCTCCGGTACCTGGAGGGATTCAGAAAGGGGCTGGAAATGGCTCACAACATGGCACTGGATACAGCCTTTATCCAATACTGATAAATTGGGGCATCGTAAGCAGACAGAGTCCAGTGCTGCTTTTTTTGCACCCAGTGCCTGGGCTCCTTGTACAACCTGGAGGCTTCCAGATGGCTGTAAGGTGGAGGAGACATTAGGGGAAGGGAAGAGGAACCCTGTCTGCACCGTGGTACGAAACCATACTGTGCCAGCCCCATGAAGAGTCATTTTAATTTGCGGGGTTTAACACTGCCCTTCTTCAAGTAGCCTGGGCACGGTCTCTTGTCGCTGTCGTGACTTTGCTTCGCCGTGGGTTGGGGTCCTACTCATCATGCTGTGCTGAACTCATTTCCGAGGTTGCTCTGAGACCGCACCGGAGAGCAGAGACCTCAGGTCTCGCCCCTCTCTCGGGGGACCCTGGCAGACCCCTGTTGGGGTCCCGGTCCGGCGTCACCCATCCTACCTCACCTGCCTTTGGGGCAGCCATGGACAGGGAGGGAGCAGGCAGGTCCCGACCATGCCGGGACTGAGCCTCCTCAGCTCCCACCCCCATCCCTGCAGGATCAGGCCCTTCCTCAGCAAGCACAACACAGGGAGGGGGTCTGCACCCGCCCTGGCATACCTGGGGACTCCTGAGCAGGGAAGAGAGGCTCTGGCCACCATCCCCACTGTGCTCCCTTCCTTGCTGCCCATTCGGCCAGCGCCAGATCCGGGGAGACACCCTGCCCCTGCCTCGTCTTTATTACTGGAGGCTGTAAACAGCAGTGCTTTTCTACCCTCTACTTTCTTTTCCTTTCTTTTGTATTTTGGAACAACGTGTTGTAATAAATACCCAAATAGGTGTTTTAACAGCTGGTGTCAGCCTTGGTTTTTGAGGGTCAGACCTTCTCAGGGTGGGGCTGGAGGGTCCTCTTTGGGGGTTTGGGGAGGGCAACACATTGATGGGGTCCAGAGCCACTGGAGAGCTGGACACACAGCCAGACCTGGACACACAGCCAGACCCATGTCTATGTATAGGGCTCAGCAGCTGGAAGCTGCAGCTGGACTAATTCAAAGCAGAAACAAGACTCATGGCTGAAGGAGCAGGGGGATAAAAATTAACTGGGGCATTCACAGGCCCAAGACTGCAAACAGCTGCTCTAGGGGTTTCTGATGGTCTGGTGTGTGATTCGCAGCTCTGAAGCTGTAGGCAGGCACAGGAGCAGCCCCTTTCTAGTGGAAAGGACTGGCCAGGTCCTGCTCCAGATGGGTATATACAAATGTAGAGGTTTAGCACAGTTTGCCAAGCTAGAGAGCACAAAGGAATGGAGCATTTGCATTGAAATACATTCTGTTATTAATAGGTATTAATTTTTTTTTTTTTTTGCCTCCCAGCTATGTCCTGCTCCCACTTTCCTCCTGACATGGTGGCAGCGTGTAGTCACACACTTGCTGTGCACTACAGCTAAACCCTATAAACATTCGCCGGTCCCCCCATGGGCAGTGGAGCCGTCGCCTCTGCCCCACCACAGCAGCTGTGCTGTGCTCAGGGGGCAGCCGGCGGGCGCCGACCAGCAGCCCCATTTCAGCTGGGCTGTGCTCAAGTGGAGGCCGGTGGAAGCGTTTCACCGCTCCCCCCTGCAGCAGGTTTGCTTTGGAGGGAGGAGAAGGCGTGAGCAGGCTCCCTGCAGCTCTGGCTCCAGAAAGCTGCAGCACTTATTGACTTAAACACAGAAGGGACATCCATCCCCACGGCTGTTTTCCACAGGCTGGGCTAAATCCTCTGGACTTTCATAAATCCATTCCCCTCATCCAGCTGCAATTGCTGAGTCTTTTGTAAAGCCTCTCGAAACTATTGCCATCATCTGCTGCTGGGGTAGAAATTACACCGCCCGGTGTGAAGCTTCAGCCTCCTGTGCAGCTGACCCCACTAGCAACCCCAGAGGGGCTGTTTGCACGCCCTCCTCTCAACCACTCATTGCCGTGCATGACATGGAAAGGGAAAATTATTTAATACAGAAACGTGACAGTTGCTCCCATCTCCTTCCCCATTTACCTGCTCCTGGCTTTGTTTTTCCAAACCCACTGCCCCGAGGAAGATGTTGCAGCAGAGTCCTCAGGGCTGACATCTCGTGTTGCTGCTTCCAGGGGCGCAGCTAAATCATGTTTTAGAGAGAAATTCCCTCTGGGCCAGGGGACTGCTGGGCCTTTGGTCCCTGGCAGCAGCGCCCATGCAGGAGGGGACCCAGGTGGTGTTGCAGTGTGTCTGCTCTTAGGTATGTGGAGGGTCTGCCCCTGGCAGCACAGCTTCCTCCCCCTGCCCCAGTGCCAAGGCTGCCTCTCCTCTCCCTCCTCGTGGTTTGCACAGCAGAAACCATTACTGCAACGAGAAACCCAGGAACGTCCTTTTTCCAGCTCTCGGGTTTTTATTGACTCAGAATGGCTGCCAAGCCTATAAATAAATGTTCCTTGAGCTAAATATAGCAGCCACTGAAATAGGCTGCTGACTATTTATTTAGCTTGTGGCCTCTTTGAAAGCTTGCCGGTCCGTACTGCCTTTGCTTTCACGCCGTCCACCCCAGGCTGCGGCCACCCACCATGGGGGCATGGCTGAGTCAGCGTAGGGAGAAGGGGTCACCAAAAGTCAGCCCCGTCTCCCCAGGGCTGGAGAGCCAGGACGGCAGGGTCTGGCAGCTGGAGGAGCTTTGGCCCCCTGTACCCCTGCCCAGAGAGCTGGGGGTTCCCCAGGAGGGACATTCACTGGAGCGGTCGGGCAGGGGCTGAGCCAGACACAACCCGGTTTCCTCTCCTGGGAGGACTGAAGGACCTTTTTCCAGCACTGGAGCCTGGAAAAGAGAATTTATCACCTCCTGCAGGCTTTCCATCATTAAGTGATGTGCTTTTCTTTGCCACACTTTGCAGGAGTGTAGATACTCTCGGTGCACAGAGATGCTGTGTGTCAGGACCCTGAGGGCACCCAGGGGCATGAATTGACTCCCACCCATGCACCCCTGCTCAAGCCAGGACACTCCAACCTGTACCCGGAGCCGTGCCACGGCTGTGACCTGGTCTCTGGCCCCAGGTGCCAGGTGGGCCTCAGGCAGTGCTGCAGCCGTGTCCCCCGCTGCTCCTGGTGGGACCCCCAGCTCGGCCCTGCTTCACTGCATGTCTGGGAGATGCCACCTGCCACGTGGGTGAGGTGAGCCTTTATTAGCCACCGCACGGTGAGACCCTCCTGGGACGTGTGTTCCTCCAGAGTCCTGCTGGGTGTGTATCAGTGCAAGAAGGGACGGGCTTCACTCCTCCAACACTGATGGAAAAGCAGGTGAGGACAGCTCCTGTGCTGCAGACACTGAGCCTGCACCCTGAGCCTAACAGAAATAGGATGCCGCTTACCTTGGGCTGTGACGACTTTGCTGCAGCTCCATGCCAGCAAAGGGAAAAACCCCATCACTCCCTGGAAAGCCACATTTGCTCCTGGAGCAATCCAAGACATTAATAACACTTAGCACTTACAGGGAGTTTTGCTAAACATGAGCTAATCCTTACAGCACCCATGGGAAGGAGAAAAGTAATTATTGTTATTGGGCTTGATTTTTCCTTTCCCATTTACCCCTGCAGATGGGGATCAGCTCTACCAAATCCAGAGAACTCTGGAAATCAGAGAAGAATCCCACTCACCCCAGCTTTTACAAATAGGAAACCTGGAGCAAAGACGACAGGTTTTTGCCAAAGACCACCCAGGAAGGCAGAGTTGGAGCCAAACTATAATAATGTGGGGGGGAAATCCTGGACCCCAATCCTGCTCCTACTCCACCAGGCCATAATTCCCCAATTGACAGGGTAATTCTGGTCCCCTTGTAGGTCCTCACCTGTGGGATGCCAGAGGGATGTGGATGCTTTGTATCACTGCTTACCTTTCCTCTCCACAATATCACTTGACAAGGTGGTGAGACACTGTGCTCTTCGTGGCAGTAGATGCAGACAAGGCTCGAGCATATTGGTTTGGAGCAGCACTGCAGTTAGTCCCAAAATTCCCACTCATTAACCTCCTTCTGGAATGACAGCGCCGGACCTGCTGCCGTGTATGGTTGACTCCACCAGCCCCCAGCCACTGGGCAAGCAGCCCCCATCGCTGTGGCCAGCACAGTGCTGGCAGCACAGGGGAAAAGGAGCCTATGGGCCAGTCCCTGGGCTTGTCCCAGTCGTGCTGTGTCAGAACAAGGCTGGCTTAGAGAGCTGAGATGCTGCTGGGGTCCCTCTTGGGGCATGAGGTCCCTCTTGAGGCACAGAAGGGCTGGACTGAGATGCCTTGCGTGAGAGTGGAGACCAAAATGAGGGTCAACTGCCTGCCTGGGTCCTTTGCAGGGTGAAACAGCAGTTTTAGGGGTCCCTAAAACCAGTAATGCTTCCCGGCCACACTCTTCAGCTGAAACCTGTGCACTCATTGTCTGAGTGGAAATTCTGTCTGTCGGCGGTACCCAGATGATGTCATTTAGTTTTCCAGGCTTCTGGGCTGAGCCAGCAGCTTGAGCCAGTATGACTGGAGATGCTTTATTTAGAAGGAGCCCAAGAGCAACTGAGCCCAGGCCTTTGCGGCACCCCTCTGCCACCTCCCTTCCCTGCTGATGCAACCCTGGCCACAGCAGAGATGCCAGGTTGCTCTTGGGAAGCTCAAAGTGGGACCCTGTGGGGCGGGTGGGAAGGGGGGGATGCTTCAGGGGGCAGTTGAGGGTGATGCTCAATCCGTGTTGCCTGCTGTCTCGGGACAGGGAATCTCCAGGTCCCCCTGGGCAATGCGCCCATCTCCCCAGGTGCCTTTTCCCTCCCTCCAGCTTCCTGAGAATCTCAGCCTGAGCTCCCTGGCACGGCAGCAGCCACCACCCTCATCCTCACACTTGCCATCTCCAGTCTGGGTTGCTGCAACTGAACCTCATGCTGGCTCTGGGGGATTTTGAGTTGGAAAGCAAGTGTTTTCCACCACTGACACCCCTTAACCTGCCTCCTCTCCCTCGGCAGCATCTCCTGATGGGCTATGAATAGCCCTGCCGCCGGCTCCAGGCTGGTGCTGTTTGCTGAGTGACTCAGAGCTGGCCGGGCAGGCACTTACTCAAAGGGCCCCATTACTCATCTGTCTGCATTGCCCCAAGGATGGGGTTTGTGTCTCTTGCTCACCTCTCCTTTAAAGATGCTTTATTTATTTCTTTTTAATAAAGCTGCCATCCACAAAGAGAGGTAATTATTCTGTTGTGAATTTACCACTAAATATGTGTGCCCCGACCCAAAATGCTGCAACCCCCATCGATCACGCTGGCAGCCACTCGGTGTTGCTCCTGCTTGCTGTCTTGCCAGGAGGAAGCTGTGTGGGCAGGAGCAGGGCAAGACAAAATGCCTTCCAAAATCACATTTCATGGCACTAGCGTTAGCATGCAAACAAAAATCGTCTCCTCCAGAAACCATCCGTGTTGAATGCCAGCATGGATCTGGCTGTGCCCAAATCCAACTGGCCCCTCAGATGCCTATGGCATGACCCAGCTGCTCTCATCTTGCCCACAGCCCACACTAATTGCAACCCTCCTTCTTCTCCACAGAGTGTCTCATTGCCCAGTGGGTGCTGCGGTGTCTGCAGAACACCTTGGCGAATTAAAACAGGCCTCCATGTTAAAAAGAGGCTCCATTTCCAAACAACAAAAAGGCAGCATCTTCCCCATCTGGTTTGCTCCCCCAAGGCACTCTCTGAGTCACAGCCAGTCGCGCTGGGAATGGAGCTGCATCCTGACCAGCACGCATCTGTGTCTGCAAGGCGCTGCCGTGCCAGCCCTGTCACTGCTGGGGGAGGACACGGCTCCTCCGCCTGCCCCACTGCCGGTTGCTCGGGATGTGGCTATTGCGGTGCTGGCAGCAGAGTTGGAGGAGGTGCAGGGAAATAGCATTTTATTCTTCTGTTGCTGCTT